>NC_090449.1:252150701-252453731 GCF_031143425.1 Pleurodeles waltl | reverse complement strand
GGCGGTCTTTGCCCTGTTCAGCGGTCTTTGCCCTGTTCAGCGTTGCTTGACTTTGCAGTGTCTGACCTGTTCAGCGGTGCTTGCCATGGAGGTCTATGCCCTGTTCAGTGGTCTTTGCCCTGTTCAGCGGTGTTTGCCATGGCGGTCCCTCATTGCCCAGCGGGGCTGTGGCTGCCGGGGCCCTCCTGGGCACTGACTCTGGCGATGGTCTCCTGACCAGTGACGATAGGAGTGCCCTCCTGGGCACTGACTCTGGCGGTGGTCTCCTGACCAGTGACGATGGGACTGCCCTCCTGGGCACTGACTCTGGCGGTGGTCTCCTGACCAGTGACGATCTGGCTGGCGGTGGCCTCCTGGGCAGCAGGGATGATGGCGGCCTTCTCCGCTGTGCTGCTCTTCCCAGACTTTGGCGCTTTCTTCTGCCCCTTCCCCACCTTGGGAGGTGTCACAGCTGAGTCGACACTCCCCCCGGGACCCTTGTGAGCGGCTTTGCTGCCTGGAGTCTTTCCCCTATCCCGTCGGGCACTGTCCAACTTCTGGTGCTTCCCGGGGGGACTGGCTGTGCTTTGGCTCCGTGTCACACTGGCTGCCCTGGTGGCCGGTGCACTCCACATACCTCTAACAGGCACCACTGGTACCGGAGATTTTTGGCTGAGGTGCTAGTACGGGACCTATGAATTGGAGGGGGGGGGTGGTGGGAAAGAGGTCAACGCTGCTCAGGAAAAGTTTCTGACGAACACTGGGACGGGTAGCTGGAGGGGGTCTGGGAGTGGAGGAAGAGGATGTGGTTGTAGGAGGTGTTACTTTTGATGATTTGGGTGCAGGTGCATGTTCTGGAGGCTGTCGTGAGGTGGATGGATATTGGGTGTGTGTGTGCCCGCGTTTGCGTACTTTGGGAGGGGGCATCACAGACACACTGGGAGAGGACACGGGGACGTGTAAATGGTAGTGGCGTGGTGAGTGCAGGTGAGGGGGGTGTCGTGGTGGGTGTGCTGGTGCGAGTCCTAGTGGCTGTAGTGGTAGTGCATGCAGGTCAGAGTGTAGACGACTCTGGGAGGGAGGAGGGAGACGACGAGGAGGGGGACACAGTGGAGGCAGTGGATGTTGCTGTGTCTGTATGTGGGTGATGCTTGTGTGAGTGCCTGTGGGATGTGTGGTGCCTATGTTTGCCTGAGCTTCCCTTGTGTGTTGAAGTGTGTGCAGGCTGGTCTCATGGTGTGCTTGGGATAGACAGAGGTACAGGGGATTGGGGCTGGGTGGAGGAAGTTGGAGGGGGGAGGCTAGACACAGGGACAATGGCTGCCTTCAGTGCTGAGGCCAGAGATTGCAGGGTTCGATGATGGGCAGCCTGACCTGAATGAATGCCCTCCAGGAATGCATTAGTGTGTTGCAACTCCCTTTCTACACCCTGGATGGCATTCACAATGGTAGACTGCCCAACAGTGAGTGACCTGAGGAGGTCAATGGCCTCCTCACTGAGGGCAGCAGAGGTGACAGGGGCAGGGCCTGAGGTGCCTGGGGCGAAGGTGATGCCCACCCTCCTGGGTGAACGGGCACGGGGCGAAGGCTGAGGGGCTGCTGGGAGGGCGGTGCTGGTAGGGGGGGTGGCGGTGGTACCTGTAGAAGTGGGGGGCACAGATGTTGCCACCACCACAAGGGAGCTCCCATCGGAGGACGAGTCCGTGTCGCTGGTTGCTGATCCGGTGACCGCCGTGAAGCTCCCCTCGCCCTCGGCCCCACTGGTGTATTTAGAGTCCGTGGTGTGCCCTCCAAGGCCATGTGGGATGCAGCCCCCTCGTGCTCCGGTGCCACTGTACCTCCGCCTGATGATGCACAAAAGAACAGGGAGAGCACAAAAAGGGGGGGAGGCGACAGAAGAAAGACAGGTTGAGTGCATGGCTTACCGCTACCGTTGGCGGACAATACAGACACAGCAGCCCCCTCCACTACGCCGCACTGTTGGGCTCTACAGATGAAGTTCCTGGGATATGGCCTACATGGCTATGGTGGACATCTGCACACATAGATGACACAGGGGCATGTATACCTGTACTTGGCACTCTACAGAGGTGGGGTGGAGTGGCACATGGCCTGTATTACGGAGGGGCCTAGCCTACGGAACTCGCCCTGTCCTAGGGAAACCCACAGCCCTCCTCCCCCACCCAGACCCCTCCACTGCGCGCAAAGTCAGCTGAATGAGAGTGTACTCACCCCCTTGTGTCTGCTGTGATGCCCTCAAGCGCCCATCCAACTCAGGGTAGGCCACCGCCAGGATCCGGAACATCAGGGGGGTCATGGTGTGACGGGCACCCCTTCCACGTTGGGAGGCCATCCCCAGCTGAGCCTCCGCCGTCTTCTTGCTCCAGCGGCGAATGTCCTCCCATCTTTTACGGCAGTGGGTGCTCCATCTCTGGTGGACCCCCAGGGTCTGGACGTCCTTGGCGATGGCACGCCAAATATCCTTCTTCTGGTGGGCGCTGACCTACATGACATGTACAGGGGAAGAAGAGAAGTCATTACCAACTGCACCGTCGAAGTGAGTTGCCCACATCCCTACCCTTGCCATGTGGCACATGCATTCACAGTCCTTCATGCTTGCAGAACTCTGCCCCCTTCCTTCTTACAACCAGCCCTCTCCACCCAGGCATAGCCCATTCAACTTGCACCCTATGTACTCACCTGTTGGTCTGGAGGACCGTAGAGTAGCGTGTACTGTGGGAGGACCCCGTCTACGAGCTTCTCCAACTCCTGTGCAGTGAAGGCAGGGGCCCTTTCCCCAGAGTTCGTCATTGGCTCCTGGGACCCATAGGGTCCAATGTTAATCAATGCAGTATTGCGCTGCGGTCTTCGACCGCCTACCGCGACGGTGTACAATGCCAGCGCAGTTACCTCACATCCCATTGTCCCAGTTTAGAGGTCGGGCAGCCGCCATTTCAGGGGCCCACATGGCTCCATTTTCAACTGCGTCACACATACCTAGGCCTGGACTCAACAAACACATACAGACAACTTTTTGGATTATGTTTCGTGTTCTGTGTAGCTGTGGGTACATACCTCTGAGTTGCTTGACTCTGTGGTCGCTTTTGTCCTTCCTAGGCACCGTCAGCTGGGACATGTGAGGAGATGGCGGAATCCTCCGGTGTACCGACCGCTGGTGGACCTGTGGACAATGGAGGAGCGACATTTAATCATCACCTACAGGTTTGACCGTGCCACAATCCAGGAACTGTGTACCCAGTTGGAGCCAGACCTGATGTCAGCAATCCGCCATCCCACAGGAATCCCCCCTCATGTGCAGGTGCTATCAGTGCTCCATTTCCTTGCAAGTGGGTCATTTCAAACAACAATGGCCATGGCATCAGGGATGTCCCAGCCAATGTTTTCCAACGTGTTGTCCAGAGTGTTGTCTGCCCTGCTGAAACACATGAGGAGCTACATCGTTTTCCCTCAGGTGGAGGATTTGCCTACAGTGAAAGGTGACTTCTATGCCCTTGGACATATCCCTAACATCATAGGTGCCATTGATGGGACCCATGTAGCTCTGGTCCCCCCCCACAGGAGTGAACAGGTGTACAGGAACCGGAAGAGTTATCATTCGATGAATGTACAGATGGTATGTTTGGCAGACCACTACATCTCCCAGGTAAATGCTATGTTCCCTGGCTCTGTGCATGACGCCTACATCCTGCGGAATAGCAGCATCCCTTATGTGATGGGTCAACTCCAGAGGCACCGTGTGTGGCTATTAGGGGACTCTGGTTACCCCAACCTGTCATGGCTACTGACCCCAGTGAGGAATCCCAGGACCAGGGCAGAGGAACGCTACAATGAGGCCCATGGGTGGACTAGGAGGGTGATCGAACGCACCTTCGGCCTCCTGAAGGCCAGGTTCAGGTGCCTCCATATGACAGGTGGTTCCCTATTCTACTCACCAAGGAAGGTGTGCCAGATCATCATCGCCTGCTGTATGCTTCACAATCTTGCTTTGCGACACCAGGTGCCTTTTCTGCAGGAGGATGGTCCAGATGACGGTGTTGTGGCAGCTGTGGAGCCTGTGGACAGTGATGAGGAGGAAGCAGAGGAAGAAGACATTGACAACAGGGACTCAGTCATACAGCAATATTTCCAGTGACACACAGGTGAGAACACTTTCTTGACTACTACAAGTACTTTCAGTGTGGTTAAATATAGACAATCAATTCACTCTTATCTCAATAAATTTAGAGACCATGACCCATGTGTCCACGGAAGGAAAACTCCAATCAGTAAAATTTCAAGGCTTTATTTTACATCCACAAAGCTAAAGTTACATAAATTGTGTGCAAAACCAAATTATAAAGATAAATGAACACCATTGGTTGCCTCAAACAGCGAAACAAATTTAATCTACTTAGCATCAACTTCATTGAGCATTCAAGCGGAATAACACATATTAACGTTATTATTTGAACAACAGAAACATGTCCCAAATCAGACTGAGTTGGCATTAGACAAATCAAAATAGCAGAGTTTTAATAATCAGGGTTGGACATAGGTTATCCCTCTAACTAACCAAATTAGGACATACATGTGTGGGAACGGCTAACACATGCAGACAAAATGCAAAAGAAAGCCAAAAATAATTTGAAAAATCATCTATCTTGCGCTATATCAACTAGCTAGAAAAATAAAATAGACATATGTCAGCATGCTAAATTCTATTAGATGAACAGGTCATGGGGAACACAGCATTAGTATGAAAATATACATCTCATAGGAACAGCATTCAAGAGAACATCAGCAAAGCATGTAGATCATCAGCAAAGTTCATTATAAGCACCATCAGGATAAGTGCAGAACATGAGCTGCACAGAGAACAAACAGAAAAACATCCAAGGGACAACTAGAGAAGATGTAACTAAAACTTACAAAGTCCATTCCTGTAGTAAAGTTCACAAATGTCTCTGAGTAAAAGTTTAGTGGTTCCATGTCATGCAAAAATGTCAATATCCAATCAGTGTCTTAGAACAAATCAAATCTGCAACATGGCTAAGTTTTGTCAGGTTTGGTCTGAAGTCATTTCCTCCTTCTGTTTGATTTGAATAGTCTATAACACTTTTCTGGCACTTTGCAACAACAGGAATTCTTCCCTGGGTAAACAATGGCCCCAACTTCTTCCCATGTGAAAGTTCATGTTGAGAGAAACAATTTCATTTCACATTTAGTCCACATGCCTATATGTTACAGAATCAAGGTAACTGAGAAACAACTTGTGAGATTTAAACAATGGAACCTTTTACTGTTCGTAAGAACAACCTAATGGAAAGATTCATGTTAGAGGAAAAGAAAAGATTCATCACTTTTACATGACTGCAAATATGAAATCTTCAGGTCTAGTTATGATAACACAAGAAACTTAGGGGGTCCTTACAACCCTGGCGGACGGTGTTAAAGCGGCGGTAAGACCGCAAACAGGCCGGCGAAAAAAAAAAGGGAATTATGACCGTGGCGGAAACCGCCAACAAAGACAGCCACTTTAACACTCCGACCGCCACGGCGGTACAGACAAACAGCGCGACGGTCACCGCCAACAGACAGGCGGGAGACAAAGTACCGCACACAGTATCACAACCTACCAATCCGCCACCTTTTCCGGGGTGGATTCACCGTGGATAAAAACACGGCAGAAACAGCCATTTCAAAGGGAAAACGCTCACCTCTACACACTCAATGAGGAAGGAGGGCACCATGGAGCCGGAACTCCAAATACTCCCTGCGATAGTCTTCCTGCTCCTCTACGATCATCAGCAACGCCGGCGCCGAAGACAACGGTGAGTACTGCACCTACGACATAGGGGATGGGGGAGGCAAAAGTCACGGACACACACACGCAACACCCCCACCCCCACCCCAACCCTCACCCACTACAACACACACACCAATGCATATCCAAACATCACAGTAACAACCCCCAACCCCCCCCCGGAAGAAGGCAGAAGGCAAAGACAAAAGGAAATGAGTGCAACCATTGTAATGTATCAAAATACAGTAAGCCAATATATAAAGATATTTATACACATTCAACAAAATATACATCACGATTACTAGTGCAGGTATGCACCATTCAATGTCCATGGACCACTGGGCCCAAAATGCATGGTCGAGGCCCACATCATATACCTGACCAGAGACGGAGAGAACACTGCTGGGGCATCAGATAGAAACACAACAGGCACCTCAGGGGGAAAGGAAGGGGGGGCACCTCAGCCGGACGACAGCACCACGCCAGATCCACGACGGGGCTCCATGCCCATTGATGTATCCTGGGGAGTGCAAAGCCACAGTCTCACAAGTCTTTTCAGTGAGTGGTTTGCCCACTGCTTTATCCTGGGGAGTGCAAAGCCACAGTCTCACAAGTCTTTTCAGTGGGTGGTTTGCCCACTGCTTCATCCTGGGGAGTGCAAAGCCACAGTCTCACAAGTCTCTCAAGTGGGTGGTTTGCCCACTGCTTCATCCTGGGGAGTGCAAAGCCACAGTCTCACAAGTCTTTTCAGTGGGTGGTTTGCCCACTGCTTCATCCTGGGGAGTGCAAAGCCACAGTTTCACAAGTCTCTCAAGTGGGTGGTTTGCCCACTGCTTCATCCTGGGGAGTGCAAAGCCACAGTCTCACAAGTCTTTTCAGTGGGTGGTTTGCCCACTGTACCATCCTGGGGAGTGCAAAGCCACAGTCTCTCAAGTGGATGACAGTCTCCACTGGTTCTGGAGGGGGACTGGTGCCCAGAGTGCTTCATCCTGTTAAGGACTGAGGTAGTGGATGCTGTTCTCCCCTGGTTCTGGAGGGGGACTGGTGCCCACAGTGCATCACTCTCCCTGTGACGGTCCCAGTACCGACACTGCCCCTGCCACACATGGGCTACTGGTGCTTGATTTGGCAGTGCTTGCCCTGTCCAGCGGTGCTTGCCATGGCGGTCTTTGCCCTGTTCAGCGGTCTTTGCCCTGTTCAGCGTTGCTTGACTTTGCAGTGTCTGACCTGTTCAGCGGTGCTTGCCATGGAGGTCTATGCCCTGTTCAGTGGTCTTTGCCCTGTTCAGCGGTGTTTGCCATGGCGGTCCCTCATTGCCCAGCGGGGCTGTGGCTGCCGGGGCCCTCCTGGGCACTGACTCTGGCGATGGTCTCCTGACCAGTGACGATAGGAGTGCCCTCCTGGGCACTGACTCTGGCGGTGGTCTCCTGACCAGTGACGATGGGACTGCCCTCCTGGGCACTGACTCTGGCGGTGGTCTCCTGACCAGTGACGATCTGGCTGGCGGTGGCCTCCTGGGCAGCAGGGATGATGGCGGCCTTCTCCGCTGTGCTGCTCTTCCCAGACTTTGGCGCTTTCTTCTGCCCCTTCCCCACCTTGGGAGGTGTCACAGCTGAGTCGACACTCCCCCCGGGACCCTTGTGAGCGGCTTTGCTGCCTGGAGTCTTTCCCCTATCCCGTCGGGCACTGTCCAACTTCTGGTGCTTCCCGGGGGGACTGGCTGTGCTTTGGCTCCGTGTCACACTGGCTGCCCTGGTGCCCGGTGCACTCCACATACCTCTAACAGGCACCACTGGTACCGGAGATTTTTGGCTGAGGTGCTAGTACGGGACCTATGAATTGGAGGGGGGGGGTGGTGGGAAAGAGGTCAACGCTGCTCAGGAAAAGTTTCTGACGAACACTGGGACGGGTAGCTGGAGGGGGTCTGGGAGTGGAGGAAGAGGATGTGGTTGTAGGAGGTGTTACTTTTGATGATTTGGGTGCAGGTGCATGTTCTGGAGGCTGTCGTGAGGTGGATGGATATTGGGTGTGTGTGTGCCCGCGTTTGCGTACTTTGGGAGGGGGCATCACAGACACACTGGGAGAGGACACGGGGACGTGTAAATGGTAGTGGCGTGGTGAGTGCAGGTGAGGGGGGTGTCGTGGTGGGTGTGCTGGTGCGAGTCCTAGTGGCTGTAGTGGTAGTGCATGCAGGTCAGAGTGTAGACGACTCTGGGAGGGAGGAGGGAGACGACGAGGAGGGGGACACAGTGGAGGCAGTGGATGTTGCTGTGTCTGTATGTGGGTGATGCTTGTGTGAGTGCCTGTGGGATGTGTGGTGCCTATGTTTGCCTGAGCTTCCCTTGTGTGTTGACGTGTGTGCAGGCTGGTCTCATGGTGTGCTTGGGATAGACAGAGGTACAGGGGATTGGGGCTGGGTGGAGGAAGTTGGAGGGGGGAGGCTAGACACAGGGACAATGGCTGCCTTCAGTGCTGAGGCCAGAGATTGTAGGGTTCGATGATGGGCAGCCTGACCTGAATGAATGCCCTCCAGGAATGCATTAGTGTGTTGCAACTCCCTTTCTACACCCTGGATGGCATTCACAATGGTAGACTGCCCAACAGTGAGTGACCTGAGGAGGTCAATGGCCTCCTCACTGAGGGCAGCAGAGGTGACAGGGGCAGGGCCTGAGGTGCCTGGGGCGAAGGTGATGCCCACCCTCCTGGGTGAGCGGGCACGGGGCGAAGGCTGAGGGGCTGCTGGGAGGGCGGTGCTGGTAGGGGGGGTGGCGGTGGTACCTGTAGAAGTGGGGGGCACAGATGTTGCCACCACCACAAGGGAGCTCCCATCGGAGGACGAGTCCGTGTCGCTGGTTGCTGATCCGGTGACCGCCGTGAAGCTCCCCTCGCCCTCGGCCCCACTGGTGTATTTAGAGTCCGTGGTGTGCCCTCCAAGGCCATGTGGGATGCAGCCCCCTCGTGCTCCGGTGCCACTGTACCTCCGCCTGATGATGCACAAAAGAACAGGGAGAGCACAAAAAGGGGGGGAGGCGACAGAAGAAAGACAGGTTGAGTGCATGGCTTACCGCTACCGTTGGCGGACAATACAGACACAGCAGCCCCCTCCACTACGCCGCACTGTTGGGCTCTACAGATGAAGTTCCTGGGATATGGCCTACATGGCTATGGTGGACATCTGCACACATAGATGACACAGGGGCATGTATACCTGTACTTGGCACTCTACAGAGGTGGGGTGGAGTGGCACATGGCCTGTATTACGGAGGGGCCTAGCCTACGGAACTCGCCCTGTCCTAGGGAAACCCACAGCCCTCCTCCCCCACCCAGACCCCTCCACTGCGCGCAAAGTCAGCTGAATGAGAGTCTACTCACCCCCTTGTGTCTGCTGTGATGCCCTCAAGCGCCCATCCAACTCAGGGTAGGCCACCGCCAGGATCCGGAACATCAGGGGGGTCATGGTGTGACGGGCACCCCTTCCACGTTGGGAGGCCATCCCCAGCTGAGCCTCCGCCGTCTTCTTGCTCCAGCGGCGAATGTCCTCCCATCTTTTACGGCAGTGGGTGCTCCATCTCTGGTGGACCCCCAGGGTCCGGACGTCCTTGGCGATGGCACGCCAAATATCCTTCTTCTGGTGGGCGCTGACCTACATGACATGTACAGGGGAAGAAGAGAAGTCATTACCAACTGCACCGTCGAAGTGAGTTGCCCACATCCCTACCCTTGCCATGTGGCACATGCATGCACAGTCCTTCATGCTTGCAGAACTCTGCCCCCTTCCTTCTTACAACCAGCCCTCTCCACCCAGGCATAGCCCATTCAACTTGCACCCTATGTACTCACCTGTTGGTCTGGAGGACCGTAGAGTAGCGTGTACTGTGGGAGGACCCCGTCTACGAGCTTCTCCAACTCCTGTGCAGTGAAGGCAGGGGCCCTTTCCCCAGAGTTCGTCATTGGCTCCTGGGACCCATAGGGTCCAATGTTAATCAATGCAGTATTGCGCTGCGGTCTTCGACCGCCTACCGCGACGGTGTACAATGCCAGCGCAGTTACCTCACATCCCATTGTCCCAGTTTAGAGGTCGGGCAGCCGCCATTTCAGGGGCCCACATGGCTCCATTTTCAACTGCGTCACACATACCTAGGCCTGGACTCAACAAACACATACAGACAACTTTTTGGATTATGTTTCGTGTTCTGTGTAGCTGTGGGTACATACCTCTGAGTTGCTTGACTCTGTGGTCGCTTTTGTCCTTCCTAGGCACCGTCAGCTGGGACATGTGAGGAGATGGCGGAATCCTCCGGTGTACCGACCGCTGGTGGACCTGTGGACAATGGAGGAGCGACATTTAATCATCACCTACAGGTTTGACCGTGCCACAATCCAGGAACTGTGTACCCAGTTGGAGCCAGACCTGATGTCAGCAATCCGCCATCCCACAGGAATCCCCCCTCATGTGCAGGTGCTATCAGTGCTCCATTTCCTTGCAAGTGGGTCATTTCAAACAACAATGGCCATGGCATCAGGGATGTCCCAGCCAATGTTTTCCAACGTGTTGTCCAGAGTGTTGTCTGCCCTGCTGAAACACATGAGGAGCTACATCGTTTTCCCTCAGGTGGAGGATTTGCCTACAGTGAAAGGTGACTTCTATGCCCTTGGACATATCCCTAACATCATAGGTGCCATTGATGGGACCCATGTAGCTCTGGTCCCCCCCCACAGGAGTGAACAGGTGTACAGGAACCGGAAGAGTTATCATTCGATGAATGTACAGATGGTATGTTTGGCAGACGACTACATCTCCCAGGTAAATGCTATGTTCCCTGGCTCTGTGCATGACGCCTACATCCTGCGGAATAGCAGCATCCCTTATGTGATGGGTCAACTCCAGAGGCACCGTGTGTGGCTATTAGGGGACTCTGGTTACCCCCAACCTGTCATGGCTACTGACCCCAGTGAGGAATCCCAGGACCAGGGCAGAGGAACGCTACAATGAGGCCCATGGGTGGACTAGGAGGGTGATCGAACGCACCTTCGGCCTCCTGAAGGCCAGGTTCAGGTGCCTCCATATGACAGGTGGTTCCCTATTCTACTCACCAAGGAAGGTGTGCCAGATCATCATCGCCTGCTGTATGCTTCACAATCTTGCTTTGCGACACCAGGTGCCTTTTCTGCAGGAGGATGGTCCAGATGACGGTGTTGTGGCAGCTGTGGAGCCTGTGGACAGTGATAAGGAGGAAGCAGAGGAAGAAGACATTGACAACAGGGACTCAGTCATACAGCAATATTTCCAGTGACACACAGGTGAGAACACTTTCTTGACTACTACAAGTACTTTCACACTTCTACCTCTATCCTGTCTGTCAATTTCAACCAGTATTTGGTAACTGAGTTGTACATTTCCATTACGGTTTCACAGGTGTGGTTACCAACGTGTGTCATCTGCTTGCATCCTTCATGGACTTGTGATGTGTGACATAGGTATGTTGACATTACTATTGAGAACGTATTTTATCACTGTCATTGCAAATACACATTTTTCTAAATCACAGACTGACTCCAGATTGTTTTGTGCTTCAAGGGTGTTTATTGGAGTGCTAAATATTGGAGGGGGTGGTAAAATTGTGAGGGGTGATGGTGGAGGAATGTCCATGGCAGAGTCCAGTCTATTAGTCTCACAGGTGCACTGCCCATATGGGCATAGGAAGTGGAGCTGGGGCAGTTCCAATATGGACAGGGTTACAAAGTGGGACAGTGGGATGACAATCAGGGTGGTCTAATTTCTTGGCGGGGGTCTTGCCATCGTGCTCTGT
Source organism: Pleurodeles waltl (assembly GCF_031143425.1). Taxonomy (NCBI): domain Eukaryota; kingdom Metazoa; phylum Chordata; class Amphibia; order Caudata; family Salamandridae; genus Pleurodeles; species Pleurodeles waltl. Next base: position 252,442,139 of record NC_090449.1, on the reverse strand, counting down.
CCTGTTCCTGGATCTCAGGGACCGCTTGCGGGTGGTTCTCTGTCTGCAGGGGGTGGGGTGCTGGTGTGGTGGTCCTGTGGCGGGGCGTCCTGTCCACTAGCGCCGGCGGAGGTGGTGGGCAGTTCATCGCCAATGCTAGTGTCAGGGGCCCCTTGGAGTGCCACAGTGTCCCTCATGGTGTTCTGTATGTCCTTCAGCACCCCTACGATGGTGCCCAGGGCGGAGCTGATGATTCTGGGTTCCTCCCTGAACCCCAAATACTGGTCCTCCTGCAGGCGCTGGGCCTCCTGAAACTTGGCCAGGACCATAGCCATTGTCTCCTGGGAGTGGTGGTATGCTCCCATGATGGAGGAGAGGGCCACGTGGAGAGTGGGTTCCCTTGGCCTGTCCGCCCCCTGTCGCACGGCAGCCCTCCCAGTTCCCCTGTGTTCCTGGGCCTCCGTCCCCTGGACCGTGTGTCCACTACCACTGTCCCCAGGTCCCTGTTGTTGTTGGGGTGGTGGGTTATCCTGGGTTCCCTGTAGTGGTGGACACACAGCTGATTGACGTGTCCTGGGTACGGAGGTATGGGCCCGCTGGGTGGGTGCTGTGCTGGTGTTTCCAGTTGGTGGAAGGTCTGTGTTGGGCTGTGCCTGTGCGAGGGGAACTGACTGTCCCGAGGCCCACAATGGTCCGGGCTGGTCATCCAGATCCAGTTGGCCAGAGCTGCTGTCATCACTGTGGGTCTCTTCTGTGGGTGGAGTAGAGATGTCTGGACCCTCCTGTCTGGTGACGTTAGGTAGTGGTCCTGCAGGGGTGTAAAAGCATGATTATTGCATGTGTGTGTGTCATGGTGTGCAATGGGTGGGTGAGCGTGTACTCCAGTGCTAGCATTCCTGTGTGGGGGCTTGTGTGATGATGGTTGGGGGGTGTTATGGGTATGTGCAGTGGGCATGCTTTAGTGAGAGGTGTCCATGCTTTGTTTTTGCATGCAGGGCTTGGTGTTGGGATGGGTGGTTTGTGTTATTAGTACATTAGTGAGGAGTTGGAGTGATGGGGAGGGGGTGAGGGTGGGGGTCTGTGATAGCATGCAGGTAGGGTGGGGGATATGATAGTTAATATTTGGCTTACCAGTGTCCATTCCTCCACCGACTCCTCCGAGGCCCTCAGGATGCATAATGGTCAAGACCTGCTCCTCCCATGTTGTTAGTTGTGGGGGAGGAGGTGGGGGTCCGCCGCCAGTCCGCTGTACCGCGAAGTTGTGCCTGGAGACCACGGAACGCACCTTCCCCTGTATGTCGTTCCACCTCTTCCTGATGTTGTCCCGATTTCTTGGGTGCTGTCCCACTGCGTTGACCCTGTTGACTATTCTTCGCCATAGCTCCATCTTCCTAGCTATGGAGGTGTGCTGCACCTGTGATCCAAATAGCTGTGGCTCTACCCGTACGATTTCCTCCACCATGACCTTGAGCTCCTCCTCGGAGAACCTGGGGTGTCTTTGCCGTGCCATGGGGTGGTGTAGGTGATGTGTGGGGTGGTGTATGTGGTGATGAGTGTGGTGATGTGTAGTGGTGTGTGGTGTTTTGTGCGTGGAAGTTATGTGGGTGATGGTGTTGTGTGCCTGTGGATGCTAGTGTTCTTGATGGTGGTGTCTCTCTCTCTGGCCTTCGTTCGTGATTTGTTGTCGTAAGGGTTTGTGGGTGTGTGTTTTATATTGTATTGAGTGTGTGGTAGTGGTGTTTGTATGTGTATCAGGTGTGTGTAATTCGAATTGTCCAATGTGGCGGTGTTTTGGAGATGTGTGTGTCTTTTGAGCGCGGCGGTGTGTACCGCCAATGGAATACCGTGGTTGAAAGACCACCGCGTGGATTCGTGGGTCGTGATAGCATGGACGTATTTCTGTTGGCGTGACGGTGGAGGTTTTGTTTTTGCCAGTTTATCACTGACCTTTGGTGTGGCGGACTTGTGTGGGTGTCTGAATTTCGGCGGATTGCGAGATGTGGGTCATAATAGCTGTGGCGGAATTCCGCGGCGGTGTGTTGGCGGTCATCTGCACGGCGGTAACGGCATTTACCGCCAATGTTGTAATGACCCCCATAATCTATTAATATTGTTATTAATAGAACACGCATAATATGCACACTTATAAATTCAGCATTAATACTATGTCATCAGAATATGAAAAAACATTTAATTAATAATTGAAATCTTTGTTAAAGCATCATGTTAGGTACGACAAAGAAGTGCAGTTAATTTTCTGCGCACATAACTTTCTACTAATAATTCATGCACTAAACATTATAAATCAGTTTGTTTGACTACTAGCAGTTACTCTAATGATTAAAATATACTTTGACATTACATGAGTTCAATCTTGTTAGCACATTGTCAGTTCAGGTAGGCACAATGGTGTCCGCCAATAAAAATGTGAGCACTTTTAAAATACATGTCAGTGCAGCTTTTCTCTACGCTAAGCTTTTAACATCAAACCTTCTGCTGACATCTGGGCAACTAAAAGCATTACTAAATTTTATTTTCCAACAGCGTTGTACATATAAAATATTATAACTAAAGAACTCATAGTTATAGAAAAGCAGAAAAGATAGAATCAAGAGACAAAAGAGAAAAAAGAAAACAAAAATATATATCTCTCATGTTCTCCTTTCAAAAAAGAATTGCCCAAAAGCAGAGGTGGAATGGGGTATTTTTACTACAACAATCTCCTTCCCACCTCTTGTTTCATTTATATTGTTCATAAATCTTGATGAGATGCTGGACTTAGGCGAACATGAGTGCAGTGAATCCAGGATTTTCTCCCATCCACCTTGAGGGCGGTATGGGTCACTATGGCCACTGTGTATGGTACATTGAATTGTTTCTCCGTCCATTTCCAGATGAAATTGTTCACAAAATCTTTGTCTCCTATGTGCACAACAGGGAGGTCGACCTCAGCGTTAGTGCACACTCCTTTTCTTTGGTTACCTGTTTAGAAATGAACTTTGCAGTTTTCATTAATTCTGAAAGACACACATGCATTTAGTCATTTAGAATTTCTGCAGAGCTTTCTCCCTGTTCACTACTTCTGGTGGCAGGGACTTGCGTATTCACAAATCTCCTTGTGACTATCTGATGGGGTGTCAAGTGATGGTCAGAACTAGGTATATTCCTAAGAGAAAAGTGTGCAATACAACCATTTCTTATGCAATGTAAAATTTGACAAATCATTTCTTACCACTCTGTTAAAAATACTAGGAGACTCACAATACCCTTGGGGCAAACGGGAATTGAAATACTGAGTCCCACAATCAGAGAATGCTGTCACGTAGTGACTGTCTGAATGAAGAGGTATACTAACGAAAGCATTTTTCAGACCAATAACAGAAAAATACTTAGCATCCTGAGGAATATTTGTCAGAAAGATAGATGCAGCAGGAACAATTGGAAATTCCGGTACCACTACATTGTTCAGGAGGTGCAGGTCTTGACCCATGCACCAAGTGTGCCCTTAGACTTCTTAACCACGTAAACCGGTGTCAGGAATCCCCAAGGTGCCTCCTGCGTTATCTGTCAGCATCCCCAGGGATTAGGAATAAATCATATCTCTGTTCTTGGTTAAACCTTCATGTTTCTAAGTAAGCATAATGTCCTGTGTTACACAATTGGTTTTATCATTTCTTCTTTTACCAATGCTTGTTTGCTAATGTGAGCAGGTGTAGACATGTGCTTCTAATTGGGTGTGGTGTAGACATGTGCTTCTAATTGGGTGTAGTGACTCATCCACATGTGGAAACTCAACTGCTTTCCTGATTGGCTATAAATAGAAGAGTGAAGCATGCCTCCCTGCTTGGCTTTGTTTTGCTTCCTGGTCTCAGCATCTGATTTGGAAGTCCAGCCCCTGCTGTAATCCTCGTATTCAGGACTTTTGAGGCAATTCTTTTCTTCATTCCTGTACCAGCTGATACCAGGCATTCCACTAGGCACTCCGGAAAAGACTGCAGCTAAGTGACTAGTGTTCTCCAGGGAGTTTGTTCTTTGAGCGCTACGCTTTCCTAGAACAGCTGGTGTATTTCAGACCTTGTATTTTGGCAGAGTGCTTATCTTGAAGAGACAAGTGCATTTCTGAACTTTCTACCTTATTATTGTAGTTACTTGCCTAAATGTGCTTCAGGAAATCTGCTTGAGCTCAAGTACTACAAAAAGTGACAGTGCAATTTTAAAAGAGCATTTACGTGACTTTTCTTTCTCTAATAGCATAACTCTTGGATTTAAATTGTGTCATTCATGCCTATGTTTCAGGTTTGAGGAATTTGCTTTTGAAGGGTTTTTCACACACACAGAGAAACCAAATCAAGCTGTGCCACCCTAACTGTTTAAACCCAGAGTGGACATTTGTATTTCTTGGGTTGTTTTTGTTCCTTTTAGTTTAATCCTATGCATGCTGGAAAGTTATACGTGATATAGTTAATGCCCTTGTTTGTCTTTCTTGTGCATGATAAGTGCAACCACAGGTCTAATTGTAGTGTGCAAGATTGAATCTCTGTGAAGCCAGCCCTAGTGTAGCAGTACTGATTGTTATGGTACTCAGTTTGTTTGTTTTTTAATGCAGTGTTAGTAATTGTGCCAACAGTTATTATTATCCAACAAAAGTGCTGGAGCATCACAGTGTTCTTCTACCGCTCCTGAGCCCATATCAGAAAGGGAGATGCAGTTTCAAGTAAGTTGAGTGCACTAACTCTACTGTCACTCTGTCAGCAACAACCTGCCCCCCGAAGATACAGGGTGCCTGGCTGGACCGGCAAGATGTGGCAGTGTTTAGTCCCTTTCTCTTCCACTCCCCTTTCCTTTTGGGACACCTGCCGGGGTTTCTGTGTCCACCAGGACGTGCCAAGAGGTGTTCCAGGTGGTCGGGAGGCATACCATCGCTCCTGCAGACATCCTGCTTTTCAGCTGAGTAGCCCCGTCTTGACAACTGGGATGTTACAAGGAGACACTTCAGGGTAAATTACTTCTTGCTCTAACAAAGCCTGCATAGTAGGGGCAATGCCCTCATCTGCTTCCTTATAAAGAGGATACTGTCTCACTGTGGGTAGGATAGCACCATCCTTTAATGTAATTCAGAATGGCGTAGCAGTACAAATAAGGCCTAGATCAGTAGGTCACTTAGTCCATAAAATGTCTGGTATTCTGTTTTATTAGAATTGTCATCATAAAACAGTTGGTCATCCAATAATTCTCTAACCAGTTTTCCTGGTTCAATGAAAATAATACATTCCCATAAGACATGATTATGGTCACTGCTTATGAGAGCGTCATAGATTGGTGTTATAGTTAAGGTCTATATTTGCAATATTAATTGAATTTCAGGCCTCCAAAGGCCCAGCCCTTTCTGTTGAATAAGGAATTCTTTAGGTAACTGAACCTCCTTTCCCAATAACTCTGGTGTCTCTGCTGTGATTGTATACACTGCTGTTTTAAATGCCTCCATATCAACAGTTCATGCTCTGATTTGATCTTCAGTAGAGGAATCTACAGTTACTGCCATCACCCTGGAAAGTGAAACTCTAGGGGTAGAACAAATCATGTACCATCAGATTTAAAATGAATAGGCATTTTTAGTTTGCCCATAAGATCTCTTTCTAATTGTTAGAAATTAAGGGCCATATGTACCAACACATTTTCCCATAGACACAGAATGGGTAAAACCCTTTGCTACATCTGGCCCTAGGTCTCTGGTCAGTTTGCACTCTGTCCAAGCAGGGACCCTCACTCTAGGGCAATGGAAAAACACACTTAGATAACCCCTGCTTACCACCTTGGTAGCTTGGCACAAGCAGTCAGGCTTATCTCAGAAGAAATGTGTAAAGTATTTCTACCAACACATACAAATACAGTGAAAACACTACAAAATGGATACCATCCCAGTTTAGAAAAATAGGCAATATTCGTCTAAATCAAACAAGACCAAAACGACAAAAATCCAACATACACAAGCCAATATATGAATTTTTAAACGAATAAGAATCTTACTCAATTGAAAACAATGCAAATGTTGATTTTACTCAAAGTACCTAGTTTGAGTCAAAAATAAAGTCGCACGGGTGAGCGTGCGTCGGAAAAGTCAGCGATGTGTTGATTCCTTACTCGCAAGTGAAGCCATGCGTCATTTCTTTTCCAGTCGGGTAGGCAATGCGTCATTTTTCTCCCTCGCAAGAGAGTGATGCATCGATTTCCGGACATGGCACCTCGGATCTGCGTCGATTCACAATGACTTTGACGCCCAGGGACGATGCGTGAGAAATCCGGCTGCACGGTGTTAGAAGACCACGCTGCGTGGGGTTTGTGTCGTTATCAGCAGCCGCATGCGGGTGTTGCCTCGTTTCTCCAGCGGCGATGCCTTGACCTCCCAGCGGCAATGCAAGTTGAGCATCGATTTTAGCTGCAAATCGGGTGGAGCGTCATTTATCAGCCACGTTGCTGATGGTGTGTCGAAAAATTCCCTGCGTGGCATTCTGTATGTGGATTTCAGCTCTTGTTCTGTCAACTTCACCTTTCAAGGGCCCAGGGACTGGATAGGGCACCACTTGGCAGCAGGGCAGGAGTCTCAGCAGAGAGTCCAGGTGCTGGTAGAGGACGCCTTTGATGGCCCTGAGACTTCAAAACAGGAGGCAAGCTCAGTCCAAGCCCTTGGATATTCTTCTCAAGCAGGAATGCACAACAAAGTCCAGTCTTTGTTCCCTTTTCACAGGAAGAAGCAGCAACCAAAGGATAGCCAAACAAAGCACAGTCACAGGCACGGGCAGCCTGAAGAAATCTAAAGTCTGGGGTTTTGGGTCCACTACTTATACCCCTTTCTTCCTTTGAGGTAGGCAAACTTCAAAGGAAAGTCTCTGTTGTTTACAGGATCCTGCCTTGGCAAGGCCAGGCCCCAGACACACCAGGGGGTTTAAGACTGCATTGTGTGAGGGCAGGCACAGCCCATTCAGGTGTAAGTGACCACTCCTCCCTCCACTACAGTTCAGATGGCTCATCAGGATCCCTCCCCCTGCAGGTATTGTAACACCTGGCGGTGAACCTCAAAGGCTCAAGCCTGGTGTTACAACACCCAGGGCACTCCAGCTAGTGGAGATGCCTGCCCCCCAGACACAGCCCCCACTTTTAGCGGCAAGTCCGGAGGAGCTAATGAGAAAAACAAGGAGGAGTCACCCTCCAGCCAGGACAGCCCCTAAGGTGTCCAGAGCTGAGATGACCCTTTCCTTAGAAAATCCTCCATCTAGGCATGGAGGATGTAGCCCAATAGGATTAGGGATGTGCCCCCTTCCCCAAAGGGAGGAGGCACAAGGAGGGTGTAGCCACCCTCAGGGACAGTAGCCATTGCCTACTGCCCACCAGCCCTAAACACAGCCCTAAATCTAGCATTTAGGGGGGACCCTGAACCCAGGAAATCAGATTCCTGATGACCTAACAAGAAGAAGGACTGCTGACCTGAAAACCCCCGCAGAGAAGAAGGAGGCGACAACTGCTTTGGCCCCAGCCCTACCGGCCTGTCTCCAGATTCAAAGAACCTGCAACAGCGACACATCCTGTGGGCCCAGTGACATCTGCCGACTCAGAGGACTGCCCTGCAATTCCAAAGGACCACGAAACTCCTGTGGACAGCGGCCCTGTCCAAAGCAACAAAAAGAAATCATCTTTAAAGGAGCTCCCACCTCACTGCTGAAGCGTAAGTCCCCACCACTCTGCACCTGATGCCCCCGGCCCGCGTCCAGAGAAACCAACACCGCAGAGAGGACCCCCAGGCAACTCCAACGACATGTCCACCCTGAGACGACCTCACTCCACCCCCATGACACCTGCAGAGAGAATCCAGAGGACTTCCCTGACGCAACTGCCCGGTAACAAAGAACCCAACTCCTGGAAGAAGCACTGCACCCCCAGCCCTGAGGGGAACCAACTACCAGTGCAGTAGCGACCCTCATCTTTGCCCAGCCGGTGGCTGGCCAGAAAGCCCCACTTTGCCCTGCCTGCATCGTCAGAGTAACTCTCTGGTCCCTCCATTGATTTCAATACAAAACCCGACGCCTTGTTTGCACACTGCACCCAGCCGCCCCTGTGCCGCTGAGTTGCTGGTGCTAGGTATTTGGGGTTTAGTTGAACCCCCAACGGTGGGCTGTCTATGCCCCGGAGACTGAATTTGTAAATGCTTTACTTACCTCAAAAACTAACCTGTACTTACCTCCCAAGGAACTGTTGAATTTTGCACTGTGTCCACATTTAAAATAGCTTATTGCCATTTTATGCTAAACTGTGTACGTTACTGTTTTGATTCAAAATTCTATATTTACCAATGCCACGTACCTTACAATTTATGTACTTACCTGGAATTTGAATTCTGTGGTTCTAAAATAAATTAAGAAAATAATATTTTTCTCTATAAAAACCTATTGGCCTGGAGTTAAGTCTTTGAGTGTGTGTTCCCATTTATTGCCAGTGTGTGTACAACACATGCTTAACACTACCCTCTGATAAGCCCAACTGCTGGACCACACTACCACAAATAGAGCATTAGTATTATCTAGTATTGCCTCTGCCAAGCCTCTTTGGGAACCCCTAGACTCTGTGCACACTATCTCTCACTTTGAGATAGTATATACAGAGGAAGCTTCCTACAGCATTGTCAAAATAACAATCTGAAAACCAACTTCACTAACAGATTTATTTTTAAATTGTGAGTTCAGAAACCCCAAACTCCTATTATATGCATTTCTATCTGCTCTCAAAGGGATACTGCACTTTCAGGATTTTTAAAAGCAGCCCCCCATCAGTACATGTCCCACCTTTAGCATACACTGCACCCTGCCCATGGGGCTATCTAGGGCCTACCTTAGGGGTGCTTTATATGTATAAAAAGGGAAGGTTTATGCCTGGTAAGTGGGTACACTTTCCAAGTCGAATTGGCAGTTTACAACTGCACACATAGACACTGCAGTGACAGGTCTGAGCCATGTTTACGGGGCTACTAAAGTGGGTGGCACAATCAGGGCTGCAGGCCCACTAGTAGCATTTGATTTACAGACCCTGGGCACGTCTAGTGCACTTTACTAGGAACTTACTAGTAAATCAAATATGCCTGTCATGGAAATCCAATTACACATCCCCTTTACACAGGGCACTTGCACTTTAGCACTGGTCAGCAGGGGTAAAGTGCCCAGAGTACCCAAAACAGAAACAACAGAGTCCAGAACACAGTCAAAACAAGAGAAGCAGAGGCAAAAAAGACAGGGGATGCTCTGCCGGCACCTTCATTGTGCTTATCCTCAAAAAGAATTAATCTGAAAAGTATTCCCTCCTCCCACAACTACACCTCCCTGTCCACTTTGAGGTGGAATCCCCGTTGGGGATGTTTGATGTATTCAGAAGTAATTCTGTGGTCTGAGAGATGCATAGTTTGAAAAGGTTATACTTCCTAAGAGCGGAGGGAAGTGACTAAGGGTTGCCGGTTGTATTTACTGTTTAGAGTTAGAAAAAATTGTGATTCATATTTAGGAAATAGTTGGTGTTCATATTTTTCATGCTGATGGTGAGTGTGTGTGTTTGAATGAAGTGGCCACCGTGCGATGTTGTTGTGTAATGTTTGATAGTGTTCTTTTAATATCTATTGTATAATTGAGAAAGACAAAAAATGCTACATTATTCTGCTTTTAAAAATATTTGTGTACTTTTTTTTAAAAAAAGGTGTGGAATTTGATCAGATAGATAATTGGAATTTAGACATATTGGGAAGACGAGTAATTATAGAGACTCCCTTAGCACATCTGCAGAAGGTTTTTTCCAATAATGAGAGAAAATTACGGCACTATTGTTTTAGAATGGTTTAAAGCCACCCAAAAACATATGTATCCCTGGCTAAAAGAAGGGACATGCGATGATAAAATAATTGAGCATATTGTTACATACCTTAGGAATAAAAATGAAGGAATCCAATTACAAAAGGGAGAAACTATTCTAGCTTTATGGCAAGTGTTTTGTAAAAAATGTAAGGACCCCTAAAACAAATTAATACCCCTTGTAACCTATCTGTTTACCCAACACCATATGATCCTATGGCAGCTACAGCAAGCCACAGTGGGATTTGAGAACCCAAAATTAAGACCCTTTCACAATCCCCAAAAGTTACCCCTAATGTTGCTCCACAAATGCAAAAACCAAAATATGCGAGCACACCTAGGCAGCAGGAAAAGATAAGTGAATCTCAGTTTTCAGGACAATTAGAAGCACAGTTAGACCCAGCCTCCCTAGAGGAGGACACAAGCCTGGAAAAAAGTCCAGGGGAGAGTGATGACACATGTTTTATTGGCAACATTGCATTTGCAGCAGAGTAGAGACACAACAGGAAGGGTAGTTAGGAAACAAATGTCTACCTCACAGCGAAGAAATGCAGATAATGCTAGATGGAGTGACTATGTGGACAGAACCTCTAGTATGGCATGATGGCCAGCATCCCAAGAAAAAGATAGGAAGAAAGGTAGTCTTGGCAGGAGGGGAAGGGGGAATGTAATAGTTTTACTAGAAAGTGTTCAAGAGTGGTTATTGTGAAGCAGTGCACAAAGCAATTACAAGTACAGTGAAGATGTTGCATTAACCCTCCCATGAAGGACCCCAACTACACATCAATTCTGACACATAATTTCCCAAATTAAATACGCACTTTAGTGAGACCATCAATCGGTTAGGCAAGTGGCAACATGACATCCAACACCCACTTCTGAGGTGTTAGGGTGCTGACGCCTGGAACTAGACATAGCTCAGGGGCAGACATATCCAGGGCCTAAGAGGAGGGGGGCTCTCAGAGGAGGGCTCCCTATCCCTGGCAGGGGAGGAGGTGAGTCTCTTTGTCATAAGAAGGTTAGTAGAGGTTCCCAGGTGTCCTTGGGGCGGGACATGGTGGCATAAGCTCCCAGAAGTGGGATAATTGTTTTTGGCAGTAGGTTGTGACCTGCAACCATGCCTCCATGGTGGGGGCAGGCCGTTTGGCCAGGATGAGGAGCTTGGCAGTGAGTTGACGGACTCTGGGGGGAACAACCTTGACATAGACCAAGAGGCCAACTAGGGGAGTCTGTGGTGGGGAGTGGTCTGTGATAGTATGTATAGCAGGGAACACCCTTGCCCAGAAATCCACCACCCACGCACAACCCCATACAAGGTGTAAGAAAGAGGCATGTGGGGCAGAGCAGCCTTTACCAGCCCCTTGTGATGGATCTGTGTCGGGGTGCGGTATAACCTGTGTAGGAATGTAAAATATATTAGCCACGGTCTGTATTTTGAAGAGAGAGGGTCACTGTCTGGCTACAGCAGTAGGATCATTGGGCATCTTTAATGGGGGGGTCAGTGTCTGTCTCCCATGCGGTGCATGCCGCCACCATCTGGATGGGTGCTGTGACTTGCATGATAGATTAAAGAAATGTAACCAGTTTGCGTGGTGAGAGATTTGTGAGTATATGTTCGAGAGCCTGATGTGTGGGAGGAGGAGCTGGGAAACTGTTGTGTATTGCGTGGCAGGAAGCTTGAAGTTGATGGTGTAGGAGGATCTCAAGCTCATTTGGGTGTGTTATTTCAGAAGCCTGAGAAATGGGGTATGAAGTGATCTTTGAGGTGTAGATCAGCAAAAGTAATGAGGGCTCGCCCACGTGCCCTCAACCTGGCACCTTTGTTTTACAGGGGTGGCAGAGGAGGGTGGCACACGATGAGTACGGAGGGCACGTATAGGCATGGGAGCCAGGCACATCAAGCCAGGCGCATCGAGCCACGCACGTCGTCTCATGCCATTCCACGCCCAGTGCACGCACTCCACTGTGTCTACCTCAGTCTGCAGCAGCTTGTAGGATTAATAGAGCATTGTGACCAGGGGGCAGGGTGCTGCGTGGCCTGCCTTGATGGCCGTGTATGGTTGAAATTGCGTGGGGTAAAACCAATAGTGTATATATCTCACCGGGATTCTGAGTGTATACAGAGCCATATCAGGTGCACCCAGGCCCACCTGCTCAAGAGGTAAGGTGAGTATTTCCAAGGAAATCCTGGGTTGCCTGCTGGCCCATATCCATGGAACAAGATTAGAGTGCTGCAGGAAGTGAGCAGTGAGTGGGAGAGGTATATTTAGGAAGAGATAAAAGAACTTTGGAAGGATGACCATTTTTGCAATAGCTATTTGTCTCGCCACAGATAATGGCAGATGAGACCATACCGGCACCCTGACCTCCAGCCACGCCACAGTGCTGCTGTAATTGGCCCACCAGCATTTGTCTGGGGCACAGCTAAGCCAGATGCCCAGGTAGCAGACCTGGTCAGATGCTCACTGCAGGGGATATTTAGAGTCACGGAGAGGGAAAAGTGTGAACTTAGCCCAGTTAATATGGATTCTGAGGAATCCCCAAAGCGCATAACCTCATGATAACTGGGGCTAAGTTCTCCTGAGATTTTTGGATATAGAAGGTCATGTTATCTGCGTACATTGACACCATCAGACTTTCGGCCGTGAAGCTGACGCCGCAATGGGCATGGGGCTGCCGAAGCCGAGCCACAAAAGACTCCATCGTCACGGAGAATAAGGTTGGGGATAGTGTGCGTCTCTGGCGTATCCTGTGAGTGTTCGGGGAATTTTCAGATATCATTCCATTGGGTGAAATGTACAGAAACTGAAACTGTCAGATAAATCAAGGACTGATGCCATGGAGCGCAAGTAGCAAGAAGAGATATGGCCATTCGAGGGAATCAAAAGCCTTAGTAGTGTCTTGCTAGGCAGCAGCAGCAAGTTGAGGGTCCAGAGTGTGCATGAGGGCGGATATTGTGCGGAGGTTATGCGAGGTGGAACTGGCCGAAATAGATCCAGTTGCACAATAGTGAGTATCAGGGGAGGAGGGGGTTTGCTATTATTTGGGGAAATGTTTTCTTGTTGATGTTGATCATGGAGAGTGGCTGGTAAGAGTCGCATAAGTCTGCAGTCTTGTCAAGTTTTAGATGTGACACTATGACTGCTTGTCACAAGGATGGTGGTAGGACTCCTAACTCCAGAGATGAATCATACACCACTAGCAAGTGAGGGGCTAGTATGGATGGATACTCCTTGTAGAAAAAGGCAGTCAGTTAATCCTGCCCTGGGATTTTGTTACCTGGGAGGCTCTGAATGACCTGCACAACCTCCTCCACCATGAGGGGGAGTCTAGATATGACCGGTGGGCTTGGTCCAGCCATAGTAGCTGGATGTGCTTCAGGTATAAAGCCTACTCTCCTGCATCATCTACCAGCTTGGCTTTATAGAGCTTAGAGTGGAAGGAGATCATAGCTTGTAAGAGCCCCATAGGGGTGGACTACTGCTCGTGCTTGCCGTCTAGTAGTTCCACCACATAGGTGGATGCCTGGGGTTTGTGGAGCATGCTAGCTAGTGTCTTACCAGGGCGGTCTCCCTCTCCATATCAACCTGCCACTGCATCACAACCGAGATAATTTGTCTTGTGTGCAGCTTCCTCTTTGAACTCGGATATTTTTTTCCAGAATGGCTGTCACTGCATTTTTAGAAGTGAAATAATCTAGCTTGAGGAGTCGGAGGTCCCGTTCCAGCCTACTGAGCTGCCTGTGTATCGCCCTAAAGATGCCCACTTGTTTCACAATGCATGTACCCCAGATAACTACTTTGATTGACTCCCACATAGTCGATGGGGAGGTTGCTGAAGTAGTCGAAGATCGTGCTGTGGACCACATCATGGGATACCACATCCTGAAGTGCCCCAGAGGGTATCTGCCAAGTAAAGGCACGAGGGGCCACCAGTGGCAGAGCAAGCTCCAGCAAGACAGGGGCATGGACTGAGAGGGTGCAGGATAGATGCGCTACCATAGTAGCCCAGGTTTGGGCATCTCAAGATACCAACCAATAGTCAATGCGTGACCATGAGTTGATGAAGGCGGTGATGCAGGCACCCTGCTTGCTTGTCAAGTGAGTAAGCTGCCAAATGTCTTTGAGGTGGCTGTCCTGTATGAGCGTGTTGAGTTGTGTTGCAGCGTTGGGGTGCCTAGAGGTGGCCAATCAGTCCAGCCTGCCGTCTAGTGTCACATTGAAGTCTCCTCCCCAGTAAATAGCTCCTGTGCCCAAGCTGGCAATCAGCCTCCAGACCTCAGAGAAGAAATCTGGGCTGTCAGTGTTAGGGCCATAGATTGTAGCTAGCATAATGGAGTATCTCCATAGGGTACTAGCTAGGAGGACGCAAAGGGCACATCGTAATTGCTGTGGTAAGCCCATGTGCATCAGTATTGCTACACCCCTCGAGTAGTTAAAGTACAGAGAGGTGTGAGCATCCTCACACCAGCCTGTGCACTTGGCACTGTGGACTGCATTAAGTGAAGTTCCTGGAGGTAGCAAATGTCTATGAAGTGCCTATCAAGGTAAGCATGGACCAGTTGGGCTTTTCTGCGGTCATTAAGCTTTCACATGTTACAGGTTAGGCATCTGATTGTTGTCATGACTCTGTGTGTAGGGGCAGCTGGGGCATTATTGGGGAAGACCTGCGGTGGACCACCACCTGGAAGGGTAGACGCTTGATGTGTGGCCATGCGAGGATCCTGCTGAAGAGGGAGAGAAGCAACCACCAATAACTCACAAACAAAATCCACCCACTCCAACCCCCAAACACGGTTGAGTACGACAAGCCAACCCACCACCCCCAACCCCATCCCAATAAACATCAGATAACATGGGAATCATCTCTGAGGGTGGTGGCAAGCCAGGTGAACTCCCCAGTCAAGATCCTGCTGGGTGGCTATGGGGCACAAGGCACCCAAAGTGGCTTCAGGGGGCTCCCAGTGGAGGCTGTCAGAGTCAGTGGTTTAGCAGCCATTGATGTGTACTAGACCACCAATTTGTGGACTGTCACTCCGGATAATCGGGTCCACCCACGCCCTGTAGGGGAATTGTATAATAGTTGGCAATGTTGTGGTGCCTCCTCCAGTACATGAAGTTAGTCATTTTCACTGAGGTGCGCCTCATCCTGGCACTATGGAGACATCCCAGGCGATGCTTTCCTGGCAGTAATATGTTTTCTGCATTTAAGGGCAACCTTGGCATCTGTAAAATAGTGAGGTTTCCCTCATGGAGGATTTACAGCTTAATTGGGTAAAGGAGTGCATACTGGATTTCAGCTTTGTGGAGAAGTTTCTTGGCTGGTAGGAACTCCCATCGGTCAGCTTGTACTGTTAATTTAAATTCCTGGTAGAATGAGATTGTGTTGCCTTGGTAGTGGACTGAGTCACGCTTCTGGGCCTAGCGCAGGACGATGTCCCAGTCCCTGTAGTTACGGAGTCTTGTGACTATAGAGCAAACAGAGGTACCTGGGGGGGGTGCAGAGGCGTGGTCCAAGAGAGCGGTGAGCGTGCCCAACAATAAAGCCCGGGGATAAGGCCTCCCCAACAGCTTGCAGAGCATGGACTTAACATAGTCCATCAGTTTGTTGATGTCCATGGACTCCGGGACCCCAGTGATTCAAAGGTTATTACATAATGAGCATGCGTCTAGATTTTCATTCTTTGATTTGATGAGTTCAAGACCTTATCCTTACGTAGGAGGTGTTCGCTGGCTGCAGTATAGACACCATCTTTATCAGAATAATGGGTCACAAGGAGGGTCTAGCCAATCCTCGTGTTTGTCGTCCCACTCCTTCAGCAGTCTAGGTGCCTCATAAGGAGGTCAAGCTTTACGTCTATGGCTCTCAGGCTAGCTTTAGCCCCCATTAGTTGATCTCTGAGGTCACTGTCATGTACTCAGATTGTTAAGCAGACTGGTGGCCAGCGGTGCAGGAGTGACGCTGGCATTCAGTGTCCAAATGCAGTCCGGTGGGTCTACCACAGAGGTGCCGGTGGCAGGGCTAATCAACTAAGCTGGCTGAGTGAATGGCAGCAGTGATTGTTTGGTAGCACCCCTAGGCCCCGCCTCACCCCAGCATGACCCTGCACAGCGGGGGGCACAAGCAGGACCAGGACCGGGATGTAAATATATGGGGGGCAGGTTCAATCTGAGAAGTCGCTGCGATGGCCCAGAATTGCTGCTTGCGTGAGGTCAAAATGATCCCCATAGCACTGAAGGGACCCCTGGGTGGAGAAGGTGTCAGGCTTCAGTATGGCATGTGCCTTACATGGGCCGAGGTATGTTTGTCCCAGAGGCCTGACTGTGCGGGCATGATCCCAGGGCCACCTGCATGGGGCTAAGTTTCACTGAGGCCCATGGCGGGCCTGTGCAGTCTCTGGGGGGAAAGCAATGGCACTGGTTGCTTCTCACTTTCCGTCAGCTGTGCTGGTGCAGGCAGCAGACTCCTCATGGGGTTGTCGGGCCTGGCACCACCGGCGTCTGGTTCGAGCCCAGCTGGATTGTGAGGCAGTAATGGGGAGGTTGCCTCCTATGGCGCTCCTTGCCACCGCTCCCCAACTGAATTTCAAGGCACAGCCCGCACGCCTGGACAGGGCCCCGCAAGCCCAAGCATGAGGCCCAGAAGCCACGAGGCCCGGGCCGCACATCATCTGGGGAAGAGGCGGCAAGCAGCAGGATCCAGGGACCAGTGTGACATCAGGGGCAACAGCCTGAGACCACATCTTACTGCCCGCCTTGCTAACTCCCGGCTGGTGGCCTGTCAGGTGCACACTGAATGGACTAAGGCCACAGCACGACCATGGAGGTTGGGCCACGTCAGTGCTCACCATGGGCCGCGGATCAGTCTGCCTTACCACAGGCTTCCCAGGTGCCGAGAATGCCCACTGATGACACCATCTGAGCACACAGGCGGCCTCACCACAATCTTAGGGAGGCTGCCATTGTGTTATGGGCTGCTTGGCAGCCCTCTGTAGCAGGAAAACTGGCAAATGGTGATATCAGCCGGCTGAACCCTCTAAAGAGCGGCCATCTTGCTGCCTGGTTAGGCATCACCCCCAACAAATCATATTTCACCAAATGATTGGTTTAATCACTTTAAAGCCCAGTACACTGATGAAACACAGACTTCCACACAGGGAGCCCTTTTCTGATTGGCAACGCAGAGGCAAGATGACTTGTTTGATCTAGGTGAAATCCATACTTACTTAGTTGCCATAGTTCGTGGCAAGGCTCCAGGACCTGATGGCATTCCACAGGATGTTTTCAATCACATAAAAGGGACCTGGTCTAAATATAATCTTTCACAATCAAATGCAATTGCAAGGGGTGCGCCAACACCTGGATCTTGGAAAAGTGCAGAGATTGTACCCATTTACAAAAAGGGTGACAGAACTAGCTTTCAATTACAGAACAATTAGTCTAATTGATTTGATCCAAAAGGTATTCTTTTGGGTGGTACTGGCCAAAACCCAGGATTGGATAGATGTACAAGATTAATTAACCCCCTTTCAGGCTGGGATCAGGAAAAAAAATCACAGTAGTATAAATCAGGTCTTTCATTTTTTACTTTTGTACTGGAAAACTGTCCTAACCAGCAGGGACCACCTCTATGTTGCCTTTATCGACTTGAAGTCAGCTTTTGATCTGATCCCTCGGCGAAAGCTTTGGAAGGTGCTTCGTGACATGCGAATGCTGCTGGATATTTTCTCTTTGGTCATCCACCTCCATGAAGGAAACTGACGAAATCTATTGGGGCAAGCAGAGGCAGCTTAACGACCAAATTCCTCTAACCAAGGGCGTCCGTCAAGGATAGGTGTTAGCTCCCACATTATTCTAAGTAGGCCACTTCATTACCCTCTATCCCAGCGATTGCTCCTCCCTCACTAAGGCACAAATATCTATGCTTCTCTTTGCAGATGACACTCTAGTAGCGCCTAAAACCCCAGGTCTACTCCAATGTTTATTAAATTAATTTGAGGAATTCTGTTCAACCCGCGGACTGGAAGTCAATACAGCAAAGACCAAATATTTGGCCACCTATTTATATGAATCGTATAAGGGAGAACAGGCGCTGGCCGTTCTTTAGGGCGGAGGGGCCACCCCCCCACCTTTTGCCCCTCATGAGGAGTATCTATCAGGATGAGCAAAGATCAGCCTGACAAACACCCTTCATGTTCAGGTCAGGCAGCCAAGAGCAAGACACGCGCGATTTGCACAGACTCTTGGCTACCTGAGCTGAACTTTGCTGGGCTGAAGAGGTCACAGCTCCTATGGGCGTGACCTCCTTGGCTCAGCAAAGGTGCCTTGAGGCCCTCCCCTGGGTGACGAGGGAAGCGTCCCCCAATGACTTCGACCTGGGCGCTTCAGGTTTAAGCCCTGATGCTCACAGGGCCAGTGTCAATCAGTGACACTTTGTCACAGAGTGGGGTGGGGTCAGCAGTCTCACTGACCCCATCCCACTCTGTGACGAGGCTGGGACTGCTGCCGTCCCTCATTGGCCGACCTAAGGTCAGCCAGTGAGGGAAGGCAGCAGTCCCAACCCTCCTGGGACCTCCGAGGATGAAGGTAAAAGTGTGTGTGTGTGTGTCCATTTTAAATGAATTTTTGGTGCGTGCATGTATGTATGATAGTTGACGAGTGTTGTTAATGGATGTGCGTGTGTGCGTGTGTGTGTGAAAGTGTGAGTGTGCTTCCCGCCCACCCCCTCCCTGTTGCAATTGCCCGCCACTGGGGGGGGGCTTTCATTGGGGGAGCTGGAATCAGAATAGTGGATGCTTTCAATTACTTGTGTATTAAGCTTAGTAGCCAGTATGACATGGAAGCCCCACATTGATTAAATGACTATGAAGCATGGGTAAAATGTAGGCATTTCATTGAAAGAACACTGTGTATCTATCTGAAATCAAACCAGTAGCACCTGCTCTACAGATTTACGATCTGAAAGCTGAGGGTACGGCCCTTTCCGGAGATGAACTTTGAGGCTTTTTTTAATATCACGGATATAACCAGATCAGAACACAGGTTTTTAAGAACTGTAGGCCCATATTTATACTTTTTGACGCAAAACTGCAGCGGCGCAGTTTTACGTCAAAAATAATACCGTCGGCTAAAGCCATTTTGGTGCGCTGTGCGGGCGTCATTTATACTTTGATACCCTGCGGCGCAAACCACAGGTGTAAGTCATTTTTTTTTACGCACACCGCAGCGTCAAGTCGTAAAGCAAAACGACGTTAACGCAGCAGAAATGACTGTGGGTCGATTTACGACACCGCACACTGGATATTTAGCATTTTTTGACGCAATAGCATCAAAATTTCCCGCGAACACAGCCATTTCAGCAGAGGAGAGCCAAAATGGATCCCAGATGCCTTTACAGACCCCAGGAAGATGACAACAGACCAGGAACCAGCCAGGAGGACCCACACAAGAACCAGGACACTTTTAAGAAGAAAAGAAACTGTTGCTTCAGTCCAGAGGAACAGGAAATCCTGGTTAAAGAGGTGACGGAACACCAGCCCCAACTGTTTGTCACCTCAAAGTTGCCAATCAGTAGGAGAGAGGCAATATGGCAACAAATTGTTGACAAGATCAATAGTGTGGCAGAAGTACACAGAACAGTCATTGAGTGCAAGAAACGCTGGCATGACTGCAAGCGCAGGACCAAGGAAAAGATGGCCAGGAACAGGAAGGCAGCACTGCAGACTGGAGGTGGGAGTCCAGCACACCAAGAGGCCCTGGACCACATGGAGGAGATGGTCGCAGCCGTCATCCCTGAGGAGATCGACACAGGGATTCAAGGACAGGACAGCGCAGACTACCAGGAGACAACGCACATGCAGGGTAAGTTGCATGGGGAATTAAAATGCACTAATGTCAACTGTAAGCAGGGGGGATACCAACCACAAAATGCATGGAAGTCATCATATACATGGAGTGGCATGGGTAAAGGGGGATGGCATGGGAGCATGGCCTGCACAGAGAGATGCTGGGGCACACCATAACACTAAACCAACAACAGTCCCATGGGGGCATGCTGCCATGCCAACGATGGAGCAAAGGTAAAGCCACGCCACTGACATCCCGGCACACGTCAGCCACTATACCCCCTTCATTAACTAGGGCCCAATTAACAACCTTTAGTCATACCGACAACTGGAATGTAACAGTGACACCAGTTGCCACTACCACCTCCTCTCTGTGTGCAGCTCAAGTAGCCAATGGCAGCAACTTCCCCATGGATCATACACACCTATATTAGAGGGTTGAGGATGACAACTCCAATAATCCCCTGAAACAAGACAAAGGCTCCAGTCCTGTCAAATGTCAATGCCCATGGTTGTCACAAACATCAGCCAATGTCATCAACAGTAGGAGCTACACAGCACTAAGGTCACACCCATGCTGCATATGTCAGGGTCCATCCTGTGCCTGGCTCACAATGTAACATCCCAAATGGCATACTGCTTAGACAACAACATTGAGGGGGAGAACACATGTAACTGGTCACTGAAATACACCTGCACAGTCAGAGGAGGAAATAGGACACTGCTACGACTATCAGGCCAATCCAATGTACCACACTTTCCCTAACATCAGCTGTACACATTGCCAATGCCAACATCCATATCGTGCCTTAACAATGCTATGCCTAGGATACGCTACATGTCAACTACATATAAGTGGATGTGAAAGATCAGAGACTGGGGCAGGTCCAGATTGTTAAGTGTGCTGCTTGTGCCATCAGAGCACCCACAGCCAGTGAAAGGTCTCACCATGAGAATGGATGTAGATGGAGGCCTGAGTAGGACAAGAAGGTTGCAATTCACTATTCGGCCTAAAACAAGACTAGAGGAGATGATGCTGAGAAGTCCAATAACTTAATACTAAACATGTGACATGCAGGTGTGCCATAGGCCTGGGAGAATGCCCATCTGAAAGACTGGAGCAATGAAGAGGAAACAAGATCACAATGTGAAATCATCACAAGGCAGGCATGTCACATCACAAAAGCCACAACACACATACACTAATTGTACCCCATTTCATTTCAGAGGACGATGGATCTCCTACGGATATGCCTGTCCCGGAATACCCTGATGACATGGATGACAAGCTGACAAACATTCCCCAGCAGACCATGCAAGATGTCCTTGGAACCCTCCAGACCCCACCTTCAGTCACAAGGAGGAGCACAGAACAAGCAGCCATCGCAGAGGATCCACCCACCACCCCAATTGTAAGACCTGCCAGCTCCAATACAGCTGAGGACTCAGACGACACAGGCACCAGCTTTGAGAGAACTGTAGTTGGAGTACAGCGGGAGCTGGCCAATGAGGTGCGGTTGGGGATGGAAACTATGGCAGCCAGCCTAGAGGGGTGCGTTCGTGCATGAGGTCATCTGCAGATCAGGCAGCAGCCGTGCAAGCCCTAACATCCATCCTGCAAGGACTACAAGAAACTGTCAAGGAATTCACCACTACAGTAAGGGAGTTGCCACAACACCTCGCACCCCAAACCTTCCACTGCATGCACGAATGCAATCATGACCCCTCAGGGCCGACATGGCTGCCTACCATAGTGATTGTGGCTGCTATTCTTAAGAATCAGCAGATCCTCCTTGCTGCATTACTGCCCTGAAGACCTTCACAGGTAGCAATGACCGGGATGTCTGACTCCACGTCTTCTAACAAAGAGGTGTGTGTTGCCCCTTCACAACCACCACCACCAAGGACAGAGGAGGCAACACACACATCAGAAGAAGACATGGAACAGATCACATTCACACGGAAAAGTACCCTAAAGCACTAGTCCCTGCCACATGGCCAACTATTACCAAGGTCCAGCGTTTTGTAACATGCTAGTCTTACAACAACTGTACTCAATGACTGTTCTGCTAACCACTGTATATCTTGTCAGCCTGCCCAGTGCTTGTCTCTCTCTTACTCATTGGCAAATCCTGTCCCTCTGCACTGTCTGAAACATCACCCCAGCATGCCAAAAGCATTTCCCTTTACCCCTTGTGTAGGATCACAATGGAAGATGTCATTATAATGGACTCACAATCATGGACAATGTACATATAGCACTACAGCACTTTTCAATAAATAGCACTTACACAACAAATCTGTCTCTTGGTAATGTGACACATCAACTGTGCGGTAGATAACTGAAATGTGCCTCCTGTCAAATAACGGGGCTTGTCAATACAACTGTCCTGAAATTATGTAGTCATATAAATCTGCACAGTGGCCAGGATTGCATCATACTCTGCCCTTCCTGAGGGTAATATCTGATGAAGTGAGAAACCATACACCATCATGCTGTGTTGGACAGAATAATGCTTCCTCAAGGGATATCTAAGTCATCAAATAGTGGCTGCAGAATGTTGTCACCATGCAATACTAACACATATAACAGTGCACGCACATCTAAGCAAACACTCCAAAAACTGCATGAATGAAGGTGTCTGAGTTTACATCCAAATAGGTAATCATGCTGAACAGTGTCACAAATGATCTATGTGATTCATGAAGACGATACTACAAGAGTGATTGCGACAACTCATCTTATAAGGGTGTCCTTGAACATCACACTGCATTCAGACCTAAAACTGTTCCCCCAATACCAAATCTGGAAGCACTGTTTGTGACTTAGAAAACATACTTATTGACAAAAACACGTTGGGATCCATATTAACTGTGATAGGTGGTTGCAACAAATGGTGGAATCTTTGCAAGGTAGCTCTGGGGTAGCTGCCAATCTTACAGCACAGTTGGGATTTGTTCGTAGCATAGGACACAAATGTAATAGTACAAAATTCATGTACACTAATGCCAAGGCCATGATCAACAAGCATTTAGCACATACTGTAAAGGGTTCACTATATATTTATTAAATGGTAATCACAGAAGAGGAAACTGAGGGAAAAGTCTTACCTACCCTAATCTACCTTGACTACTCATTACCCACAACTGCCCCTAACTAACCTAACCTAAACTTACTTATCACATGTAACAAAACGTTCTAAACATCAACCCCCCACCCCCCTTATGAGACGGGACACATGGAGGACAACAGATACTAACCTAAACACATACTATACTATCCTAAACAAATATATATTTGTTGTAATCTTTTTTTTTTTTTTAAACACACAAGAACCCCAACATAGCTCCCCACCCACCCACACACTTAATAAGTAAAAATAGAAAGATTCAGGACCCCCCACCCCCACCCACTAACACTAACTAAACTAACAGCCTATACTAACCTAACACTTAGCCCCCTAAGCCCACTAAGTATGAGAACAAGGAAAGAGGAGGGAGGGGAGGGATTCATGTCCATATTCAAAAGCCTAGAGGTTGGCCCTCCGGAGGGTCCGCTTTCTGGACAGCACACGCCTGTTCATATGTCGAACATCACGCTGCAGATGACTGATTTTTTTCGTAGCACACGGTCCATTTTACGTTCCATTGCCTGGAAAACTGCAGGGTCAACTGTAGCAGCTGGGGCAGTCTGGGTACCGGCGGAGGAGGTTTGTGGGCATGTAGAGCCAATGCCTGTGGGCTGCCCTGAAGGTGTTGCACTGCTGGGGCCTGGAACAAAAGCAGACGTTGGGACAACAGTCCCAGCTGTGGGTGGTGCCACCTGGGTGGAACTGGTGTTTGTGCTGGTGGTGGCTGTGGTGGGCAAAGTAGGGCCACCCTGTGGGAAAGCCCTCCATGCTCCGGAGTCCTGTTCATTCCGGTATCTACGGGCCATCCTCCTGAACCCCGACTCTACCAGCAGGATATGTTGGTATCTCATGGCCCGCCTCTGGAACTCACGGACCTGGATGGGTGTCATGTTCACAGCTGTGAAGACAAAGGCAAACAATTTACATTAGGAACTGCATTGTGTGAAATGGCACAAGAAGTAAATCAGACAGTACATCTACTGTACTTGTAACAGCTCATATCACCATACAGATCATTGAATGTCCCTGAGGAAGTATATGGCAGGCCAGCCTACAAAGGTCATATCACACATAGCACATCCAAAACCTACAAGATGGGTAACAACTGGCATTACCTTGCCATCTGAGTTCTGCCAGTTGTCAGCTAACAATCATGCTGCACATCCTCCGCCAATGCCTGGGCTACAGATGTCAGTGTACGGGATGGAAATCTAAAGCCACATGGTCTGCAAGTTGTGATTGGACTTGCTAGTATAGTACTCATGTGCCATACCTGAGTGTGTATACTAGGTTCCGACCAAACATTCACTTATTCACATGTATGTGTAACATACTGGTAGCATCAGTTCTAGGTCCCCTATTCACAAACCCATGCCTGTGTTTGACGGAGGCGGAGAAACAACAAACAATTCCAAACTACATGGACACCCAGGAGTGTATAGAAAGCTCAACACGTGTTTGGCTCTACACACACACCACAGGTAAGGTCTATCAACAATTAGGAGTCAGCAAACCCTTGACCAATCCTAGCGCCACACATGTCAGGAAATGCAGACCTTGGTCCACATCATATACTTCCAGTAAGGCATGACTTACAACAGACACAGAGTTGCAAGAACACCCATGATCATGATTTGCATGCACACCTAGGCCATTGCACTCAAGTTCCACATACTTGTAGCACTACATGTGGAAGTACATGCTGCTAGGAAGTTCAACCTACAGTTTAATTAGTACTTTGGTGAATAGGGAAGCAGAAGTCTGTTGGAAAGCGATTTGCAGTACCAATCTGGGAGAATGTGGGTCTGACAGGCAGACTAAATCTGAGATGAGTTCCAGTGCGACTCTTGTTGATACATGTGTTATCCACATGACTCACCCCAGTTTTCATTGCGGGGCCTACAGGAATGACCTGCAATCCCTAGATAATACAATAGGATAAGCATTGGCCAACTCAAAAATTTTGAGAAACTGAAATCCCACTCATGGAACAAGACAAATGATTGGCCAGCGCATCACACCTTTCTATGTGTTCAACACACAGGAGTCCATCACACATCACCAGCAAACACAACACATAACAGACATATCAACACTTACTGGAGTGGTCGGGGTCCTCAAATGTAGCCACCTCTCCCACAGTGTAGGGTGCCGGTCCACCTGTAAGGCATGGAAGGAAGAAATGTGCTTAGAATCTGTGCACTGACCAACAATTTCAAAGACAAAAACAATGTGTAAGCTGACATCAGTAATGAAAGCCATTCAGAATTGATGATACTGCATCTGATATATCACGGCCAACATATACATAGCATGGGTCTCCTGTGACAATTACCCACATATCTGCACACATGCAGTGGCCCTAACTATCATGTGGTGGCAAACATGCTCCTTCATTATTGAGCAGAAATAATAATGGTGTGTAATCGTCTCATCATGTGCATCCAAGAGAGACATCCAAAGCCTGGTTACTTGAGGAGTGCATTACCAGTCAAACAGCCTATGTGGCCATGACACATTTATGACACATAGGTACAATGTACAGAGGGCCAGGGACTTTTGTAAGCCCTCATGTTGTTACAGTTTCTTCATTTGATGTGGCCCAGCAATGGTGATTTGCACCTAACATAGAGAAATGAACACATGTGCATACCTTTGGACTGCCATCCCTAATTGGAATGTGGCACAACAAACTCCAAATCCCAGTCTACGATGTTAGCTGAGGGCACCTTACACCTTTTCCCGATGTTTTCAATTCCAGATCTGACATGTATCCAAAAAGATGAAGGACCACAATAATCCCTAACATTCATAGAACTTCCAAAAACGCTTTCCTTACACACTCACCAGACACACATGAGACATATGTCTGGGACACATTGCTATCATCAATTGACGTGAAGCCAGCACTAATTTTCTGCATCATGTAGTGTTTCTAAAGTCAGTCTAGCTATTGTGTCAACAAAGTTTGCCAATATTTTAGTACATCTATACTTCACTGGCAACTGTGACCTATATAGACATGATTGGCTCCTATTTTGTGTTGCTGTCTGACACAAAGGCGGCACCAAATTACATTAAGCAAAAATATCCTGTAAGTTTGCAGAGCACGTGCTTCCTGACAGCTAGCAATTGTGGTCCTTCACATAGTGTATCAATGACCCTGTATGTTTCCGCAGCATTCCACACAGTCAGCAACTTATCCGGCAGGTATTGTACAAATCATCTGATGTCACTACAGCGCTTTTAAATGTGCACATTTACATGATTTGTACTCACCAACAGTGCCACCAATCACTATTCCCAGGTGGTCCAGCAGATCTTGCTCCCTGGTGATGAGGTCAGCCCAGCGGTGCTTCAGCTGGTGGTCAATCCTCTGGCTCCCATACACGCGCTACAAGTGATGCAGCACCTTTCCCCACCGGATTCTTCTTTCCTAAGTGTGAAACCCCTGTATCACCCTGCCCCCTGCCTCGATCATGAGTGGGAGGAAATGGCACACCAGCCGTATTAACCCCACCCAGCTACTCCTCACCCATCCTGCCAAGACGTGGCCTACCCAACATTTCAGCACTGAAAACGGGAATAGGGGATAAAAAAGAAGAAAGGAGAAAAGGGGGAAAGTAGAAGTACAAAAAAATAAGTAAACTTAACAACTAAAAGAGCCCAACTATCCCCAAACTAGCACTACCCACAACAGACTCCCACAAACAACAAATACACTACAATACCGGACAATTGTAAACAAAACACACTCAGACAGTGTAAAGAAATGGCTCCCTGTTGCAGTTACCCCCCCACTTTTTGCCTGATACTGATGCTGACTTGACTGAGAAGTGTGCTGGGACTCTGCTAACCAGGTCCAGCACCAGTGTTCTTTCACCTAAAATGTACTTTTGATTCCACAATTGGCACACCCTGGCATTCAGGTAAGTCCCTTGTAACTGGTACCCCTGGTACCAAGGGCCCTGATGCCAGGGAAGGTCTCTAAGGGCTGCAGCATATCTTATGCCACCCTGGGGATCCCTCACTCAGCACAGACACACTGCTTGCCAGCTTGTGTGTGCTGATGAGAACAAAACGAGTAAGTCGACATGGCACTCCCCTCAGGGTGCCATGCCAACCTCACACTGCCTATGCAGTATAGATAAGTCTCCCCTCTAGTAGGCCTTACAGCCCCTAAGGCAGGGTGCACTATACCATAGGTGAGGGCACCAGTGCATGAGCACTATGCCCCTACAGTGTCTAAGCAAAACCTTAGACATTGTAAGTGCAGGGTAGCCATAAGAGTATATGGTCTGGGAGTCTGTCAAAAACGAACTCCACAGCTCCATAATGGCTACACTGAATACTGGGAAGTTTGGTATCAAACTTCTCAGAATAATAAACCCACACTGATGCCAGTGTTGGATTTATTAAAAAATGCACACAGAGGGCATCTTAGAGATACCCCCTGTATTTTACCCAATTGTTCAGTGCAGGACTGACTGGTCTGTGCCAGCCTGCTGCTGAGAGACGAGTGTCTGACCTCATGCGGTGAGAGCCTTTCTGCTCTCTGAGGACAGAAACAAAGCCTGCTCTGGGTGGAGGTGCTTCACACCTCCACCCTGCAGGAACTGTAACACCTAGCAGTGAGCTTCAAAGGCTTAAGCCTCGTGTTACAATGCCCCAGGGCACTCCAGCTAGTGGAGATGCACGCCCCCTGGACACAGCCCCCACTTTTGGCGGCAAGTCCAGGAGAAATAATGAGAATAACAAGGAGGAGTCACTGGCCAGTCAGGACAGCCCCTAAGGTGTCCTGAGCTGAGGTGACTCTGACTTTTAGAAATCCTCCATCTTGTAGAAGGAGGATTCCCCCAATAGGGATAGGAATGTGACCCCCTCCCCTTGGGAGGAGGCACAAAGAGGGTGTACCCACCCTCAGGGCTAGTAGCCATTGGCTACTAACCCCCCAGACCTAAACACGCCCTTAAATTTAGTATTTAAGGGCTTCCCTGAACCTAAGAATTTAGATTCCTGCAACTTACCGAAGAAGAAGACTGCTGAGCTGAAAACCCCTGCAGAAGAAGAAAGAAGACACCAACTGCTTTGGCCCCAGTCCTACCGGCCTGTCTCCTGCCTTCTAAAGAACCCTGCTCCAGCAACGCTTTCTCCAGGACCAGCGACCTCTGAATCCTCAGAGGACTGCCCTACTTCCAAGAGACCAAGAAACTCCCGAGGACAGCGGCACTGCTCCAAAAGAACTGCAACTTTGTTTCAAGTAGCAGATTTAAAGACCCCTGCAACTCCCCGCAAGAAGCGTGAGACTTGCAACACTGCACCCGGCGACCCCGACTCGACTGGTGGAGAACCAACACTTCAGGGAGGACCCTCCGGCGACTCCGAGTCCGTGAGTAACCAAAGTTGTCCCCCCTGAGCCCCCACAGCGACGCCTGCAGAGGGAATCCCGAGGCTCCCCCTGACCGCGACTGCCTGAACTCCCCTTTCCCGACGGCTGGAAAAGACCCTGCACCCGCAGCCTCCAGCACTTAAAGGAACGGAACTCCTGTGCAGGAGTGACCCCCAGGAGGCCCTCTCCCTTGCCCAGGTGATGGCTACCCCGAGGAGCCCCCCCCCTTGCCTGCCTGCGACGCTGAAGAGATCCCTTGATCTCTCATTGATTTACATTGCAAACCCGACGCTTGTTTCTACACTGCACCCGGCCGCCCCAGTGCCGCTGAGGGTGTACTTTTTGTGTGAACTCGTGTCCCCCCCGGTGCCCTACAAAAACCCCCTGGTCTGCCCTCCGAAGACGCGGATACTTACCTGCTGGCAGACCGGAACCGGGGCACCCCCTTCTCTCCATTGCAGCCTATGCGTTTTGGGCACCTCTTTGACCTCTGCACCTGACCGGCCCTGAGCTGCTGGTGTGGTAACTTTGGGGTTGCTCTGAACCCCCAACGGTGGGCTACCTTGGACCAAAAACTGAAACCTGTAAGTGACTTACTTACCTGTGAAAACTAACAAAAACTTACCTCCCCCCAGGAACTGTGAAAATTGCACTGTGTCCACTTTTAAAACAGCTTATTGTGTTTTATGTGAAAAGTATACATGCTAATGAAATGATTCAAAGTTCCTAAAGTACTTACCTGCAATACCTTTCAAATGAGATATTACATGTAAAATCTGAACCTGTGGTTCTTAAAATAAACTAAGAAAAGATATTTTTCTATAACAAAACCTATTGGCTGGATTTGTCTCTGAGTGTGTGTTCCTCATTTATTGCCTGTGTGTATGTACAACAAATGCTTAACACTACTCCTTTGATAAGCCTACTGCTCGACCACACTACCACAAAATAGAGCATTAGTATTATCTCTTTTTGCCACTATCTTACCTCTAAGGGGAACCCTTGGACTCTGTGCATACTATTCCTTACTTTGAAATAGTGCATACAGAGCCAACTTCCTACATTGGTGGATCAGCGGTGGGGTACAAGACTTTGCATTTGCTGGACTACTCAGCCAATACCTGATCACACGACAAATTCCAAAAATTGTCATTAGAAATTGTTTTTGCAATTTGAAATTTTTCTAAATTCTTTAAAGTCCTGCTAGGGCCTTGTGTTAGTCCCCGTTAGCATTTCCTTTTAGAGTTTAAAAGTTTGGTAAAAGTTTGAATTAGATCCTAGAACTAGTTTTAATTTCTTAAAAAGGATTCCAACTTTTAGAAGCATAATGTCTAATACAGATGTGAATGTGGTGGAACTCGACACCACACCTTACCTCCATCTACAGATGAGAGAGCTAAGGTCACTCTGTAAACTAAAGAAAATAGCAATGGGCTCCAGACCTTCCAAACTACAGCTCCAGGAGCTGTTGGCAGAGTTTGAAAGAGCCAACCCCTCTGAGGATGGCAACAAAGAGGATGAGTATAGTGTCTTGGAGGGTGATTCCCCCCCACCAGTCCTATCTAGGGAGGACAGGGCCTCTCAAGCCCTGACTCCACAAATCATAGTCAGAGATGCTGGTTCCCTCACAGGAGGGACCAACCTCTCTGAAATCACTGAGGATAACTCCAGTGAAGAGGACATCCAGTTAGCCAGGATGGCTAAAAGATTGGCTTTGGAAAGACAGATCCTAGCCATAGAAAGGGAAAGACAAGAGATGGGCCTAGGACCCATCAATGGTGGCAGCAACATAAATAGGGTCAGAGATTCTCCTGACATGTTGAAAATCCCTAAAGGGATTGTAACTAAATATGAAGATGGTGATGACATCACCAAATGGTTCACAGCTTTTGAGAGGGCTTGTGTAACCAGAAAAGTAAGCAAATCTCACTGGGGTGCTCTCCTTTGGGAAATGTTCACTGGAAAGTGTAGGGATAGACTCCTCACACTCTCTGGAAAAGATGCAGAATCTTATGACCTCATGAAGGGTACCCTGATTGAGGGCTTTGGATTCTCCACTGAGGAGTATAGAATTAGATTCAGGGGGGCTCAAAAATCCTCGAGCCAGACCTGGGTTGATTTTGTAGACTACTCAGTGAAAACACTGGATGGTTGGGTAACTGGAAATGAAGTGCATGACTATGTTGGGCTTTATAATGTGTTTATGAAAGAACACATTTTAAGTAACCGCTTCAATGAAAAGTTGCATCAGTATCTGGTAGACCTAGGTCCAATTTCTCCCCAAGAATTGAGAAAGAAGGCAGACCACTGGGTCAAGACTAGGGTAACCAAAACTTCCACTGGGGGTGACCAAAAGAAAGGGGTTACAAAACCTCCTCAGGAGAAAGTGGGTGACACTAGAAACAAAGAAAAAGAGTCCTCTGTAGGCCCCCAAAAACCAGACCAGGTGGGTGGGCCCTTAGACACAACCCAAAACAAAGGTGGGTACCAGGGTAAGAACTGGGATGCCACTAAGGCATGGTGCCATAACTGTAAACAGACAGGGCACCACACCAAGGACACTTCTTGTCCCAAAAACAAACCCCCTAGCAAAATCCCAGGGGTGACCAGTGTAGCCATTGGGGATGACTCCTCAGATGAGGAGGTCTTCATAGCCTTCAACTGGAAAAAGGGCCCAACAGGTGAGTTGGAGATTCCAGAGGGAAGTAGACACTTCCACCACCTACTGGTGAATGGAATCCCAGCCACTGCCCTGAGAGACACTTGTGCCAGTCACACTATTGTGCATGACAGGCTGGTGTTCTCAAACCAGTACATCCCAGGTGAGATGGCCAGAGTAAGAGTTAGCCCAGACAGGGTTACTGATAGGCCTGTGGCTTTTGTGCCCATAGAACTGGGTGGGACTTTTAGCTGGAGAAGGGTGGTAGTCAGTACAGACCTCCCTCTTGACTGTCTCCTTGGAAATGACTACCCAGAGGTTAGTCAGAGCCCAAGAGAGGAACTGGTCCAGTGCCAGTCCTCTCCCAAGGATTCTGGAGTTCCTGCCTCTGCAGTAAATGCAAGTAGGCCCCAGAAGAAAAAGAAAAGGAAACAGAGTAGGAAAGGTGGACAACCTGTAGCCAAGGTTCCAGCAAGCCAAGGAGATTCTGCTCCAGTAGGGGAGAACTCCAAAAGTGGCTCTGATAAAGTCCAACCTGACCCACAAGAAGTCCTGGCTAGTCAGGCAACTGTTAAGTCTGAGTGGGTGGCTCCTCAGCTAGCAGAAGAAAGAGTGGAAGAAGGGTGTTTACTACAAGATGTGGTAACCCCCCACTCTAATACAGCAGACAGGCACCCTGAACCCAAAGAAGCCTGTAACTTAGCCCCTTCCCTTGTAGGTGAAGAGCTAAAGGTGTGGTTCTGGGCACTGACAGCTGTCAGTGGCCTCTGCTGGGTGTTAGCCTTTATGGCTGCCCTATACTTGGCATGGTGGTCAGACCCCATGCCAAATAGCAAGTTAGGCCCCCTGACCCTGTTGGTCATGGTGGGGTTACTCCAGCTCTGGGTAACCTCTTTGGGTAAGCTAGGGGTGACCCTGGCTAAGATAAGATTAGCAGAGGTGGATACCTCTAACCCCAAAATAGAGGGAATGGGTGAAGACATTAAAAGCACAGACAAGAGGCAGTTCAGATTAGGTCCTATCACTGTGGAAGTGGGTCAGTTCCCCAGAGGGAATGACCTGGACAGGAGGATGTAAGGCAGAGTAGGCCCTGCAACAAACCAGCCTATTTCCTCTACTCTTCCTCGCCTGACAGACTAGGAAGACTCTCCCAGCTTTGGCTGAGTCTCCTGGCCTGTGGGCTGGGGGGGGGCTTGTGTAAAGAAATGGCTCCCTGTTGCAGTTACCCCCCCACTTTTTGCCTGATACTGATGCTGACTTGACTGAGAAGTGTGCTGGGACTCTGCTAACCAGGTCCAGCACCAGTGTTCTTTCACCTAAAATGTACTTTTGATTCCACAATTGGCACACCCTGGCATCCAGGTAACTTGTAACTGGTACCCCTGGTACCAAGGGCCCTGATGCCAGGGAAGGTCTCTAAGGGCTGCAGCATATCTTATGCCACCCTGGGGACCCCTCACTCAGCACAGACACACTGCTTGCCAGCTTGTGTGTGCTGATGAGAACAAAACGAGTAAGTCGACATGGCACTCCCCTCAGGGTGCCATGCCAACCTCACACTGCCTATGCAGTATAGATAAGTCACCCCTCTAGTAGGCCTTACAGCCCTAAGGCAGGGTGCACTATACCATAGGTGAGGGCACCAGTGCATGAGCACTATGCCCCTACAGTGTCTAAGCAAAACCTTAGACATTGTAAGTGCAGGGTAGCCATAAGAGTATATGGTCTGGGAGTCTGTCAAAAACGAACTCCACAGCTCCATAATGGCTACACTGAATACTGGGAAGTTTGGTATCAAACTTCTCAGAATAATAAACCCACACTGATGCCAGTGTTGGATTTATTAAAAAATGCACACAGAGGGCATCTTAGAGATACCCCCTGTATTTTACCCAATTGTTCAGTGCAGGACTGACTGGTCTGTGCCAGCCTGCTGCTGAGAGACGAGTGTCTGACCTCATGCGGTGAGAGCCTTTGTGCTCTCTGAGGACAGAAACAAAGCCTGCTCTGGGTGGAGGTGCTTCACACCTCCCCCCTGCAGGAACTGTAACACCTAGCAGTGAGCTTCAAAGGCTCAAGCTTCGTGTTACAATGCCCCAGGGCACTCCAGCTAGTGGAGATGCCCGCCCCCTGGACACAGCCCCCACTTTTGGCAGCAAGTCCAGGAGAAATAATGAGAATAACAAGGAGGAGTCACTGGCCAGTCAGGACAGCCCCTAAGGTGTCCTGAGCTGAGGTGACTCTGACTTTTAGAAATCCTCCATCTTGTAGAAGGAGGATTCCCCCAATAGGGATAGGAATGTGACCCCCTCCCCTTGGGAGGAGGCACAAAGAGGGTGTACCCACCCTCAGGGCTAGTAGCCATTGGCTACTAACCCCCCAGACCTAAACACTCCCTTAAATTTAGTATTTAAGGGCTTCCCTGAACCTAAGAATTTAGATTCCTGCAACTTACCGAAGAAGAAGACTGCTGAGCTGAAAACCCCTGCAGAAGAAGAAAGAAGACACCAACTGCTTTGGCCCCAGTCCTACCGGCCTGTCTCCTGCCTTCTAAAGAACCCTGCTCCAGCAACGCTTTCTCCAGGACCAGCGACCTCTGAATCCTCAGAGGACTGCCCTACTTCCAAGAGACCAAGAAACTCCCGAGGACAGCGGCACTGCTCCAAAAGAACTGCAACTTTGTTTCAAGTAGCAGATTTAAAGACCCCTGCAACTCCCCGCAAGAAGCGTGAGACTTGCAACACTGCACCCGGCGACCCCGACTCGACTGGTGGAGAACCAACACTTCAGGGAGGACCCTCCGGCGACTCCGAGTCCGTGAGTAACCAAAGTTGTCCCCCCTGAGCCCACACAGCGATGACTGCAGAGGGAATCCCGAGGCTCCCCCTGACCGCGACTGCCTGAACTCCCCTTTCCCGACGGCTGGAAAAGACCCTGCACCCGCAGCCCCCAGCACCTAAAGGAACGGAACTCCTGTGCAGGAGTGACCCCCAGGAGGCCCTCTCCCTTGCCCAGGTGGTGGCTACCCCGAGGAGCCCCCCCCTTGCCTGCCTGCGACGCTGAAGAGATCCCTTGATCTCTCATTGATTTACATTGCAAACCCGACGCTTGTTTCTACACTGCACCCGGCCGCCCCAGTGCCGCTGAGGGTGTACTTTTTGTGTGAACTCGTGTCCCCCCCGGTGCCCTACAAAACCCCCCTGGTCTGCCCTCCGAAGACGCGGGTACTTACCTGCTGGCAGACCGGAACCGGGGCACCCCCTTCTCTCCATTGCAGCCTATGCGTTTTGGGCACCTCTTTGACCTCTGCACCTGACCGGCCCTGAGCTGCTGGTGTGGTAACTTTGGGGTTGCTCTGAACCCCCAACGGTGGGCTACCTTGGACCAAAAACTGAAACCTGTAAGTGACTTACTTACATGTGAAAACTAACAAAAACTTACCTCCCCCCAGGAACTGTGAAAATTGCACTGTGTCCACTTTTAAAACAGCTTATTGTGTTTTATGTGAAAAGTATACATGCTAATGAAATGATTCAAAGTTCCTAAAGTACTTACCTGCAATACCTTTCAAATGAGATATTACATGTAAAATCTGAACCTGTGGTTCTTAAAATAAACTAAGAAAATATATTTTTCTATAACAAAACCTATTGGCTGGATTTGTCTCTGAGTGTGTGTTCCTCATTTATTGCCTGTGTGTATGTACAACAAATGCTAACACTACTTCTTTGATAAGCCTACTGCTCGACCACACTACCACAAAATAGAGCATTAGTATTATCTCTTTTTGCCACTATCTTACCTCTAAGGGGAACCCTTGGACTCTGTGCATACTATTCCTTACTTTGAAATAGTGCATACAGAGCCAACTTCCTACAGACAGTATACAACAACAATATTTATTTCACAAAGTAACAAGTAAGATAGCACACAGGACTCAAAAGCACAAAATCACTGGACAACACTCTGAACACAGCCACACAGTCTAGAAGAGTCACAGACTGCAAAGTGAAAGTGAAAGTACACCCACTGTACATAATCTGTAAACAGGATATCCTATTACATCACTTCCTGCATAAAATGGCCACCGTTTTTATCGTTATGCGTCATATTTTTTCACGCATACAGATTGTGCATCATATTTTTCGACGCACAGGAGTGAAAATTAGGCCACATCCAAATAATAGTAAATAGTCTTTAAAATTATTTGGATGCGGCCTAATTTTCACTCCTGTGCGTCGAAAAATATGACGCACAATCCGTATTGGTGAAAAAAATATGACGCATAACGATAAAAACGTCAAAATTTCAGTGCATGAACTGATTTGGGGGATTTTTTCAATTTTAATGTAATGTTACATTTTGGACACAACTGAGATAGGCTGATTGCACCCACTTTGGTGTTGATGGTGTATGTTCACATGTGAGACATCATACTGCAGTGGACCATGACCCGCTACTTCCTTAACATGATTTTGACGCTTGGCTGATGCACTTAATGGCCATATGTGTGGCCTACATATATGTATTGCACAATTTGGGCATGTTTGGCATCAGGAGAGGATAGCAAGGTGACGCACATAAGTACAATACCTCAATGCCTATGGCTCAATGTGTGTGCAGTGGCTACTAATGTAGTTGTTGACCCAGTGTGTGTGTGCATCACAAGATGTATTATTGCAAATATGCTTGTATGAGTGTGAAGTCAATGTGTCCAAACCTTAGATGGAAGTCATTGTGGAAATGAGAGAGGACATGTGTTAGTCATACATGTAGCAACATCCGTTGTGTGCACTTCCAAGATTTTGGGTAACGTAGACACCACAAATGGAAAAGCATGCACCAGATAGATGGCATACGCTTGTTCATGTCAATGGTCCACAATTTCGCCATCCCATGTCCTAGATTTTTGGTAACTGCTTCCTAGGCACTTGTTGGTGAATCCCACAGTGAGTCAGGCACATGCATAGACGAAGTGGGTACCATGTAATTGGCCCAGACAGCCAAAGGTGAACCACAAATGTATTATGACGCCACAGTTGAGGTCATATAACTGAGCCACAACTCTCCAGTGGCTGTGGTGGACCAGCAAACGAGGCAGCATGTGTCCACATATTTCCAATGATCAATTGCACAGAGGTGTCTTGTTCATGTGTGTGGTCCAATGTTGAACCTGTATATTTTTAGAGGTGTATGTTGTCACAGTTGCGTCCAGGTCTCATCATGAGTCAGTGGCAGCTATTCCTGTATCTACTGAGTATCCTTCGGAGATTAATGTGAGTAAAGTCAATGAGGACATGAGAACCTACAGGGGGATGGTCCCCCCCGTCACTGAAGGCGTGTAATGAGACTGTCAACAGGGCAACCTTGGTGTGCTGAGTGAGATAATGTCTCAGGTGTCATGTTCCGGCAGGTGTAATTATAACATTTGTACACAGGTTGGCCTCTGAAATTCCCACTGCATCTGGGAACATCATAGTCTCTGTGCTGATTATCCTCGCAGCTATTCACCACGCACAGCCCATCAATATGTTGTGAGCAATGTGATTCAGCATGTGAACTGTCAGGGTCCTAACATGTGTGGACTTTTCATGGACTTATCAGAGGTTGCTGGTTCTGCTGGAGGCACCGTACCCAATCCCTGCATATGGCCCTGGGACACTGTCACACTTTGTCGTTCATGCATACATGAGACCCAGACAA
The DNA here is from genome assembly GCF_031143425.1 of Pleurodeles waltl. Classification (NCBI taxonomy): domain Eukaryota; kingdom Metazoa; phylum Chordata; class Amphibia; order Caudata; family Salamandridae; genus Pleurodeles; species Pleurodeles waltl. The sequence continues at coordinate 252,405,550 of NC_090449.1, read as the reverse complement.
GGGATGGGCCATGATTTTGGTATTCAAAGACAATTTAACAATTATGGCACAAGTAAAAGGCAGATGATGCTATACAATGTATTTGGGTATGCATTGATGAAGCACATGACAAAATACCCTCTGAGGAATGAGAGGTCTGGTAAAGCAAGTGTGGTACATATGTAGCCACAGGGAATCTTTAGGTTAATGCACAGACAGGTGCCAGTCAGGCTGACAGGATGCAGGGTCAATCAGGATCCAGCAATTTCACAAGTTACATTATCAGTGGTTTGACTAAGATTGTTTGGAGGAGGACCAAGACAGTTGACATGTAAAACTGTGTATGTCCTGTGTTTTGAAGGTGACACATGAACCCAAGGGCTGCGTTACACAGCTTTATTACTAGCAATCCATAACGGTGTATTTGACAAAATGGCAACTTCTATGCTGTTCCAGGCATCAGGAGGGGCAGTGCATGTTGAAATGGGTGGTGTGCATGGAGGTGATCACAGCTGTGGGCTGCATCAGTTTCTCACAAGTCCTGTAGGTGAGATTTGCATTCAAATGGCCAACAGTACCTTTCACACGGGAAGGAATCTACAGGTGATAACAGGGCTTAGAAACTACAAGCCAGTGTATTAATTGACCTGACGTCCACGCAGTCAGATGTACTATGACAATGGTATACCATAGGAAAGGGTTAGCACACTGGATTACTATTGTTAGTCTGTGTGTGTAGAGGAGGGAATATCGGGGTACACACATATTACTATTCCAGAGACATCTTCAGACAGTTGGGTTGTGACCAGGTGCATGGGTGTGTCAGGAGTTAGGAAATGGGCTGACATGTACATGGAATGTCAAGTGCATAAATGCTTGTCATATGTGTGGCACTTGTGCTGTTTATGTTCTGCTTATATGGAACTCTAGTCACAGATAGTCCTTGCAAAGATCGGTGCAGTTGGACTTACTGCTGTCAAGGGTCTGGTCATACATTCCTGTTACAGATGCAAAAGCACATCAACTGCCTCAAGTATGAGGCTTGTTTTCCCCTTATTGAGTGATGGTGTCTTAGTTGTGCTCCATATGCTGCGATGAACCATATGTTGCCAACATGTATGTGTGAAATAGGTGGGGTCCTCTGCTTTTGCCCTTCAAAGGTGAAATGTACAGGATATATGTCATTTACAGTGTGTGTGTATGTGACCGTTGTATGATACGCATCACAATTGCTCTGGGATTTTCTGTGTCCTGATCGGTATATCAGCAATGCTCCATGAGGCAACACTCTTATTCTGAGAGTTAGAGATAAAGGTGACCAAAAATGAATAGCCAGACCATGATATGGTGATTATTATCAGTGTTTATTTACATTAGTTAACAAATTGGTGATGGTGATTATTTTTTAAAGAAATTGTTCACGATATGTTGGCGCCTACGCACTCCAGCAGCCGTGTTTTGTTGTTCCCCCTCATGTTGCAGGCCACCATCCTCCTCTTCAGGCATGTGTGGCTCTGGTTCCAAGAGGGGAATGTTCCTGTTTATGCAAATGTTGTGCAGGATGGCACATGTTAGAATGATTTTACAGACCATTTCAGGGGAATATAGGAGGCTACCATCAGTGATGTCGAGGCACCTGAATCTCGACTGAGGAAGCCGAAGGTCCTCTCGACTATGCTGCGTGTCCTCCTATGTGCGTCATTGTAGGCACGCTCTGCTGTAGTACTTGGGTTGCCAAATGGTGTCATAATCCATGGCTGGATCCCATACCCCTGATAAGCTGAAAGAGAAAATTAATGGGATCATGTTGATGTGGCTTGCCCCATTGAAATCACCTTGCATGGCAGTAGTTGTATTGTGTTGTCTGTGACTCTTTGGTGTTAGTGTTTTGCATCCTAGGCTTGTAGGATGTACCATCTGCATTGTGTTGTTTCCTTGGCTGAACGAGTGTTTGGCTGCTGACCGGTTGTCAACAGTATCTTTTGGGATTTGCAGTACAGTGTGCCCTCTCTAGCATTGTGACTTGTGATACAGGTGTCCCTGTGTCTTCACTGGGGGTGAGATGATAGTTCCATACACAGGTTCAATTTGACAGTGTTGTTAACACGTTCATGTCAATGTACCCTGGACATCACATACCTTTAGACTTTTTTTTTATATATATCTTTTATTGTGTTTATAACAAATATCAATTGAATTACGAAAGTGGTCCCCAACAAAATGCTTAGTCCTCCCTCCCCGTCGTGCACTTAGTACCGCAATTACAGTTCTTGATACGACAGATCTCTGTAACCAGACGGCGATTCACAGTTCCATGCTATTTTATGTGGTACTTGTGGTTATCTGTTCGGAATCTGAGTCAGTAGTAGTAGTATCAAACTCTGAAGTGGGAACGTCTATGGTTCTTAGGTTTTCCAACATCGAATCCCATTGTGTGGCATTGTCTCTAGGTGTTTGTCCCTATAGAGCTTCTTTCAGTAGCACTGTGCTCTCAGTCTCGGCCCATTTCTCAAGTGCACCTTGCCACCTGTTCACTTGGGGGCCTCCCGGGTCTTTCCAAGGAGAGGTTATCTCTCTCTTTGTCAGTATCAGTGCCATGTCTGTAACTCTGCTGGATATTTTATGAGCTGAGGGGCGGGGGAAGTCCCCCAAGATTGCCACTAATGGGGTTGGTGAGAATGATCTTTCCGTGCAGGTAGATATCTTCCTGAATACTTCTGCCCAGTATAGATTGATTTGCGGGCAGTTCCACAACATGTGCATTAGGTCAGCTGCTATTTTAGCGCATCGGGGGCAACTGGAGTTGTTTGTGTTGTATAGTTTGGATATTAATTGGGGTGTTAAATAGGCTCTATGAAAAATGTATACGTTTATCAGTTTGAACCTTGCGTTTCTAGAAACAGAGTAAACATGTGAGGTAATCCTAGCCCATTGGTTGTCGTCCAGTATAGTATCCAGGTCTGCCTGCCATTTGGATTTGAGTTTGTTTAGTGGTAAACACGTGCTGTTCTGTATGGACTTATATATTCCCGAGATCAACCCCTTTTGATCCCCTATTGAGCATAGGAGGATACAGCTTCCGTGAGTAGGCGGTTTGCATGATTTTGAGCCCCACAATTTTTTAATAGTTCTAATTAAAGCATTATGAGTGAGGAACAAGCCGGACGGGAGGGTGAATCGATCTTGTAGTTCTACATAGGAGCTAAGTTTTCCGTTATTAAATAAATCTCCTAGTTTTGTGATGTTATATGCTATTAATTTGTTAGTGTGCATAGCGATAAGGCCCCTAGGAAGGTGATTTAAGGATATCAGGAGAACTTCGGGTGCTTAAGGGGTCTTTGTGTGGGTGCGTTTTAGGCACTGTTCCCAGCAGTGTCTCGTTGCTTCCCATTCTATCGGGAGTTGTTGTTTTGATTTTCTGGGGTTCACTAGAATATTTAGGATTTTTCCTATTGGGCAATTTAGCGGTAATTGCAAGTCTTTTGTGACTGGGGTATTGGTAATTAATTTTGCTAACCATTGTAGTTGCCCTGCCCAATAGTAGATTTCTAGGTCTGGGGCGGCTAGGCCTCCTTCTGTGGTGGGTCTTTGAAGAGTTCAGAGTGCTATTCTGTGCCTGCTAGGTCCCCAAATAAAACTCGCAGCTAAAGACTCTATATTCTTTAACACTGTTTTCGGGATTATTAGAGGGATAGTGGAGAAACAATATAGTAGTCTTGGCAATGCTATCATTTTGAGTAGGGCGATTCTCCCAAAGACCGTTAGGGGCAGGGTGCTCCAGAAGTGCATACTAGCCTTAATTCCCCTGATTGTTCCATGTATATTCCCCTCTAATAGGTCATCTACCTCGTGGTAAATGTTAATTCCTAGATATTTAAATGTAGTTGGAGACCAGGGTAGACCTTTAGTATCTGTGGGTTCTGGAGTACCTTTTATCAATGGAAGAATTGAGGATTTTCTCCAATTGATTAGAAGTCCTGAGGCTATTCCAAACTTTTCTAGCATGTCTATTGCTCCAGGTAGACCCGTTCTAGGTAGTCCCACCTTAGGCTATCAAAGGCTTTTTCTATGTCTATTGATACTATCGCTGCTTGAGGCATAGATGAGGGCATCGAGTGCAGCACCGAGATCAGGCGTCTAATGTTCTGCGCTGTGGGATAAATCCCGACTGGTCTTGGTGGATCAGTGAGGACATGAAGGGTAAGAGTCTGTTAGCTAAGATCCGGCTTAGTGTTTTATAATCTAGGTTTAACATGTACAGTGGGCGGTAGGAACGGACATCTGCGGGCGGTTTTCCTGGCTTTAGTAAAGGGATCATTATGGCCTCGTTGGTTGACTGGAGTAACCTATTATTATGCTATGCCTCTGTATATAATGCGCAGAGCTTTGGAGCTAGTATGTCCTGATATAGTAGATAAAACTCCATAGGGAGTCCATCTGCTCCCGGGACTTTACCTCTCGCCATGCCTTGTATTGCTGTTTTGATTTCTGTAATTGTTATAGGGGCAGCCAGGGACTCACATTCTACAGCTCCTAATTTAGGTAGTGTGAGAGCTTCCAGCTCTATGATCTGGGTGTTATTGATGGTCTCAATAGGGGGTGCATATAACGTTGAATAATATTCAAAGAAGCAAGTATTTATTTCCTTTTGGCCGAGCACTCTGCCACCTGGGTGTCTCTCAATTTCGACTATGGTTGTTTGTTGCTTGGAGGGTTTGGCAAGCCATGCCAAAAGGGCGCCAGCTTTGTCCCCTTCAGCATGTTGTCTGCTTAGGTACTGCTTATAGTCAAAGCGAGACAGCCTAGTGTTCTCTTCAGATATTTTGGTTTTGGTTTCGTTCAGAAGGGGGGTTAGCTCAGGATGTGTAGGGTGCCTACGCTCAATGTCTCTGAGGGAGTCCTCAAGCCTTTTTTATTTCAGATTCAATTGATTTTCAGACCCCGATAGCCTCACCGATACAGTTTCCCCTGGTTACTATCTTGAAAGCTTCCCATTCGAGTGATCTAGAGTTTGCTGTTCCTGTGTTTTGCTTGAAGTATTCTTCAATGTTTTTGTGTAGTAGATGTTTGAATGCTACATCTCCGAGAGCCTCCGATCTAAGACGCCAAGTAGAGATCAGTGGTCTCTCTCTACTCCATGCCAATAAAACCAATAGGGGATTATGGTCTGATGTGGTACGGCTCAGGTATTCGGCTGCTACCACAGTGGTTTGTATTTCTGGGGATATTAATACTGTGTCTAGTCTGACGTGTAGGTCATGCACTATCGAGTAATAAGAATAGTCCCTGCTGCGTGGGTTAAGTTGTCTCCAACAGTCTCCTAATTGCCAGTGTTGTTGCCATTCTGTAAATGCTTTAGCGGTTTTTACAGTTTGCGATTGTAATAGAGGAGGGTGCGATCTATCCACGTTAATATCAGCTATGCAATTGAAGTCTCCACCAATTACTTTCGGGCCCGCCAGGGTTGGACCTAATTCCCGAGATAATCTATCAAAGAATTTCCTTTGATCTAAGTTCGGGGCATACAGGCCGCCGATGGATTTTCCCTCCCATCTAGTCATCCAGTGACCATGACATACCTCCCATCTTTATCTATGGTTGTGTGCAGAGCTTGAAATGGTACTCCGGGGCGGATCCACAGCAGTACTCCCCTAGCAAAAGCTGAGTAACTAGTGGCAAGCGTTTGGCCTCTCCACCTTTTTTTAAGTGCTGCAACCTCCTGTTCAAGTAGATGTGTTTCTTGCAGTAGAGCTATGTGTACCCCCCTGCGTTTGAGATAGCTATATACTTTATACCGCTTGGACATATTATTTAGACCTCTGACGTTCCAGGTTATTATTTTATATTTTGAGGCCATAGTTTGTGATAGTCAAATTGTAGGTTGTGGGGAGGGAAAAACCGTTGGTGTGTACTGCTATTATATTTATCTGCCAAGGATCTAGATCGAGAATTATTTGTCGTTTTTAGGACCAGTGCACGAATTCCCCCTGAACCTGTGTGAACAAACTTATATCCCAACTCCCACTCCCTAGGACCGGTAACTAGAACTCTCCCCATCCAAACCGTTAACATTTCTAATCTAAAGACCTATAGGTGGGTGGCGTGTCAGAGACCGAGAGCTCCCGCCCGAGCCGCTCCCGGGGCCCGGCTGCATTGTGGTTAAGTCCCTCTAAGATCTGCCTATAGTGCGATTTTGTCAGCTGGCAGAAGTGGTCTTTGCTAGATATATACGGTCGGCGTCATAGGTTCGCATAAGTACTCACGGACAGTTCAGTCTGCTCAGAAGGGGTCATATAATTTCTTCTGAGGTTCCTGGCTTTATTTTAGGTAGGCTAATGGTAGTGTCCTGCGAGGATATCGAAGAACCTCCGCAACTTGAGTCAGGGTCCGAGATACTGCCAGAGGTCCGAGATTGAGGGCATTTCCCCCCACTCAGTGCTGCGGCTGCGTCCACTGCGTCTTGCATCTCTTGGAGGGATTGGTGTCTTGCGGGGGCTGCCTCTGTGACTCGCTTGGAAGATCTGCTGCGTTTCCTGCCCGGTTTGCGGGGGGTTCTGGAGGGGGGGGGTTAAATTGGTTAGGTTCAGGGTTTCCAGCCATTCCTCCACCAGTTGCGGCGACAAGAACTGCGCTTTGCCCTCATATTCTACTCTGAGCTTTGCGGGGAAGAGCAACGCATATTTTATACCGTTCTCGCGCAGTGTGCGTTTGGATTCGTTGAAAGTGGCCCTTTGTGACTGTGTTTCTTTGGTGAAGTCTGGGAAAATCATAACTCGTTGATTATTGCACATGGTTTTGCCAAGGTGACGTGATTGTGAAAGTATATAGTCTCTGTCTTTATAATGCAACAACTTTGCTGCAATTGGTCGGGGTCTAGCTCCCGGAGGTGGCATCCTGTTGGGTAACCTATGGGCTCTTCCTATCGCAAAAAAGGTATTCCTGATCCAATTTTCCAGAAATTATTCCATGTTGATTGCTGAGGATTCTGAGCCTTCTGGTACCCCAATCAGTCTGAGATTGCTCCTGCATGCTCGACTTTCAGCACTTCTGCTCTGGTTTCCAAGGTTTTAATCTGGGTGGTAAGATCCGCCAGTACTGTAGATGCTGATTGCTGTGTGAGAGTCACAGTTGCGAGGGATTTTTCGTTCGTATCCACTCTATCTTTTAGTTTACGGTGGTCATCTCGCAGTAATGAGAGGTCCGTTGATAGATTGTCAATTTTTTGCTCAAGTGCTTCACAGGAATCTTTAATGGCTAGAAGGACTGTGTCTAGTGTTGTTTCCTGATGCAGCAGATTGTCTATGGAGGTTGGTTTTGTGGGTTGGTTAGGGGGTTTCGCGATTGTGGACTCCATTTGGTTCTGTTCTTCATGTTTTTTAGGTTTCCCCATATTTAACACATTTATTTGACTGGGAGGAAGAGTGATTCGTCTGCTTTGTTGGAGGGGGCGCGAGTTTGTATTTTCCGGCCAGAGAGACTTTCTGGTATTCCTTGGTTCTTTCTCCTTCTTCTGGGAGTGGATACGGGGGGAAGGACTACCCCGCTTCCCCAAAAAAGTTCTGTACACCCACGTTACAGGGGACGTCAGCAGGGCTCCTGCTGTCTTAGATGTGCGGGGGCAATCAGGGTCGAAGGTGCCCTCGATTTCTTGTCCCGCTCAGGGTGAGTAGGGTGTGAGGGGCACGTCTCTGCCCTCCGGACGCGGAGCTTCCTAATTTATGTGCTTCTTAGCTGGAGGATGCGTCTTGGTCCTTAGTTCGTAGGTGGCCTGTGATCGTTCCTTCTGAGATTTGATCAGACATTAGGTGCCCCCGAGATATCCGCCGTACCTGGGTGAGTGCTGGAAGGGCATACATGGGTTCTTCCTCATGATCTGGAGGGGCTCCAGGCCCCCCCTTGCTCTCATCTCTCCGTCCTTTAGCTCTCCTCTGGTCTGGCAGAGTGATTATCCAATTCGGGGGGTCTCCCCCGTTGGCGAGGGCTGGTTAGTTGTCGGCTCGGAGGACTCTGCTCTCTTGGTTCTGTTGTTTGACTGCTCTCATCACCAGGGATAGGTCAAGGAAGAGGTGGGGGCACCCCGCTCCCTATTCTGTTTTATCTTCCGTCCCGGGGCCATCAGAAGGGGCCCCACGATCTAGCCTGCAGAGGGAGGGACCGGGGCGCCGCCAGATTCTCTTTCCGCTCAGGGCTATTGAGCTGCAGGGGGGCCGCTCTTCACTCTCGGCTGCGGCGCTCCCTGGTCAGGGTGTTTCTCCATCGGGGGAGCCCCCAGCCAGCGGTCCAACGGGGGTCTCCCCGCACCACCCCCCAACGCCTGTATTATTGCTGGGACTCTCCCGAGCCGATCGATGCGCAGTGTGTGCACTCCAGGCAGCCGGACGCTGGTTCCCGCTCGCGCTCGGGAGGGGTCTCAGGATTCTCCTCGCTCATGCGATCCCTCACTCACCGGTCCTCTCAGGGTGCCATAGGGGGTCCGAACGTGGTAGGTGGGTTCCTCAGGAGACTGGGGGTCTGTCCGAACATGTGTCCTAGAGGGTTGCTGTACAGTGCGTATATAAGTAGGTTTCTGTACTTACCTACAAGTAGTCCATTGCCATACCTGTCACGGTTTCGGGCGGGTCTGATCAGGACTTTGGTTGGGACACCCCTTGAGGTCACCGAATATCCTAAAGCGGTAGTACACTGGGGCAGAGGAGCAGCTAAAGGCATACACGGAAAGGACAGCTATGGATAGGCACAGGAAACAGGAAAGTAAAAGCAGAGCAACCCTTGTGTGAACAAACAGGAAACGGATTACCAGTGGACAAACACGCTGGGGTTGTACACAGAGTAAGGCGCAGAACCTCCCACAGTGACAGGGAATCTCAATGCCTCTGTGCAGTTTGCTCTTACAGATAGTCACCCTGCCAGCCCCATAGAAAGGAGGCAGCAGAAGTGATTCTGTCTCTGGACCCTAGAGCACAAACAAGGATAGTACTTACATACACAGGACACGCTCTTGTGGGTCCAGCTGGAAACACTGTGGCGATTCCTGAGAAAACAGCAATAGCACACTGTCACTGTTAGGCACGAAATACAACGTATAACACTGGACAAGGATGGGGGCTGGAATTGCCTCCTGGAAACCAGGAGCCAACCCCAGTACACAGGAGGACACGTATACACTGGTGAAGACTGATAGAACACTTACCAGACACAAAGAACCAAGAAGAAACAGAAACAGAAGGGAACAAACAAAGAGGCAGAGGCAAGAACTAGGAACAGGCTCAGGCTGAAGCAAAGGCGGGTCTAGGACTTGAAAACAGGGCGCAAACTTCTGTCTGGGACAGACAGAGACAGGACTGGGAAACTGAGAACAGGCTCTGGCTGGAACAGGCAAGGACAGGACTGGAATACAGGGAGTAGGAAATGAGCAGTAAACAGGACTGGGAAACAGAGAGAAGGTTCAGGCTGAAACAAGGCAGGAGCAGGGCAGAGAAACAGGGAGCAGGCTTTGGAAGAAACAAACAGGTACAAGGCTAAGAAGTAGGGAGCAGACTCTGGCTGGAACAATCAGGAGCAGGGCAGAGAAACAGGAAACAGAATCAGGCTGGAACAGAACAGGAACAAAACTGGAACACCATCCGACAAGGGGTCTGTAACACAAAGGAATTGAAGTCCGATGCACGACGGGGAGCTTGAGGAAATGGCTGCTTATAAGCAGTTCCAAGCTGGGCTGCACAGGAGAGGTTTCAGGTGTGTGTGGTTTCGGACACTTGCAAGTCCTGGAGGAGAGGATCCAGTGAAAAGGAGCAACTGGACTTCTCCCATTGAAAACAATGGGAAACAGAATCCGGGTTTTCCTGACTACCAAGCTGTGCATTATGGGATTTGCAGTCCCAAGAAGCAAATGTAGTCCTACACAAGTGTACCATGGAGAAAAGAGAAACAAACAGGAGTCAGCAAGGGACTCTAGATAGGTGTTCAAGGTGATTCCCAGGCTTCTGACAGTCCCCTTACAGCGCCCCCTGGAAATGGGACGACCGAGTCGTAACAGTATACCCCCTCCCACCAGTCTGCTCAAGAAGAGAAGGCGATCCTTTGGCTGAAAAAAGTTGAAGAGGAACAGCCACAGCAAGAAAATCCAACACCAACCTTGGTGGATAAGTTTACAGTCCTGCCATAGGTGAAACTTCCAATGAGCAAAGCATGTATTAATACCCATATGGGCTCCGATGTCTTTCCTCTCTATTGTTCGATTGATATGGGAGGAGTGCATGGAGTTGGTTTCTGGTGAAGTAGATTCAGGAGCAAGGAGATCTGGAATGGCATTACGGGCAGTTATCTTTATGACATTAGTTTCCTGTTCAATACTTTCCTCTTTGGAGGAGCTGATTGGTGTATTAGTAACTGTCAGGTCTGTAACACCTTCTGACAAGCAGGATTTGTCTGTTTCTGCAGCAGTATTTGCATCGATTGTGGTCTGAGGCTTGCAAAGCATAGAGACTTGGGAGACATGGGTAACTGGTGTTCTCAAGGTAAACATGAAAAATTCAGAATTTTCTTTAGTTTTGGATGACTTCGGAGTATCAATCACAGGATCAACAAGAGTTTTTAAGTCTTTAGAAACTGGATTAACATCTGAAAATGTAGAAGTTCCACAAGCTAATTCTTTAGGGTGATCTTCAGACAAGACTGAGATTTCATCATTGCAAGTGCTCTGTGGTGTATTCATGGTATCAGAAATGGTTTCTTTGCAAAGCGTTTCTACTACAGGTAGTTGATCTTCAACTCTGTTAACACTGAAAGGTTGTTCTTTGGAAAGAAATGGAACCGGAGTCTCTTCAGAAATCGCCTTTACATTGGTATCTACATTTTCAGCTCTTGCCTTTGAATTGATGATTGTTTCTTGCAATAAAACACTAAGAACAGTACTTATCATCAGATCTTCAAATACAAGATTCAAATTCAAGTCTTTAGTCTTAGTGGGAAATATTACATCTTTCAGCACTTGAGCTTCGGTTTCAGATTGCTGATTTTCAGGAGTCTTTAGTTTCAGGGACACAGCAGGTGACATTGGTGTGGCTGGTTTCACATCAAGATCAGATACCGGTAGCTCAGAGATCTTATCTTCACTAATCATGGAGCTGGAAACAGGATACACATTGGCAGGGATCAGCAGGTCAGGATCTGTGGTTGAGGCTGCAACTGTGTCCAGTTCTAGGAGAAGGCTCTCATTTCTTATGACAGGCTGTTTAGTTTCAGATTGCTGGCTTTCTTCCTTGTCTGAATTCTCCACGGTTTGCTTTGACACAGAAGAGATTTTTGAACTTTCTGAGGAGTCCATTACATTCTTAGTAATTGCGGGTATTTCTTCATGGTTAGAAAATTCCATTAGTTCACTTGAAACAGGAACTGTCTCTTTATTGTCTGAAAATTCTATGATATTGTTTGAAAGGGCAGGAGTATCCCCACAATCTGAGAATTCTGGTGTGTGCGCCATTTGAACAGCACTATCTGCAGGTTTGTTCACAGCAAGGCAGGATCCACTGTCATCACTAGATTCAGATTCTTCAACACTGTTGCACAACTTGCCATTAACCTCCAGTAAAGTCATATCTTGGTTTCTTAAGGTGAAGCTATTGGAGTCTGCATCAGAACTCTCTTCTTCCTTTGGCTTTATTTGTTCTGATAGAGGGGGTGAGGCACTTCCTTCTGAAGACTCTGATCCATCCTTTGAATCAAGAGGTGTCAACTCTCTCAGAGATGTCAGATATTCAGTCAACTGTACTGGGATATTCTCTGGAGAACTACAAGCTGAGAGAGAGTCTGAAAAAGAGGCTGATATATTTATAACTGGAGCTGTCTTTTGACTGTCAATAATAGAAGGGACAATATGCTCTATAGCAGTCTTTGGAGAGGCACATGAAGTAGCATACTGTTCTTTGAGCCAAAGCTGGTGATCATTTTCTTTTTTCAGGTTTTCAAATTGTCTTTCAGTAGTTTCCATCAGATGCTCTGTTACTTCTTCTACCTTACAGATAAACAGAATGTCTGGTTCTGGCAACAGTGAAATATGCATGGATGAAAAGAGCCCACGTGCTCGATTTCTTGTGTGTGTTACAACATAATCATCATAGAAGTCCAATATCTGCCTTTTAATCTGCCAAAACTGCTCTTTTAGTGTGTGTATGTCCATATTGTTATCAAACCCACTCAGAATAGAAAAGGGTTTAGCAGAGCTTTTAGGGGTTGAGACTGGTATATTATCATCCAGTTTGGGAAGAGCACAAGCCTTTTGAATTGAACTAAGGAATCCCACAGTCTTTACTGATCCCTTGGATACAGGGTCTAGCCTGCTGACTTGGAAGCTCTGAGGGATTGATAGGTCTTTATAAGAGTCAGCACTGCACTTTGAATTCTGAGAAACTGGCCTAGATGGGCTGAAGCACTCAACAGAAAACAAGGGAATCCCTAGTGTGGCTTTTTGAACAGTGCCAGGGTTCTTTGTTTTGACAGAGTCCTGGAAGTGAATTTGGGATGCGCTAGCATGAGGCAAGGAATTAACCAGTTTTTCTTGAGTGTGAGTGTCTTGTGCAGAGGTAGCAAGAGCACTTTCACTGTTAGGAACATTCTCCCCTGTTTGAGGTAATAGAACCTCCAAAAACTCATTATTACTTTGTAATTCTTCTACAGACAGGGATTGGGGGTCATAATCACAGATGTTATAATAGTTGAACATTGATGGATCAGCAAGCCACGCAATGTAGTACTGCATTTGCAATCTTTGATTTTCTTTAACAAGTCTATCCTTTAAACTAAGGCCTTTTTGAGAGGTCTTCAGAGAATGTCTAGGTTTAGAAAGGGGTGTCTTAACATGATAGGAAAGCCCTTTAGGTTTGTGTGTGCCTTTACTGCCAGGGGAGCTTGAAATGTTTGGGTCGTGCATTCTGTCACGGTTTCGGGCGGGTCTGATCAGGACTTTGGTTGGGACACCCCTTGAGGTCACCGAATATCCTAAAGCGGTAGTACACTGGGGCAGAGGAGCAGCTAAAGGCATACACGGAAAGGACAGCTATGGATAGGCACAGGAAACAGGAAAGTAAAAGCAGAGCAACCCTTGTGTGAACAAACAGGAAACGGATTACCAGTGGACAAACACGCTGGGGTTGTACACAGAGTAAGGCGCAGAACCTCCCACAGTGACAGGGAATCTCAATGCCTCTGTGCAGTTTGCTCTTACAGATAGTCACCCTGCCAGCCCCATAGAAAGGAGGCAGCAGAAGTGATTCTGTCTCTGGACCCTAGAGCACAAACAAGGATAGTACTTACATACACAGGACACGCTCTTGTGGGTCCAGCTGGAAACACTGTGGCGATTCCTGAGAAAACAGCAATAGCACACTGTCACTGTTAGGCACGAAATACAACGTATAACACTGGACAAGGATGGGGGCTGGAATTGCCTCCTGGAAACCAGGAGCCAACCCCAGTACACAGGAGGACACGTATACACTGGTGAAGACTGATAGAACACTTACCAGACACAAAGAACCAAGAAGAAACAGAAACAGAAGGGAACAAACAAAGAGGCAGAGGCAAGAACTAGGAACAGGCTCAGGCTGAAGCAAAGGCGGGTCTAGGACTTGAAAACAGGGCGCAAACTTCTGTCTGGGACAGACAGAGACAGGACTGGGAAACTGAGAACAGGCTCTGGCTGGAACAGGCAAGGACAGGACTGGAATACAGGGAGTAGGAAATGAGCAGTAAACAGGACTGGGAAACAGAGAGAAGGTTCAGGCTGAAACAAGGCAGGAGCAGGGCAGAGAAACAGGGAGCAGGCTTTGGAAGAAACAAACAGGTACAAGGCTAAGAAGTAGGGAGCAGACTCTGGCTGGAACAATCAGGAGCAGGGCAGAGAAACAGGAAACAGAATCAGGCTGGAACAGAACAGGAACAAAACTGGAACACCATCCGACAAGGGGTCTGTAACACAAAGGAATTGAAGTCCGATGCACGACGGGGAGCTTGAGGAAATGGCTGCTTATAAGCAGTTCCAAGCTGGGCTGCACAGGAGAGGTTTCAGGTGTGTGTGGTTTCGGACACTTGCAAGTCCTGGAGGAGAGGATCCAGTGAAAAGGAGCAACTGGACTTCTCCCATTGAAAACAATGGGAAACAGAATCCGGGTTTTCCTGACTACCAAGCTGTGCATTATGGGATTTGCAGTCCCAAGAAGCAAATGTAGTCCTACACAAGTGTACCATGGAGAAAAGAGAAACAAACAGGAGTCAGCAAGGGACTCTAGATAGGTGTTCAAGGTGATTCCCAGGCTTCTGACAGTCCCCTTACAGCGCCCCCTGGAAATGGGACGACCGAGTCGTAACAATACCATCCATCCATGGAAGTGTTGATTGATGGGGCAGTGACGGAAGATAAATGAGTCATGGACACTCCCAGGATATTTTGCCACAATGTTGGTGATCAATCCTTGGTGATCGACAATGGCCTACACATTGATGGAATGTGTGTGTTTCCTGTTGTGGTAGAGGTGTTCCGTTGCAGCAGGTGGCACAAGGCGTACATGTGTGCAGTCGATTGCACCAAGGATGTGTGGGAAGCCACTAATGAGGTAGAACCCCTGTTTTGTTTCCTGCTGCTTTTGCAGTGTGTTAGGGAAGCAGATGTGGTGGGGTGTGAGTCCAATGATGGCAACCAGTACTTTGGGCAAAAAGGCAGAGAATGATGGCTGTGATATTCCGGCAACCAGGGCACCAGTTGTTTGAAAGGAGCCTCTTGCCAGCATGTGAAGTACGGCAAGCAGCTTGGTTTCTGCTGGGATGGTGCGGGGTGTCAGCAAGGTGGATGCCAACTGTGGCTTTATGTTTCGCCGCAGCTGCTGAATGGCCTGCCAGTTCAACCTGTACCTCTGGATGATGTCATGTACCCTGAGGCCATGAAGGGTTGTTCTGGGGCGTAATATTCTCTCCTGCTTTCTGCGCTGCCTTTGAGGTCCCTGCTGGTGTTGTGATAGCTGCTGTTGTTGCTGGGCTCTGCGTCTGCGTGCACGCTGGATGAGAAGCACCTCCATGTCTCCCTTTTGCTGCTCTGCTGCTCTGCTGTTGCTTCTGTGTGTTCTGATTAAATACAGGTGTGTTTGCCCCATTTTAACGACTGCCCTGACCCAGGCGTTAATTTTTGACACAAATCGGGCTGTGCGTCATTTTCTGGCTCCGCCTCCCGGCCATGCGTCATTTTTGCCCGAAAGCATAAATACGACGCATGGCTGTTTAAGTAATTTTTGGAACAGGAACGCCTACCTTGCATATGATTAACGCAAAGTGGGTTGCTGCATGCAAAAAATGACGTACACAGTGGAATTTTGACGTCCGCGGGCTCGGGCGTCAAAGTTTAAATATATGGCAAGGTTTGCGCTGAATGTGCGTCAAAATTGTTGACGCACATTCGGCGCAGACGGAGTATAAATATGCACTGTAGTCTTTTTTCCACCCAGCACTCCGTTGTATCCCCGAAAGCTTGATATGAAAAGAAAATCGATTCAAGACAGAGCCAGGCAAGGACCAGTTCTGTTTTGGAGGAGACTAAGGTCTACACCCAAATTAGCATCTAACTCCGAAGTTCTTCAGGAAGTAATCAAGCTGGGCAGATTTCACAAAATAGCCTGGTTCAGCAATATGAAAAACTACTATCTTTCTTGGGAATGCTCGAGGCCTGGGATTCTTCTGTGCCGGAGCTTATTCCCTCGAAAGCAACTGAAGAAATTGTGTTAGGCATGGATAGTGCGGAATGATGTCCAAACTGCGACAGGAAGGTCACTGACAAGGGAATTTGTAGATTTCAGGTCTCAAAGCGAACTTAAACAATATCTGGACATCATCACAGATCGCATGGATAGGAAGCTTTATATCCAGTCCAGGGCTTGTTCATTTCCCCTCAAAGCATTCACAGCCAAATGATCTGTAACATCAACAGCATCTTTGCTATGCCTAGGCTGTAAAGCTACCGATGAAACCGTGGCACATATCTTTTTTGCCTCTGCATACCATTCTCATCGGCAATCCATTTAGATCTGGCCGGTCTGCAGACAGCTGGGCACACGCAATCATGCAGTTGCTTAGAGAATATTAAGATATTAAGATCTGACCCCAGCCCCTCACATGTCTGTGCTGTTGCCAAATTCCCAGGAAGGATGTGGACTGTAAGGGGGAAGGCCATAACAACCGAGGTGGGAAGTCATTTGATCCCAGTTCCCACACACGCACTTTAAACATCAAAGTGGTTCCAGCTTGTTTATTTGCACTTTACCCTTTATGGTTAAGTCAGAATGTAGCATTTTACACAATGAAATGGGGGCACTTATACATTGCAGTAAAACGCATTATGTGAACGCCTATATTGTTCATATCCTGACACTACTAGAATATCCCGCTTTGTTCTAAAAAACGTGTGGGGGTGTCTTTTGCTCGAGGCCTGTAATACTGCACTCTCTTCTTCATAGTGAAGTTCCAAAGTAGCATTTTTGAAACCGTGGTGGGAAAACAGACATATCTGTTACATAATGAATTATGCGAGTGTTTATATTGACTACACTTTGATACCACCAGAACATCCCATATTTACATTTTGAATGTGTGGAGGTTTTTTTAGTTTGTAAATCACACAGTGTAGGGTTGGAACATGGCCCTAAGCACCTTGTAACATCTATATAGGGTTTAATTGCTCTGATTTCTGATTTTTAAATATTGCTAGTCTGAATGTTTGGTAGGTTGCACTATTAAACTAGCACCTTTGGCAACACTTTAGGATGGGGCTTGAACTATGTCACTACACTAAAACGATATCGTGGACAAACCCTTAGGTTGTTCGATTATTTAACTCTGGCAAGGAAACTTTGTAAAGATGGTCGACTTTTAGGCAGATTTTTTTGTAAATATTTACTGTTATATGTGCCTTTTTATCCAATGTTTTTATTGTACTGTTCGTTTCATACTTTTTATAGCACGTGTTGAAGAAATAAAAGTTAATTATTATTATGTAAATAGGTAGACTTTTATTTCTCTTTTAGGAGTGACTGTTCGAATTTCTAATCTTACTAAACCACATTTTTGTAATATTTCTTGTCCAACTTTTTCCTGATAATCATAAATTGTGTAAGGTAAGATGTTTGACAATACCAGGGGGGTCAAGTGTTGATTGACTTGCATAAACCTTGAAAGTCTGTTTCTTATGCAACCCTGCCTAGGTGGGTTAGATGATTGTTCTCCGAGGCAGGTATTGATATTTCAATCGTTGGCACCCACTCGGTTAGAAAAGTCATGGCTTCCAAAGCCTTTGCAGTGGGTTCTAATATGAAGGACATTATGGCTGCGGTGGATGGTCGTCCGATTCCACATTTAAAGTGTTTTATCATAAGCCTATTACTGGCATGACGTCAGATTGGTTGCAGAGCTTGAAAGTAGCATGATCCAAGGCCCCCGGGGCTGCAATAGAATATATCATTTTCAGGCTGCCGCATCAAGAACTTTCAGTTCTATTAGGGACACTGAGGCGAGGATTATCCCACTCGGTTGAAGGTAGCAACATTGTTTTGTATGACTTATGTTCGTGTCCCACCCTTATTGTAAGTTATGGTTTTTCCCAGTGGTTACAATTTTTATTCTCTTGCAGGTGCCTTCGAAAATTAGGCAGCGGTTTTGCTCTGTGGCCACTTGAAGTTTGAGGAGCTATGTTTTACCATTTTTATACAAAAGATGGAGTTGAAGTTGTTTTTCCAAGGTAGTTGGGCTTCGGTCGGATTGTTGGCCTTCGTTACGTTGCTTATCTTGGAGGACATTGTGATGGGTTGTGAATCTCAAAGAAAGAGGACTTCAATGCCAGCGTTCCCTTTTTTAACAACAGATGCACCCTGATTGGTGGATTGGTTGGCGGGATGTACCAGGTTTTATGAGTAATGTAGTTTTGTTAAATGTGTTTACTGTTTTTTACTGGCTGCTGTTAATAAAGTAGCAAGGAAATAGAATCACAATCCTCGCCTCCGTGTCCTTAATAGAATTGAAGATTCTTGACACAGCCTGAAAATTTCATATCCTTACTTTAACCAAAGTTTCTCTCAATTTTTTGAGTTTTGAGTTCACCTTTGAATGTGAACTGACAAGAGGTTGTGTAAAAGGCTGGTGAGAGGCAGAATACAATGGGGGCAAAGCAAGATTCCCTCACACAAAGTAAAAGGAACAGCGTACTCTGCAACATGTGGGAGGTGGAAAGAGGGAGCTTTTGAAGAAAAAAAGGCGGGACCTTGTACACATCTTAACTTTTTGAAATTATAAAGAGGAGTTTAAAAAAAAATCAGGGATTTCTTTTTTCCTTATAGACTTTTATTGAAGCAGAGGCAGTTTCAGACAGGTGACTGCTAATATAAAGAAATTTTGGGCTTTAGAAATCGTGATTCCCCAGCCTCAGTCTGGTATTTTACTAAGGTGTGTAAAAAAGTGATGGCTGGAGCGCTTTAATTAATCTCAGCCAGTGGTAATTACTCAGGTCGCATCCTAGTTCACCAATTATTTTGCACTCAATGCCCCCTCAATTTTTACACAGCCATATGCAAATCATTCTTCATTGTATTCCGATGGGAATAGTCCAGATTGAACTGCCAGACCAGGTCCTCCCTGAGCTGGAACACAAGGAACCTAGGACAGGTTGTGCCCTAGTTAGGGCTCATCAGCCAGGTATAGCTCGGTTTTAATGGCATAGGCCCTTGTTATAAGTCTGGCGGTCGGACCGCTGCGGTCGTGGCGGCCCGACTGCCTCATTACGAACATCGCATAGCCACCCCGGTTGGACCGCCAACACCACCAGGTTGCCACCAGCCAGCAGCCTTGCATTCCTAGCGGTTGTAATCCACTGCCCTCAAGATTATGAGTCCCCATACCACCAGCCTTTTCATGGCAGTTCCACCGCCATGGAAATGCTGGCGAAATGGGGGTGTCGGGCCCGCTTGGGGCCCCTGCAGTGTCCATGCAGTTGGCATGGGCAGTGCAGGAACCCCTCCGCACAGCCCTGCCGCACATTCCACTGCCAAATTACGGGCAGTGGAATGCGCAACGGGTGGTGCTGCACCTGCCAAACCGCCACATTGCCGCCGGCTCGATTACGAGCCGGCTGCAATGTTAAGGCACTGCAGTGAACTCCAAATAGGGCTGGCGGTGTTTGGACCGCACAGGCGGTCTCTCAGCAGTTTGAGTTTGGCAGGCGGCCTCTGCCGCCTGCCAAACTCATAATAAGGGCCGTAGTGTGCATGGGACTCCCATCTGGGCATACCTGTCCCACTCAGGGCGACACACTAAAGTATACAAAGATGTGAGAGATGGAATACTTAAATTATTCTCACCCTCTAATAATTACTCAGGCCACATCCTAGTCCATCGTTATTTTGTACATTATGCCACCTCCGTTTGGACCCAGCAAACCAGTCTTGCCCTACTGCAATAGGTACAGTCCAGCCCGATCTGCCACGCCAGGTCATCCCTGACCCGAAAAACCAGCAACCTAAGGACATTTTTCTTCTGTTTTTCTTTTTTTCTTGTCAGGAATTCGTGTTTGGTTCCGATACAGACAACCGTCACCTTTCACAAAAACTTCTTACTCGTAAGTAATAGGTAACAACCTTGACAACATGTGTACAAGCTATCCCTTTGATCTTTTACCTGTTAAGGAAAATTGTCACATTAGTTAAACACAATACTATACAGTACATTACATTTACATCACATGCCTTCATCTGTCTTGTTCTCTCTCCCATCATATTCCAGTTCCTGTAGTGATGAGAAAAAGAGGCAACAGGTTAGTGGTCCCTCCGCCAGTTCCCACACCCCAAAAAAATAAGCATTGAGACACGCTTGGGGCCTTAGGCGTCATCATTGCGGTCGTCTTCTGATCTGCCCAGTGTCGCGTAATCACGCAGGAGGCTGTGGATCAACTTCAGTTTTCAAATACACAAAGGGATAACCCATAGGTACTAAGGGACCAGGGGCAAGCATTTTGTAAAGGAACAAGGGGCCCTTAAAATAAAAGGACTGTGGATTTAAAAACCACATAGAATCACAATTAAGTCTATTGAAAACATGCAATAAAGTATATTTATTCCAAACGAAAGTACGAAAACTGTGCAGTGGGAAAACAAAAACATCTTGGAAACCATAAATCATAATTGCTCAGGCATACCCCATGTGACAAAAAGCACAGTTAAAGTCACAATTTCACAGTACTCTTACTCATGTCAAAACATATATTGTTGTACAAAGTCCAAGTACTAAATGTCGATAATGTTTCAATCCCTTATTTGATTGTTGGGATCATCATCAGGACATACAACTTATGGCTGACATGCACATAAGTAGTTACTGACTATATAACCAAAACCTGTTAAAAGCAAAGGAAGAAAAAAAGGAGAAAAGAAAAAAGAAAAAAGGTTAAGAGAGAAAAAAAGAATAGATTAGATATTGCTACATGTCAAAAATATAATATAAATGTACTGCCACACCATGCATCACATGTGGGAAAGATTTGCCATGCTGTACCAACTCAGGGATCAGAATGATAATTGAAGCTAGTAAACCATTGACTGTGTCCTAGAACAGTAAAGAATCAGGACAAATATATATAGTCCCTGGTGTCACAAAAATAGTGAGCCCAATTAATGCTTACACAAACCAATCACTTTTTGTTCTGTCGGTACACCAATGCAAGGTTATGTGCCATAAAGCTGTGAAGTCATTCCAAACTTAAGCAAATTAATCAATCATTGATTAGCACAGCAGAAGGGTTCTAATGGTACAATCCACCAGAATAAACCTTTAGGGACATCTGTCAATTAAGAAGTCATCAATAAATAGATCGTAAGTATGATCCTCAATCAAGGCACTCAAAGGGCAATTAGCAGTAATTACTGGAACCCAAATAAATGAATTACCACCAAATTATCAGTAATAGAAGCAATTGTGCAGCATGCAAGTTACCAACTGACCTTAGGGCAAAACCCGAATTCCCCATCGGAACCAACAGAGTGTAGAAAATAGCGGGGCAAACCAATTATTGCATGCGATAAAATCAGCATTTTATAAACCATTTTACCAGCTATATCACTCACCTCAACAGCATAAGGTGTACGCATGTGCCAGCATGTAAGCAACTTATTTGCAAAGAAAGCCTGGAGCCAAAAGCAGTCACGAGTTGTGCGCCCAGCATTTGTAGGCCAGGGACTGCCTTTAAGTAAGAATGGAGGCCATATTGAGTAGAATGTGATTAAAAAGTTAAGAAAACTTGGTGATCATCTTGGAAAGGAAGTTTCCTCTATACCGCGTCAAACCAGTTATTAATTGTAATGGAATCGGTGTTAGATAGCCAAATTATACCAACGATATCTCTCAGCTAAAAAATATGCAAGTGTATACATGTGCCAGCATGCAAGGGAAAAGAATTCCTGGTGCTAAAAGCAGACACGCATAGCATGCCCAGAGATTATAAACCAGGGAGTGTATTTAAGTTAGAGTGGCGGCCATTTTGAAGAAAATTGAATAAATAGTTGGAGAAAGCATGGCGGGCATCTTTAAAGGGAGTATTTATTCATGTTAAGAAGTAGCATACATACGAGTAAATATTGAATTAATAATTTCTTAGAACCCCAGTAGTAGAGTAGGATGACATAGCCATTACAGAACATTTCAAAGCAAGAAATACTAAAAATACAAAGGAATGCCAATTGCTTTAAAAGGAAATAGCATAAGTGATTAGTAAGAAAAACAGTGAATAGTGTGTTTGACATCTTACAGATCTAATACTGCCACAGGCAGCTATAACCCAAAAACAAGTCCCAAAAATATATGTATACAGAGACCCATAACATACTTACAATGAACAGTTTAGAAGGTACCAACAATTGAGATGGTACACCATAGCAAGGTAAGTCACAACCAAAAGAGTTGGTGAGTCCCAGAGACAGAGTCACTGTGTCTGGCAAGTTTATAAACCTCAAATGAGTTCAGTCCAGTCCTCCATTTTATTCAAACCGGAATGTAGACTATTGGTGCATATTATCTATTTTAGTTCCTCCTTGTTGAAAAGCACACCTTAATCAGCGTCCCTCTCTGGTGGTTTGACAACAGTGATTACCTGCCTGCGAAGGGCAATTACAGTGTGTCCTTTCTCCATAAAGTGATCCACCAATGGGTCATTAGCAGCCAGACATTGTAGGCAACTGAGGTGTTGACAAATGCGGATGAACACCTTTCGTGTTGTTTGACCAATGTAGATTTTATTGCATTGACAAAAAATAGCATATACAACATTTATAGAATTACAATTAGAGAACTGTTTCAACTCAATTTTAATATTACCATATGCAGATTCTTTAGACTCTATCGTAAATTGGCACACTGTACAATTTCCACACTTGAAGTGTCCCACCAATGGAGGGAAACCCCAAAAATGAGTAAGAGTGTAGTTTGTTGTTTTAGGTGGCAAACTGGCTCAAACCAAATGATCTTTAATGTTTCTATTCCTATGGAATACAAACAAGGGAGGTTCCAAATTCAATTCACCTGCATTAAGCACCGTCCAGTATTTGAGGATACATTTCCTTCTTTGATGGTGTACAGTAGTTAAGATCCTGACATGTTAAGTGGTCAATCCCTGCCCTATCCTTAGAAGTCAAAAGTATATCCCTTGGGCAATACCATGCCCTCTTTAGGGCCTGTTTTAATCATTTCCGGGGATAACCCCTGGTGCACAATTTTTTTGCCAGAAAATTAGCCTCCGAAAAAGAATCCTTCTTGAAAAAAACAGTTCCTACGGATACAAAGGAATTGTGAGTATGGTAAGCAATCTCTCAGAGGCCGAGTGTGATTGCTTTTATATGACAGTAGAGTATCCCTTTCAGTAGGTTTACGATGTAAAGATGTGATCAGTTCACCCTCAACAAATTTTATTTCCAAATCCAGGATCATCTTTAGGCAGGCCAGGATCGATGTCTCCTTCTTCCCTACTACCAGGCGGTTAAGGGAAAATAGAAGATCCTCTTCAAAACAGTGCAAAAGCCTCCTGCAGTCTTGGGAGGTCTCTGAGTTAATGTGTCTCTGGAAATAAACCACACATTAGAGAGTCAGAGGAGATGCATGTTATGGATATCATGGTCCCAAGGTCAGTGCTTAGTGCCCTTAGCAGGTCCTGGGCATAGGCGCATTCCCAGAAGTCTACAGTGCATCTTCTTGGGTAGGACTTAGGTAGGTTGAGTCCTCTGCATGTATAAAAACTCTCACTGGCAGACCTCCTTTGATGACCATGCAAGTGATGTCCCTGTGGTGGTTTGTCAGGAGCTTGGAGGTGATGTTCTCCTACATGTGGTCTGCTGTAGCAGGAGGCAGGGCAATAATCAGTTCATTGGCGTCTCTCACATAGATCTGGCGGAGGATGATCTTCAGAGTCCACTTGTTTGGGCTACAGTTACCAGACTGAACTCCTTGATGAACATTTATACGTCCTTGTAGAACTTTGGGATATCCCAGTTAAAAGGGATGGATCTCACCCACTCTACCCTCCGAGACAACTCAAAGTTGGTAGCAGGAAAAAGCATGCCATAAGAAAGCCAACATGACTTTCGACTTTGGTCCTCAGGGTGCTCCTCACGCAGTGGCACACAAAGTTTTCCCTCACAATGGTGGTGATGTCAGGCACTCCTTTACCTCCATTGTTGTGGACTTTAAACATCACCTTCATCTTCATTTTGTCCATCTCAGAGTTCCAGATGAAGTAGAAGATCATTCTCATAAAAGCTTTGGGTGTTTGAGAATGCACTGGCCATACTTGAGCAACATACTGGAGCACTATTCCACAGGACCAAAGACTTCCCTTTGATCCTCAGTTTCCAAAGGCTCCAGAGTCCCAGCTTCTGTTTCATCTTCACCAATCTCTCATCCCATGTCTTCTCAGCCACACTTTCTCCTCTGAACCAGACTCCAAGGATCTTATGGAAATCCTGCTTCATGGGGAATGGCAGTGGGTCTGGGGTGGGGGTCCAGTGGCTGAAGAATAGGGTTTTCTACTTGGCGCGATTGATCTTCACTCGTGAGGCTTTTCCAAAGTCGATGCAAGTCCTTGCCAGTTTCTTCACAGAGTGCCCGTCTACACAGAAGACCAAGGTGTTGACCATGTAGAGGGAGCATTTCACTTTCACCCTTCCCCTTGCTTCCTAGTACTGTCATGCCTCTGATGTTTCTTTTTTATCTGATTAGTTCGGTGAGGCGCTCTATAACAGAAATGAGCAGAATAGCAGAGAGTGACAGCCCTGCCTAATCCCTGACAGGACAGGAAAGGGGTAGGTTTTCCATCCATTAAGCAACGCAGTGCTAAAGATATTTCTATACATTGTGGCCGCCAATTTGCAAAGGAAGTCACACAGTCCCAGTGCTTTGAGTGCCTGGCTCATGTACTCATGGGAGATGCTGTCAAATGCCTTTGCCTTGTGTAGACTGACCAAGGCCACCTGAACTTTTCTGCTCATGAAGCACTCAATCGTATCCCGAACCAGGGCACGACTGTCCACGATTTGTCATTCTGGTATCCCTCAGGACTGGTCAAGGTGAACTGTCTTTGCTATGACCTTCTTCAAATGGCTGGCCATTACCTATGTTAGGATTTTGTAGTCCACATTGAGAGAGCGAGATCTTAAGGTCCTCTCTTTCTTCCTTCTGCTGATACAAAAGCGTTATCATGCCCTCACACAGGTTTTGTGGCATACTGCCTTTGCCCACGATTTCCTCTTAGAAGTCTATCAAGTCTGGGATGATCAATGCCACAGCTTCACATAAAGTTCTACTGGGATCCTGCCAATTGCCAGGTCTTTCCTCTCTTAGAGGTGGTAGCGACCAAGTGCAACTCTTCAAGGGTGGAAGGCACATTCAGGCCCTCTTCTGGATCCAGAGGTACCCTCCAGGAACCTGTCTGCATGGGATGTCTCTGATGACTTTGGTGAGTAAAGCTCACCATAAAAGTCAGTAACAACTGGTATTAGGGCTCAAAAGCCAGGTATAGCTTGGTTCAAGGTACACAGAATGAACGCACATTTGGTCATCCCAGTCCCACTTAGGGTGACAGACTAAAGCATATGAAAAATGATGGATGGAATGCTTCAGTTAATCTCAGCCACTGGTAATTACTCTGTGCTACATCCCGGTCGATTATTATTTTGCACACCATTGCACCTCAGTTTGAACACAACCATATGCAAATCAGTCTTGACCCTGCTCCAATAGGAACAGTCCAGTCCGGACTGCCAGGACAAGTCCTACCTGAGCTGGAAGACAGTGTCTCAATGTCTCAATTTGGCAGATGGAACCTCTGTCAGGGTGACATAGTAATTTACTCTGTTTCCCTTATGGAGAAATGGGCCACCAGCCAATATTCAAGTTGATCCCTTAGGGCCTGATTTATATCTTGAGGACATGTATACTCCAACGGAATATACATGCCACCTAAATAGAGATCGGCCTGCGTGTTTCAGATTCAGGCAGACCATAGGTTTAATCACGGCGGAGACTATTCCATTTCTGCCGTGATTAAGCCCCTCTGACAGCCCTGTGGCGTATGAGCCGTTGGAGTCAGACTTCCAGTTCTTCCCACCTGATTTAGTTGGGCAAAATTAGAGAGGAGTCTTCTTCCATGATGAGGGGAGCATTTAGCAGTTTTCACTGCCCCTTACCACCAGGGATATCCTGGCAGTGATGGGCAGTGAAAACTGACCTCAATTCTATACGTTTAATTGAGGTGGGCAGAGTTAAAGGTCTGCCTCCAATGGCCCATAATCAGCAGGGCTTTTGTAGTGGTTTAATCACAGTAGAGAGAGCATAGTCTGTGTAGTGAATTAATCCAAGGTCTTCCTGCATCTAAATCGGGCGGGCAAACCTTTACCTTGGCTGTATGTATACTCCCTTGTGACAGAGCATGCATACCACCAAAATAAAAGCCAGGCCCTTAGTCTCAGGAATATATTCTCAGCTTTTGTGAAACCCTCATCCTTTAGTGTGTTAGGAAGGCCAGTTTTGGGTGCTGGTCTATTGGTCATTTCATAATGGACTGAAGCAGGTGGTATATCCATGACCAGAAGGCCTCCACAGCTAGACATGTCCAAACAGTGTGTAAGAAATTTCCTACTAGATTCTGACATCTTAGGTATACCTGCCCTGGTTCCCTTCGAAAGCCCCAAAGTCTTTTGGAAATCAGGTATATTCTATGGACTTATTTAAACTGTATGAGATGAGCCTATTTGAAATTGACGGCTCACATGAGCCATGAGCACAACCATGCATCATTCTTCATCTAGGGGCTATATATCTGCCTCCCATGCCTCCCTAAACTGCCAGGTGAATTGATCACTAGAGTTTAATATGTGTGGGACATTTTCCTCTCCAAGGGGAGAGAGGACATCACCAGTTTCTCCTCCATGTGAATAAACTCTGGAACCTCCTCAAGAATGGATATGTGGGGTGTTAGCGCATGTCTGAGTTGGAGGAACCCATAAAAGTGGGATTGTAAAAACCCATGTTTCTCTCTGATTTCTGCTAATGTCTTCACTTGTACACTGCTGGTAATGTCTCATAGACTAGATATTTAAAGGAATCTCACCCCCTAGAAACCTCAAGGGCTACCACCTCCGTCAGGGTGGTACCTACCCACAGCAGAGACTGTTCTGAGAGCCAGCTCACCCGTATATACAATGGTTTAAGGGTTTTCAAGTATTACAGACACACATGTAGCAAGTGGGAATCCCAAAGGGAGTTTTACCCCATAGGAAAAAAAGAATCAGGGGCTTCTCTCCCAAAGCCCACAGTTCTGCAGCAGATGCACATGAGCAGTTGTTCCTATAACTGTGTGATGAATCCAGTCGTTCTCCACCACTAGGTGAGCCGCCCAGTACTAAGACACAGGATCTACCATTGCTAGGCCTCCATCATTTAATTTGCAGCATTTCGCAAAGGAAATCTTAGGATTGCCTTCTAGTCTTTAATCTTTGGATCTGTTGTTTTGCATTCTACAACATTATTATGTTTTTCTAATTACATTAATGTATTTTTTCTGTTTTTGATTAAGGGTTGTTCATCAAAATGCATTAAATACTGTAGTGTTGCGTTATCAGGCGTACAACTCCTTTTGAGATCAGAGGCCTGGTTTGTTTTAGTATACCTCATGTAGTAATGACTGCGACGAGGACAAAGGATATAGAGATAGTGGCCCAATTATTTAATAGTAATGTTCATCACTCTTTGTCCTACTCGTTCTCGTCCGAGTCATTATGCCCCGTCCATTCTTCCATGTTTCTAGGCTTTTGATAGTGCTTAGGGATGACAGGAAGAGTTTGTGGTAGCTATGTCCCGGTAGTGAGTCTAGTTTAGAGTTGGCAGAGTTTACTGTTCATTTCTGTCCTTAGTTTCCTGTCTTTAAGGGTCGATTCACCTCATGTAGTAATGATTGGGCAAGTAGGACTAAGAATAATGAAGATTATCGTAAAGTGATTGGGCTGTTATTAGTGGCCCATTTTTTACGTCTCCCCTAATAGTGCATGTGCTGTTGCTGTGAGGGGTATTGTACACAAGCAGTGGTTCCCAACATTTTGTCTTCTGTGGACCCCCACTTTATCATTACTGGAACCCAGGGACCCCACTCAGACATTACTGAAAGTTGGGGACGTAAGCTGTTGATATTATTTAATTTTCTAAGCAGTTGCGGACCCTCTGAGGAGGCTTCGCAGACCCCCAGGGGTCCCCGGACCACAGGCTGGGAACCACTGGTATACAATAAAGGGCTTGGATCCCACCCATTACTTATCATTTGCTGACTTAGTTGTTATTCTTTTTAGCTGGCTCCTAATTGGCCACCACATGCCTCACGTCACTTTCCTATATTTCTACAAAGCATGGACCATGTACTGATTAATTTAATTTGACTAATGTCCTTCTGCTGCTCGTGATATGATTCAGGGTACTTCCCTCCCATTGTCTATTCTCTCCCAGCCTCCTTCCCATATTGCCCACCCCACCGGCCTCTAAAAAAGCGCCACGTCATAGCACTTTTTTTACCCTATAGTTTTAACTGTCCATTACTACCATTTCTATGCTACACATTTGGATTGCTTTTAACTTCCGTCCTACAGGTTTGTTTGTTGTTGCCTTTAATTGTTTTGGAATTTGGTACTTCCTCTTACAGCACCAAACAAATGGCACGGACCATTAAAGCAGTTTGTGGCTTTGTTTTAGAGTTCAGCGCTTCCTTTTATAACACCAAACAAATGGCACAGAATATGAAAGTAGTCGTGGTGACTGCATGGGTTTGTAGGCTGCGCCTCTTCTCTAAGCATACAAAGTATGTGTTGCTGTTTACTGTGTACAGTAGTCTGGAACCGGACTCCAATAGTCTTTCTAGACAAGCAGTCCAGTCACATGCTTCAGGTCAGGCTGCCATTAAGCAACCTAAACACATATGTGCCTTTCCAAACACAAAGTATGTTGCTTTTTGCAGTGTCTAAGTTTTGGGCAGTCCTACAGTTAATCCATTTCTTCCTAAAACCTGAGCCTAAGTCCTCATTCTTATATGTATTCCACTGTAAACTCTTCCAGGCGCCCTATATTTATATGTATTTAGGTGTACGAGTTGTAGTCTAATGGCCACATCGCCACTCCACTCCATTCCAATCTACCCACTCTACTCCAAACCTCTTCTCCACTCCACACCACTCAAATCTCCCCCCTTCATCTCACTACACTCTAATTTACTCCAGTCTACCCCACTCCACTACACTGAAATCTATCCCAATCTCCCCCAATTCACCCCAAACTACCTCACTCCACTCTACCCTCTTCCACTCCAATCTATTCCAGTCCACTCCAATTTACCCCAATCTACCCCACTCCAATCCACACCAATGTACCCAACTCCCAACTCCACCCCAATCTACCCCACTCCAATCCAATCTAGCCCACTCCAATTTACCTCACGCCCCACTCCAATCTACCCCACCCCTCTCCAACCCAATCTACTCCCAACCTACACCTCTCCAAACAACCCTAATCCACCCCAATCTACCTCACTCTACTCCCCAAATCTACTCCACTCCACTGTACCCAAATCTACCCCACACCACTCTAGTTCACCCCAATCCACTTCAATCTATTCCACTCCACTCCACTCAAAACAATCCCAAACACCAGTCCACTTTAATCTACCCCAAGCTCCACTCCAATCTATACCACTCCAAGCCAATCCACCCCAATCCACTCTACTCCACCCCACCCAAGTCTACAGCACTCCAAGCTACTCCACCCCAATCTACCCCACTGCACTCCAACCGTCCACCCTACCCCACTCCAATTTACCCCTTTCCAATATACCCCACTCTAGTCTTCCCACTCTACTCCACTCCATACCAAACTACCCAAATCTACTCCACTTCACTGTACCCCATTCTACCCCACTCCCCTCCATTCTACCCCAGTTCATCCTACACATTCTACCCCACTCTACCCCAATCCACTCCACTCCACTTTACCACATTCCACTCCATTCCAATCTACCCCGATCTACCCCATTCCACTCTGTCCCATTGCACTCCACATTAATCCCACTGCACAGTGATATACTTCAATCCACCCCAATCTAACACACTCTACTCCACTGCAAGCTACCCTACTCCACTCCAACGTACCCCACTCCACTCCAGATTGGGGTAGATTTAAGTTGAATGGGGGTCCACTTAAATCAACCCTAATCTACCCCAGTTTACCCAACTCCACTTCAGTCCACCACACTGCACTCCAGTCTACCCCACTCCACTTCAATCTACCCCCCTGAACTCCAATTTGCCCCATTCCACCCAATCTACCCCACTCCACCAAATCTACCCCACTCCATTCCAGTCTACCGCACCTCTCACCAATCTACACACTCTACACCACTCCACTCCATTCTACCCCACTGCACACCAATCTACTCCAATCTACCCAGTCTATCCTAATTCAATCTACCCTACTCCAATCTATTCCCAATCAGTCTACCTCAGTCTACCCCACTCTACTCCAATCCATCTCTATCTACCCCACTCCACTCCAATCTACCTCACCTCACTCCACTTCACCTTCCCCACTCCAATCTACCCCACTCCACCCCAGTCTACCCCAATCTTCCCCACTCCAGCCTTCCCCATATACCATACTCTACTCCAATCTACCCCACTCTACTCCATCCGATTATACCTCACCCTACTGCACTCCAATCTATTCCACTCACTGCACTCTACACCAATCCACCCGACTTCAATCTACCCAACTCCACTTCGATTTACCCCAAATCTACTCCACTTCAGTCTACCCCATTCTACCTCACTCCCCTCCATTCTACCCCAGTTCATCCTACCCACTCTACCCCACTCTACCCCAATCCACTCCACTCCACTTTACCACATTCCACTCCATTCTAATCTACCCCGATCTACCCCATTCCACTCTGTCCCATTGCACTCCACATTAATCCCACTGCACAGTGATATACTTCAATCAACCCCAATCTAACACACTCTACTCCACTGCAAGCTACCCTACTAAACTCCAACGTACCCCACTCCACTCCAGATTGGGGTAGATTTAAGTTGAATGGGGGTCCACTTAAATCAACCCCAATCTAATCTACCCCAGTTTACCCAACTCCACTTCAGTCCACCACACTGCACTCCAGTCTACCCCACTCCACTTCAATCTACCCCCCTGAACTCCAATTTGCCCCATTCCACCCAATCTACCCCACTCCACCAAATCTACCCCACTCCATTCCAGTCTACCGCACCTCTCTCCAATCTACACACTCTACACCACTCCACTCCATTCTACCCCACTGCACACCAATCTACTTCAATCTACCCAGTCTATTCTAATTCAATCTACCCTACTCCAATCTATTCCCAATCAATCTACCTCAGTCTACCCCACTCTACTCCAATCCATCTCTATCTACCCCACTCCACTCCAATCTACCCCACCTCACTCCACTTCACCTTCCCCACTCCAATCTACCCCACTCCACCCCAGTCTACCCCAATCTTCCCCACTCCAGCCTTCCCCACATACCATACTCTACTCCAATCTACCCCACTCTACTCCATCCGATTATACCTCACCATACTGCACTCTAATCTATTCCACTCACTGCACTCTACACCAATCCACCCGACTTCAATCTACCCAACTCCACTTCGATTTACCCCAGTCTACTCCACTTCACTCCAGTCTACCCCACTCTAATCCACCCAGTCCAATCTACCCCACTCCCCTACTCTAATTTACCCTCTCCACTCCAATCTACCCATTTTCCCCCAATCTACCCTAATAAACTCCAGTCTACCCCACTCTACCTCACTCCAATCTACTCTGTTACAGTACAATCTATCTCAGTCTACCCTACTCCAATCTATCCCACTCTACGACAATCTACCCCCACTGAAATCTATCACAATCGTCCCCACTCCACCGCACGCCACGATAACCCAAACTACCCCATTCCCCACTTCCCCAGTCTACCCCACTCCACTCTACCCCACTCCAATCGACCCCAATCTACCACACTCCAATTCACTCCGCCACACTCCACTTCACTATTAGCCATGCTGAACAGCAGCCTCACTGGCATACAACATGGCTAAAACACATTGCCAAAGCCAATAGCACTAGCATGGGTGAGACCTATTGGCTTTGCCAATGCTTGTTTTCCAAAGTATTGGTGCAGGGATTGTTATAATGATGTATGTAGTAATTGCTACATCCACCTCAGTTTTACCCAGGTACATGGCCACGTCATAGCGCTTTTTTATACATGCTGCCCTCCCATAGTCCATTCTATTCCAGCCTCCCTCCCCTATTGTCCACCCCCATCAGCCATAAAAAAAGCGCTATTACATATCGCTTTTCTCCACTTTGATTTTAACTCCACTACTTTATAATTAGTGACTCCACAACACTGGGGGCTGCGGGGTTAGTAGGAATATTTATTGCAAGGTCTGTGTCAGCTTTAACTACCTCAGTAAAACTATCAGTAGCTGGCCATGATTTAATCTTACCTGGATAGCAAAATAAGGAAGCTCAGTGGCTGTATTTTGACTGACCTTTGTTAAATCTGCTGTGGGCAAATCATATTGAAGGGTTTTCCTTGCAGGAGCTTTTATGATTGACAGATGTTGGTTGCCCTTCCTTGAAAAGAGCAGCACCTTCATTTATTGTTTGCAAGGTACACCTAAATCCAGGGCTGGCCTTAGCGCTGGTGGTGCCCTGTGCGACAATGATTGTTGGTGACCCGCCAATGACCACCTCCGCCACAAATTTCCTCACTCCCACAATTTACCAGTGCCCTTCAAGTCTCCATAACCACTCTCTCGCAGATGCATTTAATTAGTTTTGTAGTACCACTCATTCAAGTGTAGGGTGTCTGAACACTTTAAATTGCACACGCGTTACACAGAGGCAATGAATCATAAATGCGTAATTCAGTGTTTATGAAATGTTACATAAAACAGAGCACAACAAGATGGAGGAGTCATATGCCACCCATACGTGTAGGGAGTGTAGCTTAAGAGTGCTTGTTCTGGAGAAGCACAAACTCAGAATTTAAAATGTAACACCATGGTTGGGGGGTTCTCTTTAACAAGAAGAATGAATTTATACCCAAATTAACCTTTTTTTGCAACATTAGGATAATGGAAGACTGGAGAACAATAATAATGCTCTCATCTATACCTTGCAGAATGCATGCAGTTCTTTGATGGTTGTTAATAGCTTACTGTTCTATAGTAGGATTTTAACTTACAAACTATAAGAAACAGAAGACTGCTCTGGCAAAAGAAGTGACCCACTGACCTATTTGCGTCTAAATGCACTTTGTGATCTGCATGACACATGTTCTTGGCCGCAGGCATATTAACCCTCTGTGCTACCTTAAAAGCCGGCCCTGCTTCCACACTTCTACTTTATTACCATCTCACCTAGTGCCTTAAATGGAAGTACAGAAATGCAGGTACTCACTGCCCCAGAGCGCCTCTTTTGCCCCTGAGAAGTGCAGGTACTCTCCCATTAAAAGTATTGTACCAGTGCTGCTAAG
Source organism: Pleurodeles waltl (assembly GCF_031143425.1). Lineage (NCBI taxonomy): Eukaryota > Metazoa > Chordata > Amphibia > Caudata > Salamandridae > Pleurodeles > Pleurodeles waltl. The sequence goes on along the minus strand of NC_090449.1, from coordinate 252,372,393 downwards.
TGCAGTTGCTCTTCCATTCAAATTAAAGAAGTAGTGGAGAGGGTTCGGCCAGAGCTGCCAGCGTTTGAACTGGGGAACCAATTTGGAATCTCGGTATCGACACAACATTTTGTGCTCCTGGGAAAATAATTTAATCTCCACCACGTGCCTGAAAAATGGATGTAACCTTGTGTTTTATAGCCAGTGCTCCTGTGCACCATGTATAAACTGCATAAATGTCATGTACCCAGTGCATTATTTGTAAATAAAAAAGTTTGAGTGCCCAAAGTTCTCCTTTGAAACACGTGGCTGCTGCATTTAAATGTCGGAGCCCAGAATACTGAGTCAGCGTAATCCTGAGGCCATCTCGAGCCTCTTTAATCCATTTACAGATACTCCCTGCCCCTTCAGATCCCTTTTGCAGCTTTTTGCTTCCTCCCTTTGTGACGCTTTTCCGTTTTTATCTCCCTCCGCTTTTCCCAGATGCCTGTTTTGCTCACACTAACGGGGTCATTCTGACCCCGGCGGTCAGAGACCGCCGGGGCCAGGGTCGGTGGGAGCACCGCCGACAGACCGGCGATGCCCCGCAGGGCATTCTGACCGCGGCGGTTCGGCCGCGGTCAGATGCGGGAAACCGGCGGTCTCCCGCCGGTTTCCCGCTGCCCTGCAGGATCCTCCATGGCGGCGGAGCGCGCTCCGCCGCCATGGGGATTCTGACACCCCCTACCGCCATCCTGTTCCTGGCGGGTCTCCCGCCAGGAACAGGATGGCGGTAGGGGGTGCCGCGGGGCCCCTGGGGGCCCCTGCAGTGCCCATGCCAATCGCATGGGCACTGCAGGGGCCCCCGTAAGAGGGCCCCACAAAGTATTTCAGTGTCTGCTATGCAGACACTGAAATACGCGACGGGTGCCACTGCACCCGTCGCACCTTCCCACTACGCCGGCTCAATTCTGAGCCGGCGTCCTCGTGGGAAGGTTGATTTGCCCTGGGCTGGCGGGCGGCCTTTTGGCGGCCGCCCGCCAGCCCAGGGCAAATCCCAAAATACCCTCAGCGGTCTTTCGACCGCGGAGCGGTATTTTGGTGGGGGAACTTTGGCGGGCGGCCTCCGCCGCCCGCCGAAGTTAGAATCACCCCCTAAGTCTTTATGCAGAAAACTAACTGCCGGCCCTCAAAAAAAGTGCCGCTGCCCCCAAACGGAAACCACCGACTCAAATTAAGCACTACATGTACCCAATACCCATTCACTTAAGACACCTTCTCGCCACTTTATGCTCATCTCGTTTTACCTTTTCTTGTCATCTCACTCCAGATACATTCTCATTTTCTGTAAAAGGCTCGCTTAAGTTATACACTCTTATCTGTCGATTTCTGCAACTGCTTCCTTATCTTCGCCATCCCTCACACATCCCCAGTATCTCCTCACTCTGGTTCCCCATTCTTCTTTCCATATCTACTCAGACATTTAATTTTCCTTCTCTCCCCCTTCTTCCAAGCTGCTCTCTTCTTCTTCACCAATCCAATCTTCTCCTGCTCCTCGTGGCCCTCTTCTTATTTCTCCCCTCTCCGTCTTTCCCCTTTCTCTTCCCTTCCCTTCTGTCTCTTTCTTTCTTCTATCCTCACCTTCTCGCCCATGAGATTCTCCTTTGGTTCTCCTTCTCCATGTATCTTTTGCCTTTTCTTCCTATTTTCTTGACCCTCTTCTTCTCTCCTCTTCCCTTTCTCACGTCCGTCCTCTCTGTCTTGCCCTCCCTCCTCTGCCATTGTCTCCTCCCCGCTCCCCCTCTGCTCCTTGGCCGACTGACTGGCATCGTCTTTGTTTTTATCACCTTGTGGTTATTCCCAGAACTCGTTAAGTGCCTCCCAGGGGTTGTCTGCTCTGGTTTTTCCCTCTCCGTCTCGGTCATTTTTTCCTCTCTCGCAAGTGGTTGTCTTTCCGTCAACGGAACAGAGCGGCCTTCGATGCCTCCATTAGATGACACAACTTGTGCAAGAATTCAATGCCCTTCAGAGGCCAGGACGACCTGGGGTGATGGGGGATTAAAGACACAAGCGTTGGTAAAACCAATAGGGTTCGCCTTTGGGACACATTGGTTTTGCCACTACATTTTAGCCATGTTGTGCGGCATCCCTGGTGCTGTGGGTATAGCTAAAGAGGGAAAAAAGCTTATTGCATCGTTTTGGAGGTGCGAGTACAACACGTGTGCACCTACAAAATGACGCTGCTTCTTCTTTCCCTTTTATTTGCCAATCCACCTCGGAAGGGCAAATTAAAAAAAAATAGTTTGAATTCGCTTCGCCTTTACCCATTAAGAAAGCAAGCGAGGAAGCAAGGCGGTTGCACGGAGGTCATGGAAGCAATGGGTAAAGCAAGTGGTCGGGGAGCAACAGGAGCAGGGGACATGAAAGTAACATGGCGGGCCAGTGGAAGGATTAATCAACACCAGGGACTGTCACAAAATGGAGGGTGCGGGTGAGGGGAAGCAACACAGGGGGCTTGGTGGGAGCAAACAGGCGAGAAGGAAAGCCGTGTGGAGTGAAAAGGGCGGGGAGAAAAGCAAACAAGTGAGACAGAGACAATGTGAAGCGGGGGGAGAAGCAGACGGATGAGAAAGCAACTCAGGCAGAAGAGCACGATGAAAACATCACAGAGGGGGCGTGGCAGAACCCCACGTGTGAGAAAGAGCAGCTCAGAGAGGGTAAGAGAAGAAACTAGGGAGAGAGGTAGAAAGTACGTGCATTCTCGTGGCACATGTGCTTGACAATAAAATCAACCAATGGTGAGCAGTGGGAGGTCATTATTCCCACTGTAAGTTATAAATACATCTCGCAGCAGGAAGGGCGTGCGCTGTCTAGGAGACGAGAACTTAACTTTAAAGCATGGAAGAGTGGTCGCTGTGCTGCCCATGCCATTCCACGGTGTGCAAATTGGGTTGGGTGAGATGGGAGCTGACCCACTTTACCATGGTCCATAGCAGTGTATGAGCCATGTAAAACAGATTAGCTGACCCCCACTCCTGCCACCTGTTTGCAATTGGAAACAGGGAGCAGGGTTGGGTGCTAGTTTACAAAAAAAAAAAAAATATGATATTAAAATTTTTATGCCATTCCACTTTACCCCACTCGACTATACACCATGCACTTTGCACTATTAGACTGTACACAACCACACTGTTCCCCACTCCACTGTATGAAGCCCCACTCTACTTCACTCCACTGGTTGTGACTGTTGTCTATGCCAGTCCACTGTGTCACTCCACTCTACACCACTGTTCTCTACTTTATGCTATTTCACTTCATGCCACCCCAGTTCATGCCACTCCACTATACACTCCTCCACTTTATACCATTATACTCTATGCTATTACAATCTATGCCACTTCAGTCTGCGCTACTCCACTGTACACCATTACAATCTACGCTACTTCACTGTAACTCGCTACACTTTACCTCAATCCACTTTATGCCACTCCATTCTATGCCACTCTACTCCAAGGTATAGCTCGCCACTCTAAAATCCAAGGTTTTCTCACAAATTATGTGATTTGCAATGTTATGTGTTATTGTGAATGCTATAATTTTACATTAATATAATGTAATAACGGATATAAGCAGTGAATGAAGAAGGCGTGTTATAGTTACCAGAACCACCATTAACTTTGACTACTGCTATTCTGTAAATCGTAAACAAACTTACCCACAAACATCCACAGAAGCAACATCATACACCAAAACACCTACTATCATCTGTCCACACAACCAACAATATGCTCAAATACAGCCTACACCATAGGATGACACAAGCAACATAATACCTTGACACAAAACACAGGAAAAAAGCAAGACATTTCCTTAAAAAACTAAAGTTAAAAGGGAGGCAGCTTTACTAATTTGTCAGCAGTGAGTTTACTATAAAAGCTAAAAGATCAAGAAATTCATGAGTTAAGGTGGTGCCTTTACCTTATGTCCTAACACTGAGGTGTTAAGTCATCCTTAAATCTCATCCCAGAACACAGTCCTCACAGTGGTACACACGTTTCCAAACCAAAAGAACAGTGGGTACATACACCAGCACATCTACTATCATACATCCACACAACCAAATCAAATAGCAACAAGCCCATATAAAATATATGCGCCCACCTTCTATTATATGGCAAAACACTCACCATCATATGGCACCCACATAATATCACATAAAACCTCACACCCACATTGTGTGTGTGCATAACCAGCAGCATTTGTCCATCCATCCCAAATGGACAAACACAGATCCACATTCATATGCCCACACCCACCTATAGACATTCACAAACTTACCATCCAATGCTCACACAGCACTATGAAATGACATCACAACCACCATCATATGCAAGCTAATCTAAATTCATACACCCAAACACCTACTATTGTTCATACACATCCATCATTATTCAGTGATCATCCACCACCATCGGCCAGCATACCACCCACCATATACCCACACAGCCTCCATATATCAAGGTTCTAAAGTATCACCCTAAGAACTTATTCACTCCGCCATATAATCTCAAGATTCCAAGCATTCGCATGTAATAAAAGAAGTAGGAGTTAAGTTTGACTTAGTGAAGCAGGGTTGGGACATAAAGTGAATGCAGCAAATCAACTTGTGAATTCTCTCCCACGTCTCCTTACAAAACGTCTTCAGCTTGGTGAGGTTTGGGGGCATTCGCTAATCCAAAGCAATCACTGACTCCTACCACAGCATCTTAATGGGCATTGAGATTTAACTAGTATCTAACAGTTAGTCAGACTGTCATAAATTTAGTGTTGTTACTTGGAAAATGACTGATTGGGATTCTTTCAACAGTGAAACTGTGTTTTTTTGGGGCAGTGGGATTTAGCTGAAGCTATGGCCAGCAGATATTCCTGTTAGCCATTAAAGAATAGCACATACATGGCCAGGCTGCCCTAGAAAATAATTTGTCTAAACTGTGGAACATAAGCAGGGACTAACTAATCCTGCTGGCCTTCATACACTCTACATATTCTTAAATCCTATCTGTCTGATGGCCAGACATTATCGTGATGGCATTCTTCAGCAGCAGCATAATGAATCCCGTCAATTCACAGAGATTCTGCATTTATAGAATCTCCCAGTCAACTAGGCCCTCCTCTATTAGAATTAAGCAACTTTGCTACTGAGTACCAAGAAAGTAGGAGTCTGGGGAACCTTTGTGAGAAATGCGAAGGGAGCAGCAGGGATAGCTCTTGACAAAAGTGATAGCCTGGAATCTTCTCAGATAAGTGACCTATTAAATTTCCTAGCAGGGTATTGTGAAGTCACAAGTCTTCCGAGTTAAGTTAAAACATATAGGCTTTATTAGCTTCTACAACACGAGCGTAATCATCCTCACGCCAGTCTGCATCAACTGTCACAACCTGGAAAGAATATAGAACATTTCAAACTTTCCCACTCTTTAATCTAACTCTATACCACATACTCTCTTCCCTTATTTACACAAATAATAAACATGTCAAATAAATATAAGAATGAAACATACATATCAATTTCAAACCAAGCAATATAAAATCCAAACAATTTTCAAATTATAAGATACATTCCTAATGGGCATAGTCATCCAGAAATACAGGTGGTCTATGATTCCTGACACATCTTGACAAAACAGGAATTTGACTTTGAACACCTAAATCTCATTGAAAAGAATCACCTCCACCCCAGAACCTAGATGCAGTATCATTAGTCCTGCACACTGACACAGTTCATCATCAGACATCACCATGAAACTGTTACATTGTTTCTCCGTCCCCACATCACAGTCACCATCCCTCTGACATAATGTTATTCTTCTGTGTTCCAGCTCTTACTGTTCTCAAGAACAACAGAATGACTGAGTTTGTTTCACCTTGAAAGGTCAACCGAACTTAGGCAGACCACCCCTAACCTGTCTGATCTAACCTTCACCCAATTTCCCATTCTAAAACGGACTTGAAACTCCACCTCTGCCCAATCTTTTTCTCCACCATGCAACAATGATTCCTTCATCCTCGCTGGCACCATCTTTGTGCCCAGAATTCTGCCTTGCATCATCTGAAAGGGATATTTCAGGGTAACGTTATGTTCCACAGTGTAATACACCCACACCATGTAAAAAAACAACATCTCTACATCTTGATTGTTTGTTACAGCCATCTGAATGGATCTTTTGACCATTCTATTGGCTCGCTCTACAATTCCATTGGCCTGTGGATTATATAAAGGCCTGCAGTTATGTTTAATTCTACTAGACATCAGGGCAGACTGCATCTAACTGGATGCCAGCTGTGTATCATTATCGGTTATAATTATAGAAGAAACACCATCATCAATACAAATCTCTTTTAACAGTCTAATAGTCGACCTAGTGGTGCGTTTCCTCATAAACTTCATGATCAACCATTTCGTATGAACATCCACTGTCATTAGTGGATACTTGAACATATGCCTCAGTTCACTCATGGGCCCAATAAATCCATACACAAGGTGTACCTTGGCTTCCGTGGATCCATGAGCCAACTCAGAGTGTATTCCTTCTCTTAATCTATTCCTCTGCTTTTGCATATGCTGCACTGCTCTACCCAGAAAGAAACTTGATCATGCATTCCTGACCACCACAACTCACTCTTAAGTCTTGTCTTCATGCGAGACTGTCCCATATGACCTTCATGCAGCACTTCTATTAACTACAAGCGTACTCCTACTGGTGTACAAATGTTTTGCCTCTCATCACTAACATTTCACTGCACACTGTCAATTCATCCAGCACTCTGACAAATGGCCATACTGAAGGGGATTCAGTACTTTCCCTTCTATGACCTAACAAAAGGAGGTGCTTGACTCCATTCAGTGTTGGATCCGAATCTATCTCCCTCGTCTACACCTTAACTGTGATTATACAAATACACCAAGCTGCCACTGCGTCATGCACTGAAGCTACAGCACGTTCCCTTTCCTTTTCCTAGACCAAAGGACCAAATGCCAATCAATTGAAAGTCTTGACAACAGTCTGCTTGACAATTCCTCTACCTTTGTATATGTTCCAAAACATAAAAATACTAGTGTAACCTAGCTGCCAATCTAGCCAATCTCTCTAAACCTTGTCTGCACCAACAATAATTAAAATTCGTATCAATAGTTTATGATCTGTATGAAATAAATATGTAGACTCCCACAAATAGATCCTAAAATATTCTGCACCCCAAGAAGCTGATAAAGCCTCATGTTCTATGACAGAGTTGTTTATTTCCGAGTTGGTTAGGGCCTTTGAAGCAAAGGGCAGTATTATTTCTTTTTTTCCCATGAAATTGTGAAAGAATTGCACCAATGCCGGAAGCACTAGCATCAACTGTAAACGCCAATGTCAATCTTGTATCAAAAGGTGCTATGATACCTGCACTGCAAAATTATTTTTTTATGTTCTCAAATTAGGTTTTTTGTTCAAACCCCCACAAAAGTTACACCTTTTTCTTAGTAACATTCTCAAACATTCTGTTTTGTCAGAAAAGTTTTCAACAAATGTGGAATAATATTCAGTCAGACCCATAGAACACCTTGATTGATCCCTGTTGGAGTGCACCAGTGCTAACTTCATTGCAAATATCAAGTTTTCTTTAGGCTTTACTCCTTATGCAGTTATCATATAACCTAGATACTCATCTTGCTTAACAAAGAACTTGTATTTATCTTGTCTGAGTGCCAGACCCTTGTCTGTCAATCTGTGATAAAAACCTGTCAGAGCTCTAAATTTTGTTGTTAAGTCGTCTCTCCAAAAAACGAAATCGAATCTTGAAAATACAGAATGTTGTTCATTCCTTTAAAAACCTCATTCATCATTCTTTGAAAAACACCTAGCATAGGCACAACGGAATGTGTATAAATTGAAAAATCCCCTCTATAGTGATGAAAGCTGTTTCAAATGTTCCTGTAAATCAATTTCATGATATGCCCTCTTTAAATCTAACTTCGAAAAATGAATTTCTTCCCCAACATCATTATCAACTCATTTATGTTTAGTAAAGGATAAGCATCCACAACAATACTTTGATTAAGAGTTCTAAGACCCACACAAAATATGTAAAGACCATCTACCTTTTCTGTGATAACTATTGAGGAAATCCAAGTAGACGTTTCAACCGGTTCAATTACCCCATTTAATAACATTCCATCCAGCATCTCCTTTACTGCAGACCAAGCAACTAAAGACATTGTCCTCACTTTATGTTGAACTAGTACATCACGAGGTTTCAACACAATCTTAGGAACATAGCTCTTCAAAGGCTCCTGTGTTTTTTATCATATGTTTCCTTATAATATCAGATAAAGAAATGTCTTCAACAACTATTAGTTGATTTGGCACTCCTGAGTTTATGACGATATTAAGGCAACATTGATGCATCCAGCCCAGTATGGGCAGACCACCTTCAGCCACATACACTTTACCCTCAATTTCTCTCCCCTCAAACGTAATAGTAAATTGCAGATACCCAAATAAATGTATAGTCTCACCATGATACCCACCAGGATTAATGTCTTTAGTTAACAGAATAGTATTTGGCAAATGTTCCTTATACATTTCCTTCAGAATGATAGTGCACATGAAACACAAATCGACCATGAGCTTTTCTAGTTTATTGTTAACCACAAACTTTGCTTTTCATCTGCACTTCCTTTCTTTCTCTCTTTGCTCACATCCAACACTCAAAATTCTTTCATAGGATACCGCTGGGAGATGTACAGCTGCAACTCTGGTTCTACTTTCTTGTTTACATGCAATCACAAAATGGCCACTAAGACCACATTTCTACATTTATTAATTGCAAAACACTTTTGAAATCAGCACTATGAAAATGAATGGCACAACAGTAACAAGATCTAGCACTTTGTCTGTTTTTAAACAAACTATTACCCAATTTTACATTCATGTCTGAATGTGACAACACGTGAGATATCACTGGTACATTTATCTTTGTCCTCCATTTCTTTAATACAGAATTCTGATAGTTCCACCACCTTGGCTATGTCACTGTCATCTTTAAGAGAGGGTTTTTTTGCTGCCCAAGGTCGGTCTTGCATTTTTTTACTTTTGCACTTAATGATTAATTGATTGTGAACCAGTTATTCAGTCATAGCACCAAACTTACACTTTACAGATAATTCTCCAAGTCGAGAAAGGAATTAATCAAATTATTTATTATCATTCTGTGATTAAGTATAAAAGTTACACCTAGCCATAACTAAGTTCACTTCTTTGGAAAACCTAATTTCGAGTTTTTTCTTGGCCACGCCGTACTCAAACTGAATAGGTTCACCACTAGTTTGCGATGCAGATGGTAAGTATTTAGACACATGGGGGGTCATTCTGACCCTGGCGGCCGGTGACCGCCAGGGTCACCGACCACGGGAGCACCGCCAACAGGCTGGCGGTGCTCCCTCGAGCATTCTGACCGCGGCGGTTCAGCCGCGGTCAGAAACGGAAAGTCGGCGGTCTCCCGCCGACTTTCCGCTGCTCAGGTGAATCCTCCATGACTGCGGAGCGCGCTCCGCAGCCATGGGGATTCTGACACCCCCTACACCCCCTACCGCCATCCTGTTCCTGGCGGGTCTTCTGCCAGGAACAGGATGGCGGTAGGGGGTGCCGCGGGGCCCCTGGGGGCCCCTGCAGTGCCCATGCCAATGGCATGGGCACTGCAGGGGCCCCCGTAAGAGGGCCCCACAAAGTATTTCAGTGTCTGCAAAGCAGACACTGAAATACGCGACGGGTGCAACAGCACCAGTCGCACCTTCCCACTACGCCGGCTCCATTCGGAGCCGGCGTTCCCGTGGGAAGGTAGATTTGCCCTGGGCTGGCGGGCGGCCGCCCGCCAGCCCAGGGCAAATCTCAAAATACCCTCTGCGGTCTTGTGACCGCGGAGCGGTATTTTGTTGGAATCACCCCCATGGTGTCCTTCTTTCCCTAATGTCTTCAATAATAAAGTTTGCTTCCTTTTTGGAAGAACGAAAATTCTGCCCAGCCAGTGCCTCAATATAATGTTCAAAACATCCTTATCCAATCTTCCTATTCTGTGGGTGGTGGACCAGTTGTGATAAGAAGAAAGGAGGTGTGACAATGGAAGTGCGCGACTCAATACTGGCAGCAAATCTGTATGCATAGATGTAATATATACCAAACAAAAAATGATCATAATATGTAAAATGTTTCTCCTCCTCCAAAATATGCCAAGCAAACTATCACAAATACAGAATAATACTGTTCATAAGAGTTACAGAACTTCTGTTAAGGAACCATGGGACAGATTTAAGAAAAGTGGTGCTGCATCCAATACAGCGCCACTTTTCTTGCACCCTTTAGCGCCCCCTAACACCACTATGTGTGTGCAGAATTTAAGATACAGCGCACCATGGCGGTAGTTAGGGAACTAGCATCAACATTTTTCATGCTAGTTTGGCGCTTTGCAGGATTAGCGTCAAAAATGTTGACGCTAATCCTACAAAGCACATTGAGGCCCTTTATATATAATGATGTGCCTCTTTTTAACGCCTGCTCTGTTCAGGAGTTTAAAATGCTGCAAAAAATGGTACAAAGAAATCTTTTAGATTTCTTTGTGCCATTTTTTCGGCCCTCGTAACAGGGGACCACCCCCTTGCATATATTATGCCTAGCGCAGGCACAATGTGGTGCAAAGGGTTAAAGAGCGGCGCAATGCCTGCATTTTGCCAATTTGTAAATCTGTCATGGCGATTTTGGCCTTGTTGGGCCACATTAGAGTAAAAAAAATGATGCTCCTCATGTGGCGCAAGGAGGCGCCAGGCCATCTTAAATCTTGGCCTTAATGTGTGCATCACCGACAACCACTGAAGGAGGCGTATGCAGCTGTGTTTCCTGAAAAGGTGTGCATACCACTGATCTCCAAAGGATGTCCTCATCCATCAGTGTTCAAATAATTCTCAAAAGGTGTGCGTATCATTGATCACCAAAATCAATCAATCTGGGATTTGTATAGCGTGGCTAATCACCCATGAGGGTCTTAGGGCGCTGGGGGAAAGAAGGGTGGGGGGGAAGGATCAGTTGAGGAGCCAGGTCTTGAGGTCCTTCCTGAACTGAGACAGTGTGGGGGATTGCCTGAGGTGGATGTGGAGGGTGTTCCAGGTCTTGGCGCCGATGTGGGAGAAAGATCTTCCTCCGGCTGTGGTTTCCGAATGCGGGGGACCTTGGTGAGGGCCTGGTGGACGGAGCGGAGTTGTCTGGCAGGAGTATAGAAGGAGAGTCTGTGGTTGAGATAGGCTGGTTCGGCGTTGTGTAGGGCCTTGTAGATGTGGGTTAGGAGCTTAAAGGTGATTCCATTGTCGATAGGCAGTTACTGTAGGTCTCTTAGAAGGGCAGAGGTGTGGCTGTGTCATGGGGCGTTCTTGATGAGCTGGGCGGAGGTGTTTTGGATGCGTTGTAGTCTCCTCCGGGTCTTGGCGGTGGTTCCGGAGAGAGCATTGCCGCAGTCGAGTCGGCTGCTGACAAGGGCCTGGGTGACTGTCCTCCTGGTTTCAGTGGGGATCCATTTCTAGATCTTTTGGAGCATGCGCAGGGTGTGGAAGAAGCCCAATGAGACAGCGCTCACCTGACGGTCTATTGAGAGCGATGAGTCTAAGATGACGCCGGGGTTGCGGGCATGTTTGGTGGGGGTGGGGGCGTTTCTGAGTGCAGAGGGACACTAGGAGTCATTCCAGGTGGAGGGTGTGGAGTCGAGGATGAGGACTTCTGTTTTGTCCGAGTTCAGTTTGAGGCAACTATCTTTCATCCAGGCGGGGACTACTTTCATTCCACGTGGAAATTGTTTTTGACGGTGGTCGGGTTGTTGGTGAGGGAGACTATCAGTTGGGTGTCGTCGGCGTAGGAGACGATGTTGAGTGCGTGGCCAAAACACATTTGATAATCAAATCAAATCAAATCATTAACATTTATAAAGCGCGCTACTCACCCGTGCGGGTCTCAAGGCGCTACCCATATACTGTAGGGACTTGGAGTGTGCCTCACCAATAGTCACTCAAGTGGACGCACACAGTTCTGTGCACGTAACAATTCATAAAGTAGTATATCACCTATCACCAAAATATCCTTATGTTTCCTCTTTTCACAGGTCGATACACATGTAGTCATGAATAAGTGTGTGTGTATATCAGTGCTCCAGAGCCCAATCCAAGATGGCACTTAGATTGGTGAGAGAATACGTCACTTACGCATGCAACATGACATTTAGTACTGTTGAGTAATCATTAAATACACAAACCTGTACTGAAGACATTGAATCAGGGATGTAAAATGTCTGTATGTTGAACAATTATTGGCAAAGACAATATACCTGGCTTTTAATTATTGTTGTTTATATTGTTAGAACTGTAGATAAACTTGGTGAAAAATAAGGAAAATCTTTTTTTCATTTTAATAGCATGCACTGTATATTGGTATTAGCATGAAACGCAGCCTGGGTACTGAGAACAAATGGTGTCACGATTTTCAATACTCTCAACTAAGTTTTGTTTTGTTTTATTAGGTACTCAGATGCTGTTCAACGTTATTCCGCCTCTACCCTCAACGGCCTCAATCTAGGCCGACATTAGTCAACCAAAGGAGCTAAACTAAAGATAACACAGTAGAGCATCAATTCCCTGGGTGGTTAGCCACCACCAGGGGGTTAGATGGTCCTCATAGGGATCAAATGTTGACCCGGTAATGGGCAAGGTGACAACAAAATGTCAGATCACCTATCGTGGTACTGACCCTGTCACTAGTCGTTGATGACAAGGTATTACACAGTTCACTGGTGCTTGCTCTCTCAACCTCAGTAGGGAAACAGATAAATAAACGCTTCATGTTCTGAACGGTACCTTTCAGGCGATGCCTAGATATCTGTGGTGAAACCATTAGTTAAATGAACAATCTTACACACACTATAATTGCTACGTTGCACTTCTCTATAGTATGTTACACACTTCTTTGTTAAGCTTACGTGAAGCTATGTCATTAGGAATTTCTGTGCACTGCTGTGTTATACTATGTCAGGTGGTGATTTGTAACTCTATGCTGACCTGGGTTAAGTTATGGTGTGTTGGGTTGCGCTCGGTTGTTCTATGCTGTGTTATGGCCTAGTGTTATCTTGTGTTTTGCTACACTCCGCTGTAATATCTTATAGTGTGTTGTGTTATTCTGTTGCGGTGCTGATGTTTGTTAGAAGGTGTTATTTTGCTTTGTTATGTGACATTCTGTGTTGTGTCATGCAGTGTCATGTTATGTGATGTTATAATGTGTTGTGATATGTTGTTGTGTGCAGGGCTATACTGAGTTATGTTAGGGCGTGTTGTGTTATGTTGCGTCATCGGTGCTAGGTTGTTTGGATGTGTTGTGTTATTTTGTGTCATGGTGTCCACTGCTGTCTGATGTTAGAACCTGTTTTGTTGTGTCATGACACGCTGTTCTGTGTCATGTTTTAGTGTATTATTATGGTGTGTCATGATGTACTAAGCTGTGCTATGTTGTGGTATTTTGCATTATGTTGTATCATGCTGTGCTATGCTTTGTTATGTTTGGGTGTATTATGATGTCTCATGCCATGCCGTGAGGCTCAATGGTTCGGTATATTACTTTGTGCAGTGCTCTGATACATGGTGTATTATGCCAGGGCGTTAAGTTGTGTCGTGGTGTGCTGTGTTATGTTTTGGCATTGTGTTATAGTTTGTCATTTTGTGGTCAGCTGTCCCGTATTGTGCTATGCTAAACTAAGCTGTATTATAATCTATTGTGATATGTTGCATTATAAACTTGTATAACGTGCTTATGTTGTGTTGTGTTATGTCGGACCTTGCTATGCTGTGCTATGATATGATGCGTTTATACGTTGTGACTGCAGTGCTATGCTGTGTTATGGTGTGTTGTGTCGTTACATACAAAGCTATGGTCTATTAAGTGTGTCGCGTTTTCCTCTATTGTAATGTGTTAGGCTGTTGTTATGTTGTATTGTGCTGTGGAATGCAAAAATGTGCAATGAAATGTTGCATCTTGCTGTGCTATACTTCGTTATGTTATTGTATTACGTGCTATATTGTGTCATGCTGTGTGCATTTTTGTGTGCCATGCATTTCTAAGGTAAGTTATATTGAGGTGTGTTATATTACTTCATGCTATGCTAAGCAGTGTGATGATGAGGTGTGTTATGCTGTGTCGTGCTCTACTATACTATGTTGGTGTCTTATATTGTGTCATACTACGCTGTGTTACGTTATTGAATCGTTGTGTCACGGGGTGCTACGGTTTGTAATTTTGCGTCGTGTAGGTGACATACAGTGTGATATCTGGGTGTGTGTGTTTGTTGTGTTGTGTTATGTGAGAGGTCAATGCTGCGTTACGGTGTGTTGAGTCAGCTGTGCTTGAGGTGGTATGTTGTGGTGTGTTGTTTTATGCGCAGTTTATCTGAAATAAACGCTTTTTACTCTTGCACTCCCTTAATATCGTAGCGAAAACAGCGAGAACAAAACATCGACCATGTAAGAATGTATTCTCCACATCTATGAACCTTGAAGGTCTGTATGTGTGTAGGTTTCAATGGCTCTCCAACCTAAGATCTTAAACACATCAAGCACTTGAATATTTCACAAGTGTCCATTCCGAGTCACTGCTATTCTGCAAATGTGTGTGAAAACTGAGCTTTAAAATGCAAAATTCGACCCCATTTATCCCAAATGTCTTTGTGGGAGTGGAGAAATCCCTCCTGAGCTCTGCTAGAGGAATTTGGGCTCAATTGCTTCCCTCTTGCGTGTGTGGGGAATTTTGCTCAAGTATTAAGCGCCATCACACTGAAGGATCACCCACCACCCACTGCTGATGCCTGGAGAAGGGGAGGGCGGGGAGCGTGCGAGGGTGGTGGAGGTATTGATGAATCTAATGGGTGGTCAGCGAAAGGCGCTGGAGGTACCCAATGGTGATGAGTAGGGCAAAAACAATATGGGAATATAAAAGTTGTTTTTTGTCACAGGTTACCTGTGAGAGTGGTGACCATGTTTATTGATCTACCCAGACGTCATCAAGACTGAGGTCGCCTTCCCTCTATGCCTCCTGTGACAAGCACCAACAGGTGTATCACAGGAGGAAGGCCAATGCCATTTGTAGGGCTGAGAGTTCTAGGGGGGTTTCCATATTACAGTGTGTATTTAAGTGATATTAACATGAAGCTCCCGTTTTTGTTTTAGGTGGCATCTGAAGGGAAGATGGGGTAAGTGTGCAATATACAACTTTTGTACAACTGTCCTTGTTTCATTCTGTTTCCTGTCTTTGTGAGCACCGTAAATCGAGTCATTCTGAGTCATACCTCCGAAAGAAGGGGTAGCCCTACTTCCATTTTTGTGGAATGTTCCGGTTTTTTAGGTTGAGGGTGCAATCGCTTTGACCTGTTATAAGTATTGTGGGCTTTTAACCACACCCACCTTACTTGTTCCTGGACTTGCCTTTCAAAAAACCATTGTTATCATTAATAAATACTTTACGTTTCTCAGTCCTTGGGTGGTTTTGTTAGGGCCTCGCAGACTACCTCTCTTACATGGATAATTGCACAATTGCTGGTACGTTTGACTGCAAGCAATCCTCTTTTTTCTCGTGTCTCTGCTTTGTGCTCATGCTCATGACAGCCATGACGCTTTGAATCGGCTCGTTTTTGTCAACTAATATTTTACTTTTCATTTTCAATTTAAGTAGCAGGAAAAGTCCAGTTAGGAATTGACAACGCTAATAGCTCTAACTCGAGCAAACGCGAGACCCATTGCATTGCAAATGCTTGTTTTGTTAGCTTTAAAAAAATATGTTCATCCTACAATTCCACTACTCTTGTCATTTAGGTGAAGGCAGGCACTTGGTTCTGTCTTTAGAGTGCTTATAGATTAAGAACTATAGATTTTCGACCAGTCCAGTCAGAAAGCAACACTCACCTGTGTCGGCTGCAAAGGAAGACCGGAAAGTGAACATCAGGCGGGCAGGATTTGCCCTGCCTAGGAACGTGCCAAGATAGGCGAGCATGCCACAGCCGTGGCCTCAAGCTGTGCGCCCCTGGCATGGAAAATCCCAGGCATTGATTTTTTTCTCCACTTAGCGCCAGGAACCGTTTTTGATATTCTTAACCTTAGAATAAAAACAATAAATAATTCAGTGTCTGACGAGGAAGTAAACCATCAAGGCCAGAGGTGAGAGCCGCAGGAACAGACTGATTGCAGATCCCAACCCTGAAGTATGCGACTCTGGACGGTAGACAACTGAACTTTCATTGTGTAGCCCTAAGGAATAAAGGAAGAAGATAAATAAGAAAGGATGGTAGTAAAAGAGAAATAAGGAAATATGTAAGAGAAATTGTGGACAGGGTAATATCCGCACCTGAGACCCTGCTCACTGTGCCACTGGATCCAAGGTACACCTAACAGAAGAGGCCCCATCAGGATGGACCCTCTATGAGTTGCTTGTGTTCTGATTCAGGTAGGACCTGAATTAGCAATTCGGGCTGGATTGTTCCTCTTGGAGCAGGATGAAGACTGACTTGCATATGACTGGGTCTAATCTGAGGTGGAACAGTGGGCAACACCAATTTTGGCTTGGCATGCTACCCTGAGCCGTTGCCAGTGGTGAGATTTATTGCAAGCTTTCCTCCCTTCACTTTTTGTGCGGTTGATGTTAGGCCCCAAGTGGCCAGGGGTCTGCAGAGGTGCGACTGTAACCAAGCTACACCGGACTGATGAGGCCCAATCAGGCCAAAATAAGTCTTGGGTTTCCTGAGTTCCAGTCTTGAGATGCCCTGGCTTGGCAGTTCAGTTTAGACTATTCCTAATGGAGCAGGACCAAGACTGATTTGCATGTGGCTGGGTCTAATCTGAGATGGTAAAGTGGGCAAAAGAACAATAATTTGTAATACTACCCGAGTGGTTGCCAGTTGCTACAGTAATTGGAAGCATTCCTCAGATCACCTTTTGTGTGTTAAAATGAATTGAAGCCGTGTAGTATAGGATATGTCTTAACTATTATTTGGTTGTGCTAAGGCCCTGGGTCCTCTATCAAACTCTACCGGGCATCCTTGGACAGAAAAATGTGCCACTTAATAAGGACAAGGGGGGCTTACATGTCCCTGACAAGCAATAAATAAATCAAAACATGATAAAGCTTTTATGCCCCTTTCATCTCTTGTATTCACTTTTGAATTATCTTACATCAGTTAGACAGACTGGTATATATTAGTGAGTGAGAGTGCCTATCAAAATAAGCATTACTGGCAGCAATTGGTGTTCAGCTTACAGATACACTGTTGCTCAGTTAGCTGTTGCAAGCAGAGCATGGGGGCAACTGTTTGCAGTCACTCTAAATTTATAAGGGTGATGGAAGCCTAATACAGCTAACATCTGACGCACACCATGTTGCAGTAGCAAACAGGATGCCAGGACATCTCTGAGCTACATTCGTCCTCCAGAGCCTCACCCATTTTGCAGGACGAGACAGCTCATGGTAACTGTCAGCTACCTGTCAGCTACCCATCATACATTAGAATTTGTTTATAGATTTGTTGGCAATATCCCCTCTCCCATGGCCATGGCAGAGGTGGGGGCTACCGAAAACCAAACCCAGCACCTAGGCAACATGGAGAGTATGAAATACTAGCCACCCCTTGGGTATGGTCAGGTGGGTTATAGAGAAGAGTGAACAAGAACGGTGGGGCCAAAGCTTTTCTCTAATTTATTCTACATCTCTACCACTGTCGGCAAATATTGAGGGCGCAGCTAAAAACTGTATTGCACAGTACATGCCAAACAACGAAAGTATTGTTGTTATACATTTAGTGTGCAATACAATTCATTTAATTTCTCCTAGTGCTGGTAATCATTGGACTAAATGAAAAATATTTACATGAGTGTCAGGGGAAAGCTGTTTGTTAGCCTGCAACATTGCTCAATAGTGAGGGGATATTAGCTGCCCTTCATGAACCACTCTGCTGAAGGACAGGGGTTGGGTTTTTTTCTCCCCAGCCTTGCCTAAGTGAATCAATGGTTTTGCAAATCATGAGATCAAATAGTGCAGACATGTTATTTGTATACACAGGAATAAGGAATAACATGCATGACTGGTGTGGTACTCCCCATTTTGAAGTGTCACTTTTGGTCCCAGAATACTTGCTTGTGGTCCAGGGAGCTCCTGGCCTGGAAGTTCAGGCTGGACTGTTCCCACAGAGAGCAGGGTCAAGACTGATTTACATATGACTGGGTCCAAACTGGAATGGCATGGCGAGCAAAAAAACCTGAAGGATTAAGTCCAGATGTGTGGCTGGGGGGGTGAATGTTTGATTTGTTCGGCATTCCGTCCATCATCTGTTCTTTTTGCATTTGTCACCCTAAGTGGGAAGGGTATGCCCAGACGTGGGTCCCGTGCTCCCTATGCCACCAGAATTAAGCTAGCGTTGCTCATGAGGAGTGATACCCTGAAACCGGTCCAAGGATACTAGTTTCTGGTCCAGAGAGGGCCTGGCCTTGCAGTTCGTGCTGGACTGTTCCCATAGGGAGCAGGGTCAAGACTTATTTGCATATGGCTGGGTCCAAACTGGAATGGCATGGGGAACAAAAACACTGATGGATTAAACCAAGATTTGTGCATGGGGGTGAATGTTTGTTTTGTTCCGCATTCTGTCCATGATCAGTTCTGTTTGCATTTGTCGCCCTAAGTGGGAAGGGTATACCCAGAAGTGGGTCCCATGCTCGCTTTGCCACCAGTTTGAAGTTAGTCTGGCTGATGAGGGGTGATACCCTGAAACCAGTCCCAGGGTACTTGCTTCTGGTCCTGGGAGGACTTGGCCGGGCAGTGACTGGGGATGACTGTTTGATTTGTTCTGCATTCCGTCCATCATCTGTTCTTTTTGCATTCGAAGTAAATTAGCGGGTGCACACCACGTTGTTCCGGGCTGTAGGGATTAAAGTGCACGTCACAATCAAATGCATGCAGTCCCTTGCAATCAGTCATACAATGCTACACAAGTCCACAATAATGCCAGGCAGTAAGCTACACAAATGTCAAATAAAAACAATCACATAACCCTTCCTGTTGGTTGGACCCCTACATCACACAGGGAACCAATGAAGGATATTACAAACTGAGGTCAGATCAGTGGAAGTAGATTAATTGTATTGTATGCAGCATTTATATAGTGCTTATTATCCATATGTGGGTAGCCTAAGTGCTTTCCTACATGTGTAGCATGCTGTACCATGTGGGATGTGTGGTTGGAAGGTTGTTGTTGTTTTGACCTATGTCAGAGGTGTTTCGATGCCGTGCAGGATGACCACCGATGTACTAGTGTTTTGGATGAGGCAGTGTAAGACACAGACACTCATTTTTATGGTTTTCAGTATGCTGGTAGCTTTGAACAGCTCTGCAGGTATCTTTATTGTATTTCACATGATATAGACTTTTTTAGCTGGTACTGCACTGGGTGCCCAGTCTGAGATTTTGTGTATAGTTGTGCTTGTGAGTTGGCATGGTTGTAGTGAGACAGAGGCGGTGAAGTCTGTTGGGATCAGCATTTTTATTATCATCCCATAGCTGAGTGTTTTTATGAGATGTAAGGAAGCAGTCAGATTTTATAAATATTTAGGTCCTGCTGTGGTAGACTACGTTAAAGTCTTCCAAATTGTCCAGCAGTGTGTTACAAATCTCTCCAATTTTTCAATGTCAGTTCATTTAGTGATGCCTGTTTTTTGTCTGCACAGTGCTGGTGATGGACAACCCTCATAGCAGAAATGTCTTATATGATTTTAAGGGGTATAAGATACAATTTGTTGCTGACCACTGAGGATTGTGGCTTTATTATTATTGTGGGCTATAACTCGTATATATAGAAGTACATTACTATATAATGCCACAGCGAATCATAGGTCCGCCCTTCTTAGCTTACCTGCATATTGAAAGTAGTTTGCTGGTTGAGTTGTTTGCAATTTGTGGGTTGTAAGCTGATGATTGTGCTTGAGGATGAGACTCTCTTCTGGGCTCTGTTGCTGGGAAGCAGGTGATGCAGTTATCTAGGAAACACCAGGGTTTCAACTGTTTTTGGAAGTGTTTTTGCTCCTGGTTGCTTCAAATGCTGGTTGGAAGTGAGTTCCAGAGCTTTGAGGCTTGTACTGAGAAAACAGTGCCCCCTACGGATATATTATGGTAAGGCGGTATGACAAAAAGTGACGATAAATGGTGCACGCTTGGTGAGCAGTTTTCTGTTTGATTTGTATTGCTTTAATTTAACATGTAGGTATATGGGTCCTTTTCCTTGTGGGGCTCTGGGGACAATACAGAGTGCCACGAACTTTGCTCTTCTATCTATATGTAGGCAGTGAAGTGATTGCAGGATTGGAGTCATGCGTTCTCTTTGGTGAAGGCAGAGAAGAAGCCTTGCGGCAGCATTTTAAATGAGTTTTGTTTTACATATAATGAATGTGGGTGAGCCAAGGTATAGGTTGTTGGCATAGTCAAGTTTGGAGATTAGGAGCACTAGGTTGATGTGCAAGGTATAGGTACAGCATAAATTACGTGACATGACACTAAGGTATAAACTGGCCAAAGAAAGGAGAGATAGGTTAGCATTAAAAAAGTTTGTGTAACAAAGACCTTCAGCATATTAGTGGAAAAAGACTGAGGTACATTAAGATGCAGAGGTAAAAATGCTAATTAATTTATAAAATGTATACTCCGCCCACTTCATGTTGATGGAAGGGGCTGGATGGAGGCTGTGCCCCTGCGCTGCATTTTCCGCAGTGCCCAAGAAGATTTTACTGGATTCCAAAATGCCCAGTATTCCTGCACCGGGTAAATACAGGATTAGGACAAATGGCCACATAGAACAGGCCAGGCAGTATGCCCGGGAGAACCGTTCTGTCCAGCTTGTAATCGGCTCATAAATATATCTGATACATGAGTTTTGAATGGTTTTATGGGCTGCATTAATGGATTCAAGGTTCTCTGCCTATGTTATGTTATGTATGTTATGTCATTCATGTCATAGTATGTTATGTAATGTAAGACAACTCATAGGCAGGGATGATTCTAAGGTTGACTGGCAGTGGGAGCCTCAGATTTAGGTGCCCATTCTCTAGGACTGCACAATGTTTAATCTAAAAAGCCGGTTTCTGGTGCTTTAAAAAGTGATCAGTTTGACGAGTTAAATACTTTTTTCCATTCTGTATTTTATTTGATTCTAAAGAAATTGACAATGGGTGATGAACTAAAAGAACTTTCAATTGTGAACGAAAATGTATTGAGAAACATATGTTTTATTAATATTATCGTGCATGCACATATTTGCATGTCGTGCTTTTATTGTTTTACTTCATTTGTATATTTAGGCCTGCTTTTCCATTTTTAAACCGATATCCTATTAACTACAAACTTTTCCCCTGTCTCGACATAAGTACAGAAATGCGGTCAAGGAATCTTAATACCTGGGGTGTCCTCTAGGGGTCGGTCGAGTTCTCTCGGTAAAGTTGATCCGATGTGTGTACTCGAAGAGCTACACTGAGCAGCGGGCAGAACTTACAAGGGCTGAAACTGTTGGCTTCTGGGAGTCGTTGTGCCGTTGGCAGGACCAGAGCCGGCTGGTTACTGCCTTTAACTCATGGAAAGTGCAGGGTAATTTCCCCTCCGTGCATGTGGGACTCTCTCTGCTGCGCCGCTGTCAGTGAAATGAGCTGTATTAACTGCAGTCGAGATCGGTGGGGCCTGTTTGCAGCCTCCCTGAGGCGCAGTTAAACTTCTGCGAGCCTGGCGCCCAGAACGCAAGCATCAAGTAGGCGGCTAACGAGATGGATCTGAGGCCGCCTAGTGTGCAGTCCTGCCCGCAGCACTCAGACGGCGACAGCCTCTCGAGCATCCGTCACGGGACAGTGATATTGGACTGTAGATGCCGAACACCAATGTGGGCGACCTTACACGGCCACCCCTTACCACCCCTTACCATCTTGCACATCCATGCCGGGGCCTGCCCATAAACATGTCCCGTCATCTCACGCATGCTCTTTCCTGAAAATGTACAGAAACAACTCTAGTTACTTTACACATCCATGCCAGGGCCCTTCCAGAGCCATCTCTGGTCATGTGATGCACATTGATCTCCAGAAACATAAAAACCCACTACTGTATTATAAGACGCTATACTCATCCGCATCCGTGGCAGACTGGGTGTGTAACAAAGATGACACCACAGGGACATTACACAATCATCCATGGGAATATTACACAGCTATGTCTGGGCATTTCACACATAGCACCTTCAATGACAATTACACAGCCAACCCCAGTCATCAGTCACTCCTCTGTGACAGAGACCTGCCTTTTCCATCCTTGAATTTCTTTCATCCTTAGGCACATTACATGTTCATCAATGGACGTATAATAAGCAGCCGTCCCAGAAACCTTACAACAATCCTTAGGCCCCCCACACCCAAACTATGAAGTGTACACACAAAGCAGGGTTCTTTACACAGCTATGGCAAAATTACTTCCAGATCACTGCCAGGGTGCCAAAGAAGCACACCCCAGTGTATCCGACAGGTTAATTCCATTGTGGTCTACACGCCTTCGACATGGTGCTCTACACTCTACAGTACATTAGACATCTACATCAGGATGCTCTATACACCCGGCCCTGCCGGAGTGTCTCACTAACTTACCCCGGGGACCTTACGTGCTCATCCTGGGTGACTAACAAGACACAGTAAGGAACTTGTATATCTGTACCAGGCTGCATTACACAAAGATTGTAGAGCACACACAGACGCGCACACATACACACACACATCCCATAGTGCATTAAAACATGCCAGATCACTTCATACACCAATTGGGCCTTTATTTTCTCTTTTCTTTTCTTCCTATGTTCCTGGCTCATGACCATCAGGTGTTTCCAACAAGCGACAATGTCTGGCACACCAGGCTCCACTATAGTCCCACTTCCTCTACAGTGCATACATCAGTCCTCTTCCAGGCCTAATCACGCTTTAGGCCTCACCTGGTACATTGACACCAACAACACCCAGATGATCCTCAAGCTGAAAAAGTCAGAGAACTGGACTTCGAACCCTAGGTCCTTGCCTTCAAGCAGTGGACAGTTAGACACCTCGATGTCCCACAGCCACTTCAGCTTCACTCATCTACAACTGAGATCTTCACTTGTATAATCCAGATCCAATTTCATCCCAACACCCTTTGGCCACAGATGTTTTAACCTCTTTGGCTCAACTGAGCAATTTAGATGTGATCATGGGTTCCAACTAGTCTTTTGCTCCTTTGTCCTACAGCGAAATTAAACTAATGACCTTTCCTTCTATACCCTGCTTAAACTGTGTCAGATTTATCAAATCAAATCAAATCATTAGCATTTATAAAGCGCGCTACTCACCCGTGGGGAGGGAGTTCCAGGTCTTGGCCGCCAGGAAGGAGAAAGATCTCCCACCCGCCGTGGAGCGTCGGATGCGAGGGACGGCGGCGAGGCCAGAGGAGCGGAGGGGGCGGGTGGGGACGTGGAAGTTGAGGCGTCTGTTGAGGTATTCCGGTCCCTTGTCGTGGAGGGCTTTGTGTGCGTGGGTGAGAAGTCGGAAGGTGATCCTTTTGCTGACTGGGAGCCAATGCAGGTGTCTCAGGTGTGCGGAGATGTGGCTGTTGCGGGGTACGTCGAGGATGAGGCGGGCTGAGGCGTTTTGAACGCGTTGCAGGCGATTTTGGAGTTTGGCGGTGGTCCCAGCGTAGAGGGTGTTGCCGTAGTCCAGGCGGCTCGTGACGAGGGGGTGGGTCACGGTTTTTCTGGTGTCGGCGGGGATCCAGCGGAAGATCTTGCGGAGCATGCGGAGGGTGAGGAAGCAGGCGGAGTACACGGCGTTGACTTGCTTGGTCATGGTGAGAAGGGGGTCCAAGATGAAGCCGAGGTTGCGGGCGTGGTCTGCGGGGGTCGGTGCAGTGCCGAGGGCCGTGGGCCACCAGGAGTCGTCCCAGGCGGACGGGGTGTTGCCGAGGATGAGGACTTCCGTTTTTTCAGAGTTCAGCTTTAGGCGGCTGAGCCTCATCCAATCTGCGACGTCCTTCATACCCTCTTGTAGGTTGGTCTTGGCGCTGGCGGGGTCCTTGGTGAGGGAGAGTATAAGTTGGGTGTCGTCGGCGTAGGAGGTGATGATGATGTCATGCTTGCGTACGATGTTAGCGAGGAGGCTCATGTAGACATTGAAGAGTGTCGGGCTGAGTGATGAGCCTTGAGGTACGCCGCAGATGATCTCAGTGGGTTCTGAGCGAAACGGAGGGAGGTAGACTCTTTGGGAGCGGTTTGCGAGGAAGGAGGCGATCCAGTCCAGGGCCTGGTCTTGGATCCCGGTGGAACGGAGGCGGGTGATTAGGGTGCGGTGACAGACGGTGTCAAAGGCAGCCGAGAGGTCGAGAAGAATGAGGGCGACTGTTTCACCGTTGTCCATCAGGGTTCTGATGTCGTCTGTGACTGAGATGAGGGCGGTTTCAGTGCTGTGGTTGGTTCGGAATCCGGTCTGTGAGGGGTCGAGCAGGTTGTTGTCTTCCAGGAAGGTGGTCAGCTGTTTGTTGACGGTCTTCTCTATTACTTTGGCTGGGAAAGGCAGAAGGGAGATGGGGCAGAAGTTTTTCAGGTCGCTCGGGTCAGCCGTAGGTTTCTTTAGTAGGGTGTTGACTTCGGCGTGTTTCCAGCATTCGGGGAAGATAGCAGAAGAAAAAGAAGAGTTGATGACGGTCTGGAGGTGCGGGGCGATGATGTTGTCGGCTTTGTTAAAGATGAAGTGCGGGCAGGGGTCCGAAGGGGCGCCGGAGTGGATAGAGTTCATGATGGATTTGGTTTCTTCCGTGCTGATGTGGGTCCAGTTGTTGAGGGTGATGGTCGGGGATGTGGGTTCGGTGGTGTTAGGTTGGGTCTGGTGTCCGAAGCTGTCGTGGAAGTCGCTGATCTTGCGATGGAAGAAAGTGGCGAGGGATTCGCATAGATCCTGTGAGGGCGTGACGGCGTTGGCGTTGGCGCTGGGGTTGGAGAACTCCTTGACGATGCTGAAGAGTTCTCTGCTGTTGTGGCTGTTTTTGTCCAGTCTGTCGGTGAAAAAATTCCTTTTGGCAGTGCGGATCAGGTGGTGGTGTTTGCGGGTAGCGTTCTTGAGGGCGGTCATGTTGTCAGCGGTGCGGTCCTTGCGCCAGGCTTTCTCAAGTGCGCGACAAGTTTTCTTTGATTCTTTGAGGGTGTCAGAGAACCAGAGGGGTTTCTTGGTGTTGTTCTGTCGCTGCGAGCGTTTGAGGGGAGCAAGGTTGTCTGCGCAGTTGGAGATCCAGTTTGTGAGGTTGAGGGCTGCGACGTTGGGGTCGGTGGTGAGGGTGGGTTGGTTGGCGGCGAGTGCGGCGAAGAGTTGCTCTTCAGGGATCTTGTTCCACTGTCGGCGAGGGATGGGTTGAGTGCGGAGGTGGCGGGTCTCGCGTCGGAATGTGAAGTGGACGCAGCTGTGGTCGGTCCAATGAAGGGCGGAGGCGTGGCTGAAGAAGACGTGTTTGCTGGCGGAGAAGATAGGGTCGAGTGTGTGTCCGGCGATGTGGGTGGCAGTGTTCACCAGTTGTTTGAGGCCGAGGTTGGCGAGGTTGTCGAGCAGGGTGGTGGTGTTGGGGTCGTTGTTTTGTTCCAGATGGAAGTTGAGGTCGCCTAGGAGGATGTAGTCCGGTGAGGCGAGGGCGTGCGGGGAGATGAAGGCGGCGATGGCGTCGCTGAAAGGGGCACGAGGTCCGGGAGGACGGTAGACGAGGGATCCTCTGAGGGTGGTCCTCGGGTCGGTGCGAATCTGAAAATGCAGGTGTTCAGCGACGAGAGGGGAGTCTTCAGTGGAGGTGGTGACGCTGATGGAGTCTTTGAAGACGATGGCGATACCTCCTCCTACTTGGTTGGTGCGGTCTTTCCTGGAGATCTTGTAGCCTTCGGGGATGGCGGTGGCGATGTCTGGAGCAGAGGAGGCGTTCATCCAGGTCTCCGTGATGAAGGCGACGTCCGGTGCTGTGGAGTCTAGGAGGTCCCAGAGTTCAACGGCGTGTTTGTGAACGGAGCGAGCGTTGACTAGGACGCACTTGAGGTGGTTGATGGCGCGTGGGCTTGTGGTCGTAGTTGTTGCGTGATGGAAGATGCGTTTGCAGGAGTTGCAGGCGAAGGATCCATGGGTGCGTTTGGGGTGAGCTTGGAAGCAGGTGTTGGAGCGTCCTGAGTTGAGGGCATGGAGGGTGGTGGGGTCATAGCGGATCATCGGGGCTTGGGAGCGCTGGGGACCAGGGGTCGTGGCGCTGGGCGCGGGCCAGGCGCGGACGGGCGCAGACGGGCTTGCCTCTGGCGCGCCTCCGGCGCACCAGCGGCGCACCCGCTGCGCGCGCATGCTGCGCAGACGCGCAGCGGCCGCCATATGAGGTAGGAGGGGGGGGAGGGGTCAGCTGGGGGCGAATGGGAGCTGGGCGGCGGGGGCGTGCAGGAGGTCGCGGCGGGAAAGCGCGAGGGAGGGGGGGACAGGTAGAGTGAGAAGAGCTGGGGGAGGGGGGTTTAAGGGTGGAGGGGGGAGAGTGTTAGGAGGTTTAGGAGATTAGGGAGAAAGATAGGTGTAGGGTTGTGAAGATAGGGGAGGGGGGGTTGTAGAGGTGGGTGAGGGTGAGAGGTAGAGTGAGGGGATAGGAAGATAGGTAATAGAGGGGGTGGCGGGAGGGGGGGAGAGATAGAGAAATAGGTAGAGAGAAAAGGTAGATAGAGAAATCGATAGATAGGGAAAAAGATAGAGAGATAGGAAGATAGGAGGAGGTGGAGAGTGAGGGAGTTGGATAGTGGGATAGAGAGATGGAGAGATAGGTAGATAGGAGGAGTGAGGGAGGTAGAAAGTGAACGGGTTAGATAGGGGAGATAGAGGGGAGGATGCGAGTGGGGGAGGGGGATGAGGCAGGAGCAGGAGGGCAGGCGCGGGGAGAAGAGGACGGAGGAGGCAGAAGAGCCGAAGGCAGAAGACAAGAAGACAAGAAGAAAAGAAGAACAGAAGAAAAGAAGAACAGAAGAGCAGAAGACCGGAAGGACTGAAGACCGGAAGAGCAGAAGACCGGAAGAGCAGAAGACACACAGAAGAACACAGAAGAACAGAGAGGAATACAGAAGAACACCGAGGAAGACAGAACAGAGAAGAATACAGAAGAACACAGAGGAAGACAGAAGAACACAGAGGAAGAAAGAAGAACACCGGGGAAGACAGAAGAACATCTGTGTGTGAAACTAATGGGGTCTAACATGTGCAGCACAGCAGTATTTAATGACTAGTGAATCACCATCTTGGGATCCTGTCCTACAGGCTGGGAACACTAGGAGTCTTCACACATTGATGATCAATTTCGTAAAGCACTTGTGTGCCCGGAGGCGTCTTGGAGCTGAGTTTGAGCAAGGTAAAGAAGAGACCTAGCCGGGGGGTGACTGAGGGAATTTGACTAGTGGCTGAATATCCAAGCTTTAAGCATCTTTCTAAATCCTAGCAAGACAGAGACCGATTTTAGTATACCTGGAAGGCTGTTCCACAAGAGAGCCATATACCTAACAAAGCTTCTGCCCCCACCCCCCAATGAGGAGTGCTTGAAGGATGGAACAAACACATTGTTAGTAAAGTGGTAACACAGAGGGGCATATTTATACTCCGTTTGCGGCGAATGTTGACGCACATTCGGCGCAAACCGTGCACCATATTTATACTATGACGCCGACCCCGCAGACGTCAAAATTCCTCCATGTGCGTAATTTTTTGGATGCGGGAAACTGCGTTGCATTAATGACATGCAAGGTAGGCATTCCCGTCCAAAAAATGACTTTAAGCCCTGTGCGCCTTATTTATACTCCTGCTTCATTTTGACGCACAGGAGGGGGCGGCCTTAAAAAACGGTGCACAGGCTGATGTGCGCCGTTTTTTAACGCCTGGGTGAGGGCAGGCGTTGAGGGACCTGTGGGCTCACTTCCATGGTCTCTGACCATGAAAGCAATCCAGTGGTGCCCTTCCCTGCCCCCAGGGACACCCCCTGCCACCCTTGCCCATCCCTGGAGGACACCCAAGGATGGGGGGACCTATCCCAGGTAAGTACAGGGAAGTTCAGGTAAGTATTTTCTTTTTTTTAAAAGTGGCATGGGGGGCCTAATTTGGGCCCCCCTACATGGCACTGTGCCCAGTGGACATGCCCAGGGGACAGAAGTCCCCTGGGCATGGCCATTGGGCAAGGGGGCATGACTCCTGTCTTTGCTAAGACAGGAGTCATTTCAATGTGGGTTGTGCGTCAAAAAATGGCGCAAGTCCGGTTTGATTCATGATTTTTGACTCAAACCTGACTTGCAACATTTTTTGACGCACAACCCCATTTTCCTCTACGCCGCCGCTGCCTGGTTCGAGTCATTTTTTTTTACTCTGACCAGCCCGCAGCGCCGGCTAACGTCAATCCTTAAATATGGCCCCCGCATGGTGCGTAGGAATGGCGTTAGCCGGCGGTAAATTTTATGACGCAAACCAGCGCCAGCGCTGGTTTGCGTCAAAAAGTATAAATATGGGCCAGAGTTCTTATAGGCCAATACCATTTGAGCTCATCCTGAAGGTAGACCAGACCTATTCTTTGAAGAGCCTTGAAAGCAATGCATAACGCCTTGAAGGTGAGGCGTTGCTTAGCTGGAAGCCGATGCCGTTTATTAAGGGCTACAGCTGCAGATTGGGCTTTGGGGATGCCACACAATAGCTGGTCTGCAGAATTTTGCAAAGTTTGCAATTTGTTTAGAGACATTCTCTGCAAGTTCTGAGACAGGCCATTACAGTAACTATTCTAGTCAAAACGAGCGCTGAGACAAATGTCTTCCGTACGTCCGAAGGAATAAAGTGGGCAATATTCTTTATGATTTTTAATGTGTAGAAGGATGAAAAGATAATCACATTCACTTGACTTTTCTAAGTTAGTTTCTCATCCATGAGGGCACCCAAGTTTTTTACTTTCTTAGCTGGTGTGGACAAAACTCCAAGATCTTGTGGCCATCAGGAGGGGGACCAGAATGAAACATTGTTCCCTAACAGAAGGACCTCCGTTTTAGAGGAATTCAACTTCAAACATTAGTTACTCAACCAGATTCTGACTGCCGACATGCAGTTCTGGAAAGCCTCACCTGAGATCTGATTGTTGTTGGAAAGAGAGACCACGATTTGGGTATCATCGGCATAGGATACCAATGAAAACCCAAATGATTTGATTAGACTGTCAAGGGGCATGATATACAGATTAACCAGGGTCAGGCTCAAAGCAGAGCCCTAAGGGACGAGGGTCGATGCAAGGTAGGATAAATGGTTCAGAGGTGAATTCCCCGAAGGAAACGTTTTTCACACGATCTGAGAGAAAGGTGTGGAGCAGCAGTAGTGCCATACCGTTAATCCCTAACTTGTGTAGACGTTAAACCAGCAGAGCATTGTTGACCTTATCAAAGGTCAAGGACAGGTTGAGGAGGATAAGGGCAGTTCTGCTGCCTCCATCCAGCATCAAACATTGGGTATCATTCAAAAGATGATTGTTCTCAATGAAGGATGCCAGTTGTAGGTTCATGGCCTTCTCAACGACTTTGGCTGGACATCCCCCTGGTCCAATACTTTAAAAAAAGGAAGGTGGTGCGTGGCTTCCCTTCCCAAGCCTGTTAAGGCTCTGGGGACCCCATCCCACGAGGCAGGTTCAATGGCAGTGTACCAGGGAGCACACTCCCGGGAAACAGCTTCCCTGACCTCAGGCTAGCATGCAGGAAAGAAGTGTGCTCCCACCCTGTGGGAGCTTTTAAAATGCCCCTGCCGGGTGGGAGCAGACATATGTTTCTCCACCTGCGCTATTGCAAGCAGGGAAACTCAGATTGCTCCCTCTCGGCAGGAGCAAGCAAAAAGACCTGCGCCCACTGGGCAGGAGAAATGCTAGCTCCTGAGGCACTCAGGATGGGTGCATGGGGGGGCTGCAGGGCTGTGGGGTTTCTGGGGCTACTTCTGCTGCTGCCAGTGTTGTATCTTGGGCATCCACCTGAGATGCTGGGAGATGGGATCCTGGGAGCCACTGCTAGATCAGGGAGTGGGGCCGCATGCCACCTAACTGGTTAAAAAAGAAAGGCCCCATGGGATGTGGTCCCCTGAGCCCCTAGTGGCTCAGGGAGGGGGACAGTGCACCTCACTAGCCTTAAAAAAAAAACTCTCTGGAGGATATGGGTCCTCAGGGCCACTATCATTTTGGGGTGGTGGGGCGCACGCCCCACTCCCCTTAAAAAAAAAGAAAAGCTCCATGGATGATGTCCTTGGGGCCCATTGTGGCTTGGGGAGGAAGGCCAGGTACCCCCTCCCCTAAAAAAAGAAAGGCCCCAGGATATGGTAACCGAGGCCTCTAAGGCACAGGGTCCTTCACCACTTCACAGGCTGCATCACCACTCCCCAATAATTATAAAAAAGGGTATCCTGGTTGAACACCAAGGCACCAAAATGAATATTAAATGACCCTCTGGAGCCATTCATTCACTATTCACTGCTGTTTCAAGTAGTGCCCAATAATATCCTGAAAGGGCTTTTTTGTTTATAATTTTTTAGCATGACGGTGCCAAATGAATTGGGGGGGGGGGCAAAACCAAGCCTTTTGTTAATGTTTGGTGGCGGCAAGGAGTGTTGCAGTCACCAGTAGCATTTAAAAAAACAGTAAGTCTCCTTGATCATTAAAACCATAAGACCAGAAGAACTTAACATATTTGTTAAAGCACTCCTAGGTGAAGCTTTATTCTCTTCAGCTAGTGTGCAAGCCCTTCATGTGGATTTTTTTATAATTGCATTTTGTGGGCTAAAATCTTTAAAAGAAAGACTTGTTGGTTTTACTTGAAAAACAACCATTATGGTTCTGGGTCTTTTTTTAAAACATTTTAGGTTCACAAAATGCAATATTAAAAACCATGTGAAAAGAAAGACTCACATACATGTTTTTTTATTAAAACTTCATGAAACATTTTTATAAGATTCACTATTATTAAACAATGCATTGTGTGAATTATTGAAATATACATTAGATTTAAAATATTGGTGATTATTGGAAAAAGATGATAGATCTACTTTATTTATGTTGATATGCTCCCCCTTGAGAAAGCTAATAGGCTCACTTTTTATATTTTGGTGTTGTGTCTGTTTGACAGTCCAAAGGCCGTGCATGGCAGAAGGTTGGCTGCCTGCGAGTGCACTGGATGCAGGTATGGCAGGGGGTTGGCTTTATGTTTGTAATAAAGTATTACCATATGTTAAAATAAATCATAGAACTCCACTGGAGAAAAAGGTTAAAAGGATGTTATAGATAGAAATTTTATTTATATCTTACTTTACATTAAAGAAAACCTTAGAGATTCACTGAAAAAAACAAAGGATAAATTAACTTTATAGATACCTGCAAAGTTCAGTGACAACACAATGTTTTAAATTCCAAAAAGCCTCTGAAATGCACCAGTTATAGTTAACTCTAGTAACCATAACTCATCCTCTAAAGTAACTATACCTCGGGTCCTCACCATGCACTCTAGTGGTACCACTGATGACATCATTGCAACATCTGAAATTATATAATTGATGACAACACCGTGCATAGTGGGAGTGATAGATATGTTTACTTAAGGGACTTTAGAGGATGAGGTATTTTTACTAGAGATAACTATAACTGTTGAATTTTTAGTTTAAAACGTTCCATTGTCACTGAAAAGTTCACCTAACTATAACGTTACTTTAAACGTTGTTTTTTTCAGTGAACATATATAATATATATATATATATATATATATATATATATATATATATAAAAACATACACACCCATATATATGCAGTTGCCAGCAGATAGTTATAGTTAGGACCATGTTGCCATAGGAAAAACATTTTTGAGGTGCCCATATCTTTGGCACAGTTTGACGAATCTTCACAAAATTGTCCAAAAAAAATGTGCTGGTGTTTCTTCTTGAACATGGAAAGTTTCAGGTGATTCATCAAGCGGGGGCCGAGAAATTCCAATAGGACCTTTGAACACAACTACAACACTGAACCACCAGACGGAATTACACCAAATTTGGCGGAAAGCTAGCTTGCAGTATGCAGATTATGCTTTTGCTTATTTGGTGTAAATCTCTTCAGTAGTTTTTGAGAAATTGAAGGGAAAATATATCTGTATATCTCTGGCCTCAATGTCATCATGAATAATGACAAGCTTGTGCAGGGAAATGCCAACACTGCAAACAGGAAGTGTTGGCAGCTGTAAAGAAATGGCTCCCTGTTGCAGTTACCCCCCACTTTTTGCCTGATACTGATGCTGACTTGACTGAGAAGTGTGCTGGGACCCTGCTAACCAGGCCCCAGCACCAGTGTTCTTTCACCTAAAATGTACCATTGATTCCACAATTGGCACACCCTGGCATCCAGATAAGTCCCTTGTAACTGGTACCTCTGGTACCAAGGGCCCTGATGCCAGGGAAGGGCTGCAGCATGTCTTATGCCACACTAGGGACCCCTCACTCAGCACAGACACACTGCTTACCAGCTTGTGTGTGCTAGTGAGAACAAGATGAGTAAGTCGACATGGCACTCCCCTCAGGGTGCCATGCCAGCCTCTCACTGCCTATGCAGTATAGGTAAGACACCCCTCTAGCAGGCCTTACAGCCCTAAGGCAGGGTGCACTATACCATAGGTGAGGGTACCAGTGCATGAGCACTGTGCCCCTATAGTGTCTAAGCAAAACCTTAGACATTGTAAGAACTGAACCCTGTAAGTGTCTTACTTACCTGGTAAAACTAACAAAAACTTACCTCCCCCAGGAACTGTGAAAATTGCACTGTGTCCACTTTTAAAGTAGCTATTTGTGAATAACTTGAAAAGTATACATGCAATTGAAAAAGTTCCTAATGTACTTACCTGCAATACCTTTCAAACAAGATATTACATGTTAAATTTGAACCTGTGGTTCTTAAAATAAACTAAGAAAATATATTTTTCTATAACAAAACCTATTGGCTGGATTTGTCTCTGAGTGTGTATACCTCATTTATTGTCTATGTGTATGTACAACAAATGCTTAACACTACTCCTTGGATAAGCCTACTGCTCGACCACACTACCACAAAATAGAGCATTAGTATTATCTCTTTTTACCACTATTTTACCTCTAAGGGGAACCCTTGGACTCTGTGCATGCTATTCCTTACTTTGAAATAGCACATACAGAGCCAACTTCCTACAGCAGCCATCTTGGGACTTGGGATAAAAAACTTAAAGAGCCAGGGTAGAGATACCCTGACCCCTTAGCTCTGGTGCTGGGGTCCCAGAGGGACACGCCCAGAGCAAAACAACACTTCTTTAACAAAAGTTTTACTGTGAATTTGTGACGTCGTTGTGAATTCACTGTAATAATTAATAAAAAAACAAAAGCAATCTCTCACTCTTTTTTTAATGAGCCCCTGCTTGGGCCATGTCCCGGGTGCATGGAAAATATAAAGAGGGGGCCCACGGGGCCCCCTCTAGAGATTATATTTGCCCCGTGGACCACCACCTCCACAGGCCTTTGTTCGTACTGCATGTGGATTTGTCGCATGGCCCCGTGCCCCGGGATCACCAACATCCCGGGGCAAAATGCCTTAACTAATATAGGAGGGGGGGTAATGTGGACCCCTTGGGCCCTGGGGACCGCCACCTCCCCAGGGCTTTTTTGAGTATATGTTGGAGGCTGTGCACCCCTCCTCATCTACGGGGACCACCATCTCCTGGGGCTTGATTTCAATTAGATGTGGGGGGCTGCACAGTCCCCCGGTAGCCCCAGGGACCAGGCACCTCCCTGGGGCTAAAATAAAAGTAGGAAGGGGGTCCGTTACGGAACCCTGGCCCTGGGGACCAGCTCCTTCATGGGGCAAATCCCCAGGTGGAGGGGGGCTGCACGGCCACCCCTTGAGGAACCATTAGTGGCTCTGGGGACCACCCCCCCCCCCGGGACAGCTC
This sequence comes from Pleurodeles waltl, assembly GCF_031143425.1. Taxonomy (NCBI): domain Eukaryota; kingdom Metazoa; phylum Chordata; class Amphibia; order Caudata; family Salamandridae; genus Pleurodeles; species Pleurodeles waltl. Next base: position 252,338,288 of record NC_090449.1, on the reverse strand, counting down.
CTGCTATGTCCCAGGGTGCCTACCCCTGGGACATAGCTGTTTGCTTTTGCTCGGTGGAACTGACAGTTCCCAATGAGCAAAGGCAAAGTCTGCTTTTTGACAGCAGGAGCTGTCAAACAGCTCCGGTTGGCAGAAATTGGAGTTTTCATCTCTTTCCCTGCACACAAATATGCGTGCAGGGACACAGATGAAAACATTGCTCCAACAAGCAGGGAGTTGCTAATTAAAGCCATGGCCAAAGGGCATGCGCAGCTTGGGGTTGGATGGTTATGGGGGTCGGCTGCAGCATCTGGCCACAGGCCAGGCCCTGCAACCAACCACAGCTGCGCATGGCCAAGGGTTGTGCGCAGTGTTGGGTAGTTATAGGTGTTGGCCACAGGGCGCTGCAGGGCCTTGGGGGACGCGAGTTATAGTTACCTTAGGTCAGAAGTTATGGTTACTTAAGATAACTCAGGTGAATTTCTATGGTTTTGTACGTTTAAAATATGAGCCTAACTATAACGCCCCTGTAACCTTTGTTTTTCTCAGTGAATATATATATATATATATATAAAAATTGAAAGGACATTATATTTTGGTGAAAAAGTCAGTTAAAACATACCGATTTAAGCAAGCTAAACCACTGAAATCCACCACGTGTAGTTTTCCCAAGTAACTATAACATGCGCTCCTGCCATGCAGTGTTGTCATCAATGATGTCGTTTCAGGGGTTGCAGTGATGTTTTCAGTGATGTTATAGAACATGTTATCATTGATGTAACATGGGAGTTAATTAGTAGTGCAAGGCGAGGGCTCAAGGTATAGTTAATTTAGGCACGAGTAATAGTCTCTTGAAATAGAACTGGTGAATTTAAGTGATTTTGTTTATTTAAAATGGCCTGGTTGAATTGAAATCTTATTCTAAAGTTAACACTTTTTTAACCTATTTTCAATAAATTCCTAAGGTTTTTTAAATGTGCGACACTATTAATGTTCCAAACTATAATGTCACTGTAACCTTTTTTTTAGCAAATTTCTATTTTTTTTAACATAAAATTAGATGTTCATCGCCATGCATAACATAGTGTTGGGTATCTACACCCCCTCGCACGTAGCCTTTGGCCGCGCAAGGCAGATGTTGGGCGCAGGGCCTTGCTGTGTCAAATACCCCTTAGGTACCCATTCTCCAGTCGTGCACTGCTGACTATTACTTGTACCAATATAAACAGTGTCATTTTAAGTGAGGCAGGCCTACTGGCTGGCTCAAAATACCAAAATTACCAAGCATTGGCAAAGCCGATAGGTCTCGCCTATGCAAATGCTATTGGCTTTGCCACTACGTTGTAGCCACTTTGTACACCAGTGTGGCTGCTGTTCAGCATGGCTAAAAGTTGGTGGTGTAGAGAAGAGTGGCATGGAGTGTTGTAAAGTGGAATGGCAAAGAGTGGAGTACAGTGCTGTAGAGTGGAGTGGCAGAGAGTGTTGTGTATTAGAGTGGCATAGTGTGGAGTCGCATAGAGTGGCATACACTGGTGTGGCATAGAGTACAGTGGAGTGGTGTAGAATGCATTGGTGTAGAGTGTTGCAGAGTATAGTGGTGCAGAGTGCAGTGGCACTGAGTGCAGTAGCATTGAACTGAATGCAGCGTTGTAGAATGGAGTGATGTAGATTAGAGTAGTGCATAATAGACTGCAGTGCTGTAGAGTACAGTGGCTCATTGGAGTAGTGCAGAGTGGAGTGGCGTAGAGCAGAGTGGTGTAGAAGGTATTGGCACAAAGTAGAGTGGCGCAAAGTAGAGTGGCGCAGAGTAGAGTGGACCGGAGTAGAGTGGTATAGAAGGAAGTGGCGTAGAGTGCAGTGGCATAGAGTACAGTGGCACAGAGTGCAGTGGCATAGAGTAGAGTGGCATAGAGTGGTGCAGAGTGGAGTGGCATAGAGTTGAGGGATGCAGAGGGCCGAGGCACAGAGTAGAGTTGAGTGACATAGAAGGCAGTGGAGTAGAGTGCAGAACAGAGTTGAGTGGCCTAGAGTTCAGTGGCATAGAGTGCAGAGTAGAGTGGCGTAGAGTTCAGTGGTGGGGAGTGCAGTATTGCAGAATAGACATTTGTTTTAGCTCTCTCGCACAGATATACATGACCTCCAGTATTGTACAAAATGCTCCTTGTGCTGTTCTATTCCATCTCCAACTACCTCCAAAATCTGACTTTTTAAGAAGTGAACAATGTTTCACTGCATTGTTTATTATGCTGGCGTGTTGTTCCCCATAATTGCTGCTAAGTGCTGCCTCGCTTCCTTAAGTGGGAGCGATTAGCACTGGGAAAAAGATGTTTATAAGTAGCCATTAAAAATAAAATCCAAAACATTTCATGTTTGATTAAATTAAAGGTTGCTGCGCCTTTCGCACAGAACCAGGGATCTGAAGGAGTATTGGGCACTAGACTCCTCAATAAAACATCAGGAGAAAAAACTTGATGAAAAGGAAAACACGCCTTAGAAAGTTGAGTTCGGAAATGTTTGTTTACAAAGCTCAGCTGCAGAGAGGTAGCTTGCTATGCCATGTTTGACACCGTAAACCAGCCCTAGTCTTTTTTTACCAAAACACATTGCTCTTTATCACTATTCATTAGGCCCAATTAATAATGGGAAAGGTCAATTTACCATCCTCATCTCCTTCCTTGTCCCAGTACTTGCTACCTGAGGTTTTACCTCTGCTGCTCCCAGTTCCCACAGTAACCCACAGTTTTCTTCCCTTTCTATTAATCCTCCATGCTCGTCCCATGAAGAACCCTCCCTCACGCTCAGCAATTCCTGTTTTTAGGGTTGAGCGCGCAAGTGCTCTGGCCTGTTGTAACCTCTTTGTGGGCTTTTAATCATGCCCACTACTGCTATTCATTCTTTGTTGTTCTTGTCTTAAATGCTTCGTTTTTATTTGTGCATTTTGTGAAATGTCCCTCCTTTGTGTGCCGATTTCCCTCCCAGGTGGTTTCACTAAGTGAGCATTTTTGTTGCCCATCACACTATGGCATGCTTTCTGCTGGTACAGTGTGTGACTGCCCCTCTTCCGGTTTTGGTTTTCCTTTCATCCCAGCCGCAATCCTTTCTAGGCATCCACGCAGGGCGCCAATAATTCTCACACTCACATTCATGGCGACCGTGGCGCTTTGAATTGACTTTGCTTATGTCAACTGTTTTACTTTTCATTTTCAATGTATGTGGCAAGGACAGTCCAGTTAGGAATTTACAACGCTAATAGCTCTAACTCGAGCAAAAGCGAGGCCCATAGCATTGCAAATGCTTGTTATTTTGTGCACCAGTTTTATTCCCACTCGGGCTTCGAGGGGTTGCAGAAGCACCCCTCCTTTAGTCCTTTATTATTGTTTTCTTCTGTCTGAGGTGAGACCCCGGCAGCACAGTCGCCGCGGGATAGGATTAGTCCCGGTAGATTTGACTTCTACAGTTTTGTTCGGATGCCGGCCTATTCCTTTGTGTTCATGGTGCTTGGGCCCGCGGTATCTGTTTTTCTGTGGTCTCCCGGCTGGGACACTGTCCCGTCACTGTTTCTCCTCGACTACGGACACGGGGTCTGTGTTTTCAGTGTGTGGGAGCCGCGTTCTAGGCGCTGTATGTTTGGCTTTTGCTTTTTTCCCCCGTGCAATGGAGGGAGTGGGACCCTTCCCCATTTAATAGGGTGGTCTCTCAGTTTGGTGCATGAATCCTCGTTTTTTCTTTAGTCTCCCTTTATGGGGGCTCCTTGCATGACCTTCTACCTACACGGGGCATGGGAGTTTTTGGTGAGTTTACAGTGCAATGGCCCATATCTTTGTATATGCATCTCACAGATAAAGCGAAACGTCTGTTGCACTTACTCCACTCTGTCAGTCGGCATGTTTTGGTGCTGGTTGTACCTCGCAAGGTTCAAAGAGTGTGAGTCAGCTATGATGCACTCTTTTATTTCCTTGGTGAGGTGGCCTGCACTCTGCCGGTTTTTGCTTCTGCCCTTTTACCGGAGTTTTTACGGGTGGTTTCTTCCTTCATTGCTCAACATTGTTTTAACCCTTTTGTTGGCTCTCCTGGGGCTTTGCAATCTTTTTTACAATATTTGTTTTACTCTTTTTTGACATTTCTGGGCCTCTCTGTGGGGTCCTGAGTAGCCTCCTATATAAGTACCTTTGCTCTCTGCTCCCATTGTGTGTGCTTTTGGTTGGCTGTCAAGACGGGCAAACATGCGCAGAAACAGAGACATTTGTCGCCCTCTCGTTCTCCTGGGAGAGATGTTCTTCATGCTGTCTCGCTCTTCTCCTGCAGAGCATAAGAATTTGCAGGCTATGGTGAAATCCTTGTTAGAGGCTTATGATCATTTTTGAAGCAACATGGATTCCCTCATCACTCTCCAACTGGCTCCGATTCCTCTTGCTTTTCAGTGTCTTCTCCTTCCTCCGTTTTATCCTGGGCTTCTCCAGATTTTGATGATCAAGACCTGGGATTTCCTGATACCTCTTCAGCGTCACAGGGGAAATATGTACATAAGGAGGAAATTAAGTTCATCCTTGATTATTTGGCTTCCAAGCTGCAGCTTCCTGCTGATTCTGAACAGCCGTCCTCCAGTAGCGATTTGTTTCGGCAGTTTTAGAAACTGATGGTCAATAAACTCCCTGTTATCCCAGCTGTGCAGGGCTTGTTACAGAGGAAATTGAGAGACCTGAATAAGGGTTCTGTTCTTAGGTTTCTGGCTGGACTGTATCCCTTGGTCTTTGGAACTTTGATCCCTTGCTGGGTAATCTAGTGGGTCGTACTGCTCTGCTCAGTGAAGATGTGGTGGTGACAGATCCTGTGGATAAGAAGGCTGAGGGGGCTCTGAAACGGGCATATGCTGGTTTGAGTCTTTCTATGAGATTTATTAAGTGTACATTTCACAATCATTGGTAAAAGACTTCCAGGCCCTATCTTCTGCCATTTTGGAGGGGAAGGATTGTTTCCAGCTTCACGCTAAAATGAAGGTTCAAGCTAAATTTCTTTTGGATGTGGTGTTTGACAACATTAGGGCCTCTTGTATGGCTTTGGCGAGGGTGGTGGTGGCCAAGCGTCATTTGCACTTATGGGGCTCAAAAGAACTGCCTCCATCGCATGCCATTCTCCAGGAGAAAATTGTTTGGAGAAGAACTTGAGGAGGTGCTGCATAAGTCTTTCAAGAACTAAAAACACCCTCAACCTTTCAGATACAGAGAGAGGGTCTTTGATAGAAAAAGAAGAGTCCTTTCAATCAGTCCAGTTTTCAACCTAGATCTCAGGTTTCTTCTACCTCTCGCCAACATCCTGATAACAAAGGCACTCCTGTCCAGTGTTCCTGATTATGCTGGGGACCAAATGGGAGGGGGTTGGCGGGAGTTGCATGTGTTTTTTTCTGAACTATTAGGTTCCCAGGGTCTGGGACAAGTGGGTCTTGCAGATTTTAAAGGAGGGTTTTACACTATTCCTTTTTCTCCTGGCCTCCTGCATTTTCTTCCTATTCCTCTGCTAGTTCTCAGCTCGCAGAGGGTGACCTTGCTGGCAACGTCCGGACTTTATTCAGGAAGAAGACTATTGTTTCAGTCCCACTGGAACTTCAGGGACAGGGATAGTTTTCCCGGGTATTCCTGGTGCAGAAACCTTCAGGGGAGTACAGAATGATCATCTATTTGAAGCGTCTGAACACATTCATTCCGACAGTTCATTTCAATATGTGTTCCCTCCAGCAGATAATTACACTTCTCTCACTGGGGGATTTTCTGACAAAAATTGAACTGCAGAATGCTTATCTCCATATCCACATCTATCCCACAAGTCAACATTTACTCAGGTTTTGTGCAGGGATGGAACATTGGCAGTTTCGAGTCCTCCCTTTTGGGATCAAGACAGCGCTTCTAGTCTTCACAAAGGTTGTGTCTCCTGTGATAGCTTCCTTTCACAATCTGGGTATAAAAGTCTACCCCTATCTAGATGATCTTCTGTATTAGTCCAGTTCTCAGGCCCTGACACTGCAGCAGACAACCACGGTTTGCAGAGAACTGGAGAGCTTTGGTTTTCTCCTCAACAGAAGCAAGTCTGTCCTGACTGCATCTCAGGAATTGGAATACATCGGGCCAACTCCCGTATGGTTCTGGGGAAAGTCTTTCTGCCGGTGGCAAGGAGAAGGAATCTACATTTACATATGGAGCTCCTCCTTCGTTGAGTTTTACCCTCTGCGAGGGACTGGCTTCACGCCCAAGGGGGCATGGTAATTTTCATTGTGTGTTATGTTCCTTTGTGGGGAGTACTGTTGTACTCCATTAGTTTGTTCTTGTTTGCTTCTGCCGACAGGCTGCAATGTTCCCTGGGGCCACTTTAATCTGGGCCAAGTGCTGCTGCATCTTCTTCATCAACGTTCCCTATTTTGGATGATTGCGAACAGGTCATTTCTCTCATGCCGGTCATCAGATCTCACCTGGGCTGGTCGATACATTCTTCGGTGCAGGATTGTGGTACTCCCTTTGCCCGCCCAAACCCACTGATCCTTACCATGAATGCCAGCAAATAGGGCTGGAGGGCTGTTCTGGGGACTTGTCTGCTCAGGGTCTTTGGTTCTCTTAGGAGGGGCTCATTGTTCGAACTGGAGGGAGTTAAAGGCCTTACAGGAGGCATTGATGGTTTTCCTTTCACAGTTGAGGAGTTTTGCTGTGGTGGTCAGGACAGACAACTCAATAGTGAAGCATACATCAATCGCCAGTTTGGGATAGAGAGCCAGTTCCTGAATCTGTTGGCTCTTCAGATAATGCTTGGTCAGAGACAAATCTGATGTCCATCAGGACGGTTCACATTCAGGGGAGTCTCAACACTCATACTGACAGGTTGAGTGAGGTTTTTCCCTGTTCACAGAAGTCTGTCCTCAATCCTCTTATGTTTCGGGATCTGTGCAGCAGGTGGGGTGTTGCAGTCCTGGACCTCTTTGCTGACTTTTCAAATGCCCGGCTTCTCGCACTCTGGTGAATCATTCACTGGGGGTGGATGCCGTCCTCCAACCCTGGCCCAAGGTTCCCTTGTATGCATTTCTCCCTCTTGCCCTTACCAGGAAAGTTCTTCTCAAAATCCAGAAGAAAATGTCAGATGTGATTTTATTGGTCCTGTATTGGCCAAGTAGGCTGTGGTTTCCCCTTCTTTGCTCCGTGACGAACTCTGTGGAGTGGATTTTTCCACAGCTTCCATACCAAGCCCTGTCTCTCCAATCTCAGGCCTGTCTTTGTCTGTCATCCTGGAGGTTGAAAGGAGGGGCCTGTTGAAAAGGGGTCTGTTCTTGTCTGTCTTCTTGTCTTTACAGGCCTCCAGGAGAGAATCGGCCATGAAGTCATACAACCATCATTGGGCCTCGTTTGATAAAAGGTGTCAGACCAAGGGTGTCTCTTCCCTGGATTGTGCCCCTGAAAATATTTTGGATTTCCTTCAGGAGGGTTTTGACAATTTGTTTTCTGTTTCTACCTTCTGACTACAATGGTCGGCAATGAGAGCTTTCAGATCTCCCTGGTCGGAAATGGAGAATCTTGATTCACTGGTTGGTAGGTTCTTTTGAGTGTTCTCCCTTTTTCAGTCAAAAGTCAGGTCCTTTTTTCCTCTTTGAGATTTGCCTCTGGTCCTTTCTTTTCTTCAGGGTCCCCCATTTGACCCTTTGGATGACGCCTTAGAGAACTTTTTATCCTTGAAGGTATTTTTCTTGGTTGTGATGACTTCTGCGAGGAGGCTGGAGGAATTAGGTTCTTTCTAGTGCTGTTTCCCTTATTTGAAAGTGTTTGAAGATAGGGCTGTTTGTCTTTGGGTCCTGATTTTGATCCCAAAGTTAACTCTACCTTTCACCAACACCAGAATATTGTTCTCCTTTCCCTGGGGGTGGACTCCTCTGACTCTTCAGTGGCCTCCTTGGATGTGGTAAGGGCTCTTACTATATATCTGAGGAGATCCTCAGTTTACAGAAAGTCTGATTCCCGGTTTGTTAATTTTGGTCATTCTAACAAGGGTTCTAAGTCTTCCCGATCCACCCTTTCCCAGTGGATCAAACAGTGATTTCTTTGGCTTGCAAACATTCAGGGTCTGAGTTATCAGTGGGGATTAAGGTTCATTCTACAGGTGGCATGGATGCCTCGACGGCTTTTTGGGCAGGGGTATCTGTGTCTGAAATTTGTGCTGCATCAACCTGGGCTTCCTAGTCCACTTTTGTGTTTCACTACAGACTTGATGTTGCTAAGGACTCCGAGTCTCATTTAGCTGCAGGGGTTCTTTCAGAGGAAGTTTCCCAGATTCCTTTGTCAGCAGGTCTGTCCTAGGTTTCTCAGGGTTATCGGCTTCATGCAGATCTGTCATTCTGTGCATGTGTTGGGGTGTGTTTTGTTTCAATAAAATAGTTTCACTCATGCATGCTGGTGTGTTCTGGTCTTTTCTTTGCAGTCTTCCATGATAAGAAAGCCTTTGCTTGGGTATATCCTCATGTAAGGAAGGGCTGCGATGAGGAAGTAGACAAGAATGGTAATGATCGGGTTACTTGTCGGTAATCTTTTATACTCCGATTCTCTCTTCTTCGTCCCAGTAATATGGCCCATCCGCCCTCACTCTTTCTCTTAGCCTTCTTATTAGAGGTCTTCAACATCCCCTTTGGTAATGGTCAGGAAGTGCTGAGGGTGAGGGAGGGTTATGTGGGAGGAGCACAGAGAGTTAATGGAAACGGAAAAGAGCTTTGGGATACTGTGGGAACTGGGCGCAGCAGAGGTTAATCCTCATGTAGTAAGTACTGGGACGAGGAAGAGAGAATCTGAGTAATGGATATTACCAGTAAGTAATCTGAGTATTACAACTCCCAGGATTCCAAGTTGGAGAGCAGGCTCATAGTGCCGCACATATGGGCTTTTCATGGGACGGGTGACAAGGACTCTATGCAACCCACAAAATTGCTTGCTTATCATCAAGTGAGGTCAGAAAAGCATGGGTAATACTGGTGCAGTGGACTGCTCTTTGGCCTGTGCTCCATGCTCCACTGAAGGTTAGGCCCAAAGAGGGGTGGCTTTTCCATTAGGGCGGAGGAGTGTTGCCCATCTGCCAGCAGTGGCAGCTGCAAAATCTTCAAAGAAAATGATAATAAACTATGTTTATTATCGTTTTCATTGAAAGGGGTGGAATATTCACTCGCATGCAAAGTCCGCATACCACCGTGAAGGCCCAGGGTTGTGCCGTAGCGAGTACCTCTCTGTGCCCGACCGCCCTGATGTTTGTGTTCCTCCTCTGTCTGGTCCAGACGTCTCTACCTCTGTCGCCTGTGCTTGCCTTCTTTCTGTTGGTGGTCGGTTTCCTGGTTGCTCTTGATCTAGTCTTGGTTCATCTAGTGTGACACCCCAGTCATTTGGATCTGTGTCTGACTCCACTCTTGTCTCCGGGTATTTCCTGCCTTCTCTGCTGGGTGTTTGTGGGATTAGCCGCTTGAAGAAAGCTACATTCCTGGTTACTTTTTCTTGGCCCCTCTGGGCCGTCACCATCGTGCCTTTCATAGTGATCACAGTCCATGGTTTGACTTCGAACGGTAGTCGGAATTTGCTACCTGGGTGACGGTCTTTCACCAACACTGTGTCTCCCACTTGCATCGTTGTCTGCTTGGCCCCTCGTTTCCGGGAGGCGTACTTGTTTGCGGCACGCCGTCTGGTTGCTGATTTGCTTGGTGGCTGTGCGCCTACTGCCCAGGAGGGGTGGTGTGGGATGGCGTCTACTACTGTTCTGCCGAAACAGAGTCGGCTGGGCGTGACTCCTGTGGTAGCATGTGGTGTTACTCTGTACTCCCTTAGGAACACATAGATTGCTCTCTCTATGTCTCTGGCTTCTGCCACTGCTATTCGGATAACTTTATTGAGTGTTCTCACGAACCTCTCCACCTCACCGTTTGCTTGTGGCCACCTTGGGGTAATGCGTCTGTGCTTCGTGTTTGTTGACTCCAGGAACTGTTCCCACTCGCGGCTATAGAACGGGGGTCCATTGTCTGTGCGGATTTCGCCGTAAAACCTGTGAGTGGCCATGAGCTTCTCCACTTTGGGAATGACCGCTTGTGCTGACGTTGACTTTATTACTTCAACCTCTGGATACCGTGAGAAGTCGTCTATCATGATGAGCATGTGCGACCCGTCTGGTAGGTGACCAAAATCGGCACTCACTCTTTGCCATGGCGCCGTCGGGTCTTGTTCAGTTATGATGGGTGCAGGGGGGTCAGGGTTGCCACTGGCTTGGCAGGCCATGCACCTTTGGATTGTGTCTTCCACTAGTCTGTCTAGGCCTGGAAACCAGACTTTGTTCCTGATGCGGGTTTTAGATTTGACAACCCCTTGGTGCGCTTTGTGTGCTAAAGATACTATTCTGCCGGTGAGGCTGGTTGGTATAACTAGACGGAGTCCCCGAAGTAGGCAGCCTTCTTTGCTTACTGACAGCTCGTGGCGCACGTTGAACAGTGCGTGCAGGCAAGCTTGAGCTTGCTGCGTGCGGAATGAGTCCGGCCTTTGGAGGGGTCTCCATTCTCCTGTGCGGGTTGCCGCAATGGCTAGTTGCAAACACTCGTCCTGTTTGGTTGCCTCCACTACCTCTTGGAGTGGTATGGAGGCCGGCCGTGCTCTTTCAACTATCAGTCTCACATATTCTTCTGTGTCTTTGACTTCCTCGATTTCTTTCGGCGTGGCTGGGCGTGCGGGCCTGGATAGGAAATCTGCTGGGTTCTTTGTGCCTGGCTGATATGTGAGCGTGAAGTCATATTCCTGTAATTGCAGGATCCACTTTTAAATTCGTGGGGGTGGTTTGGATGATGACCCTTTGAACAACGGAAGTAGTGGTTTGTGGTCTGTCACTACTGAGAATGAGTTTCCATAAAGGTACAGGTGGAAATGTCGGCATCCCCAGTGGATGGCGATTGCTTCTCTTTCGATTTGGGAGTACCTTTGTTCCGTGGGTGTGAGCGTACGGCTTGCAAACGCGATAGGGGCCCATTCGCCGCATTCTTGTTTCTGTCCCAACACTGCCCCTAGTCCTGTGGGGCTTGCATCCACTATGAGCTGTGATTGTCGTCGGGGGTCGAAAAATGCTAGGGTGGTGTCGGCGGAGAGTGCATCTTTGGTGGCCTGGAATGCGGTCTCTTGCTCGTTCTCCCATACCCATGGTTGGGCGGATTGTGTGAGCTTTCTGAGGGGCCCCGTGATGTCGGCCAGATTCTTCATGAATCTTCCGCAATATGTGACCATTCCCAGGAAACTCCTAACCCCTGTGACTGTCGTTGGTGCTGGGGCCTCCTGGATGTCTTTGACCTTCTGCGGATCCGGTCCGACTCCTTGCTTTGAGAATCGGTAGCCGAAGAAGGAGATTTCTTCCTTGAGGAACTCACATTTGTCTCTCTGGAGCGTCAAACCTTTTGTTTGAAGTCTCGTGAAAACAGCCCGCAGTCGTTTCATGTGTATTTCAATAGTCGGGGCATGGACTAAAATGTCGTCGCTGACGTTTAGTACTCCTGGGAGGCCATGTAGAACGTCCTTGATTACCTGCTGAAAAATTTCTGCGGCGCTGGATATGCCAAAATTCAGTCTTTTGTAGCGCCATAGGCCGTTGTGTGTGGAGAAGGTGGTGATGGGCCTCGATTCGGGGTGCAGCATGATCTGGTGGTACCCTGATCGGAGATCCATCTTTGAGAACCAACACGACCCTGTCAGTTTGCTCAGGATGTCGTCGATTGTGGGTGTGAGGTGGCGTTCTCTCTTTATTGCGAGATTCGGTAATCGCATGTCAACACAGATTCTGACCGCGTCGGGTTGTTTGGGCTTTTTCGCGACAACAATCGGGGATACCCACGGTGTGGGTCCTGTGACCCTTTCGATGACCCCTGCTTGCTCCAGCATGTGTAGCTCTTGCTCCACTTTGGGGCGGAGGTGGAAAGCGACTCGGCGGTGTCTAAGCGCTGTTGGGGTGACCGACTCGTCGACGTGGAGCCGTAGGGGGGGCTCTCTGAGGCACCCGATACCGTCAAACAGGGTTTTGAACTCTTGTGTGAGCTGGAGTACTGCATGTGCGTGTATGCTGAAGGCAAAATGTACCAGTTCGAGGTCTTGGGCCGTTTGGCAGCCTAGTAGGAACCCTGTCCCGTCCTTCGATACATATATTTTCGTGGGTTTTGTGGTGTCGTCATGGCTGACTTCGGTGGTAAAAGTCCCTGCTATATTTAAGGGTTGACTGTGTCCGAAGGCGAATACTTGTACGTTTGTGGGTCTTAGTGGTGGCCGTGGTTTGGGTAAGGTGTCGTACACATCTGAGGCCATTAAGTTTATTGATGCTCCGGTGTCTACCAATGCTGCTACCTGTGTGCCTTGGATGTTAACCTTGCAAGTGGGGAGTCGCCGGCCTTTTATGGTGTGTATAATGTGCACCACGTGAGATTCGTTGTCGGTGTCACTCTCTGAATCAGGGTCCCAGGTGGTGTTTAATGTTTTGACTGTTGTTTTGGGGGCTGCAGTAGACTGTTTTGGAGTTGACCTGCACACTTTCGCGAAGTGGTTCATTTTTCCGCAAGCACTGCACATTTTCCCCCACGCTGGGCAGGTTGTTGGGTGTGGTGCTGGTCCTCCGCACCATTTGCACTTCCTGCAGTTGGGTTTGCCTTTGTATGTTTCGTTGCGTCGCGTGTGCTCTTTTTTTATCGCATTTGCTGTCTCGGCTTTCGGTTGGGCTGTCAAAGGCTGTTCCATATGTGCTGCGCGAGCCCGCGCAAGCTCTTGTGACCGTCCTAACGTCAGTATGTCTTTCATCGTCATATTTGGCTGTTGTAGTATGCGTTCTCTGAGTTTGGAGGATGAGCAGCCTTGGATGAACTGTGCTCTGACTTCATCGTCTTCATCGGGCAGTGTGCAGGTGCTTGCCAGCTCCTTGAGTCTGGTGTAGAACACGTCTACTGACTCATCGGTTACCTGTCGAGCTTGGCGCAGGAGGAACCTTTCGTAGTCTGCGTTTGCATATGGTTCGAAATGCGCTGTGATTGCTGCTTTTAGCGTGTCGTATGTGCGAGGTGTGGCTTCGGTGACGGTCTTGAAGATTTGGTGTATGTCTTCTCCCCCTATGTGGAGAAGGAGTGGTCTTTTCCTCTCTGCTTGTATGCCCAGAGCTTCGAAATACGTTTCTAGGCGCTCCACCCAGACTTTCCATTTGGCTGCTTGGGTGGGGGGGGCACCTGTGACTTGGAACGGCTCTATAGGTGGTATTCCGGCCATGCTGGCTAAAGGTGTGCTGCGGGGAGTGTTGTGTACTTTCTGTCTCCTCTTCTTGCTTATGCACCAGTGTCCCTTGTGCACCGCCAGTGGAAAACCAGGGAAAACCAGAGAATGAGGGAGGTAAAAATAATTGAGCCTTAATTCTCTTCCTGTTCCTTAGTCCTGTCGCAGGAGTTAACACTGCTAGTTTTTTTGTTTTGTTTATGCTTCCCAATGCAGAGCGGCGCAGCGGGCGTCTGGGGCTTGGTGTTTCTGACGGGCTTACAGGCCCTTTTTTTTTTTTGTTCGTGACTTGAATTGCAGAGTTGCGCAGCGGAGCGCTCGATCGTTATAAAACGCTCAGGGCGTCTCACCTGGTGTGCTCCAGTTGTTAAATTTCTCTCTGGGGCCTGCAGGAGGGCATTCCTGTAGCAGGCGCGTGGTCTCTTTTGATAGGAGGCTGCGCCCTCTCCGGTCGGCAGCCCGCGTCGGCGCTGGCTCACACCAGCGCTGTGCTGACACGTCTGTGTCTGCCTCCGAGAGCTTCGCGGACGGCGAGGCTCAGCTGGGTGAGTTGCCTTGCTGCGTAGGCGTCGATCGGCACTTCAGGCCGCGGAGTCTGGATGCGGGCCAAAAATGGTTATTATATTTTTTTCTTGGTCGTAGCACACAGGGATCTCCGGTACCCTCGTCGCCAAAATGTAGCGTCGCGCGTGTCAGCTTACGCGTGGCTACTTAAATAAAACACACCGAGGCGTACGTGTTTTGCACTCGTTTATTCTCCAACGACACTCCGTCTCCAAACTAACTTTCCCGCTTTCCCCTCTTCCCTTTATGCCCTCCCGCCGAATGGTGCAAACTACCTTGCACCGGTTTAGGAGGGGTCGGGCTCCAGACACCCCTCCCCTGTTTCCTTTTGTTGGTGTTGACCACTCCGTTGTCAACACTACAGGTGTGATGTGCACAGAAGAGGAGTGCATAGCACTTCCCATGACTGCGCATGTATGTTTGGCCGGAAATCTCGGCCAGCCAAACACACATTCGCACAGGACTCTCTCCAGCCTAGCAACACAGTTGCTGGGCTGGAGAGAGCCTGCACAGGCTCCCAGGCTGCCTGGGGGCCCTCCCAGCCAATCCTGGTGGTGCTCTGAGCAGTCAGGATTGGCCGCAGGCTGGGAGCCTGTGCCTGCAGCAAGAAGACAGAGCAGCAGAGTGGAGCGGCGTTATGGCAAGGAGGTAAGTGTTTTTTTTCTTATTTAATGTAATTTTTATTCACCGCTTCCCTCCGTGAGGCACCCGCCCCTTCTGCGCCCAGCGAACCACCACTGGGCCCAGACACAGTCTCCTATCGTGTTCCTTCAGTGCTGGGAGGCCCTGCAGCTAGGAGTAAGGGGCTCAAATCTGCCCAGTCCAAGGACACTTATCTACAGGCCGGTGACGGACATAGGGGTGGAGAAAGGAGAAAGATACTTTTCCAGAGAAGTAAGGTCATGGGAGGTAAAGGGGACGTCCGAGGTAGAACACTTTACTGTAATGGACGGAGACGTAGCGATCATTAGTGCACCAGGCACAGTGGCACCGGGGCTAAAGCCCTGAGGGACCTATTTGAACCTTGATAATTGCTGTATTTTACTACTACAGCAGCAGTCAAAGAGGCAATTTTACACACATGACAACATTTTATGGGAGAAAAGTGTGAGATTTCTAGAAGAAAATCGTGATAATGTATTTCTCCCACTGACCTCTATTGGGTCCTGAATCGGGTTACTGTTATGTATGGGATTTGAAAGTCTGCTGCTGCAGGACCAGATATTAGATACCCAAATGTACGTGTTTTTCCTTAGGAGCAGGAAAAAGCTCTTTAGCAGACAGGGAGAGCGTGATGCGTGTGCTGTGCACTGGACTGCAGTAGCAGGTTACTGGCAGTACATATTCCGAGCTATACAAGACCAGGCCCTGTCAGCTGAAGCCCGCAGACGAATCAGGTTTTTACATGCAGGAATTAGGAGGTGGGAGACGAGCCTTGAAATCGGTAGTCTCCCGCCTGAAGCGGGAGTGTTAGCATATATGCAATTATCGTTGCTTGCACCAGGCCCGAAGGCATTCTTGCTATGTGACTGGTGATGGGTAATATTGCAGGCACAGATGCCTCACAGCTCTCTGCGCCCTACATGTGTGCAGGACTCCTGTGAAGTTCAGCTGCCTCGCCACGCCTGTAGGATGCATTGCTTGTGCTAAGCGTGGGAATGGCCTAATGCCATTTGGCCAGCTACAGTAACTGCTTCAAAGCTTGTCCCAGGCTCAGCACATTTACTGAATGTCTTTGCATACATTCCTTTTTAGCATCACTACAGATAAACATGCTTCTGAATATAGGTTCTGCGTTATTCCCTGAGCCACTGGAATTATAAAACAACAACCGAACAGGTTGACAAAATTATACGACAGAAAAAGGCAAATTAACAGACGCAATCCCATCCATTTTGTGGAAGTATTATTTCACTATTTAACTTTTTTTAGTACGCAATAATACTGTCTGAGAAAGCTCATACCTCATTACTGTCAGCTTAACAACCAGAGACAGGCCTCTGCAAGTAAACGGTGACCAGTTACTCGTTAGTAAGGGAATGCCGCAATGCACCACGTGTGTTGTGTTTTTTTAAGTAACGTTTGATCAACTTGAAAAAGCAATCATTTTGTGGTTGAGTTTTGCCGATCATGCAGCAGGTGATGGATTGCGTGAAAAACGTGGTAAATTGATAATTATGCAGAAAGCATCAGTGCCGCAGAACCACATTCATTCAGTCGCCCTGATTTCACTTTCATTGCTGCAGCTTCTCTCAGTCTTCCATATTACTGAAAGCTGGCTAATGGTAGTTACCTATACACAGCTCATGTTCCCAGTGTGTACGATTACTTGATGGCAGCCAGCCGCGGGTGACAACCGGGCAGAAGCAGACTGTGGAATACCTCATATTCCACAGTCTGCTTCTGCCCGGTTGTCACCCGGAAGGTTCGGACATGGAGGCTATATCTTGCAAGATGAATTCGATGCCCTGTTTGTGGGTGATTCTCCTCAGCCTGCTTGCCTGCAGCAGCAACTGACTAGAACTGTGTTTTTTAAATGCACGTGTACAGCCTTACTAGCAAGAAGAATGTTACCTAAGCCAGCATCCATAAACCTGAGTAATGAGTATGGCCCTGCCAGCTGAGGCGTATGGGATGACAGTAGGCCCAAAGGCCAATAATAAGAAAAAAGCAATCTTATGGACCTGACTTCAGACCTCTTGGATGTGAGGAAGGAACACTAGCCAGACAGGGCTCATCCCCCATTGTTAAGCTTCCTGTGATGCCTGTAACTGAGCATCTCCTATTGGTAGGTTCATTGGAATCGGGGTGGATTGGCCTGTTGTGCAATCGGCCAGGGCCAGAAGGCTGGACTCACTGGTCAGTGTGTGGGCAGCTTTGTTGCAGTTTGCGGGGTTATTTTATGGTCTGGTGTGTCGGTTTTCATTGCTGACTTCTCTGACATTACCACAAACGTTGCCTGTAGCAATCACAGCTATTTTGAAGTCTCCCACACCTTGCAAAACCCTTATGGGGTGTGTCTTTACAGGTTCAAAACTGCTCTAATTTGTAAGGGTGGCCAGTTTATAGCCATCTGATTCACTAAGGGGTCAGGGCCCTGGACTATTGTTCCTCCCAGTCCGACCATGTGATTATCTCCATCTTTATGGATATACTGCACTTGTCCCATAATGCACCACTTGCTTTCAACAACAAAAATCAGACCTCGAATGGAGCAAAAGTTAATACACTGAGGCCTATATTTATCAATATTTCATGCAGGACAACACAGAAAGCCACCCTGCGGCACTGTGCTGTGTGAAAAGGAGAGGGCAGTAATGTGCTGTATTTAACATTATACAGCGCATTCCTGCTACATGCCTGCACATAAACTGCTGCCTAACTCCAAAACAGGCACTCTTGCACCATGGTACATGGGTGCCTGCGTTGAAGGCAAAAAAAATTTGTGCAGGAAGAGGCACCTTGCTGCAAAAAAACAGGCCTCAGAGGTATTTTCCTCTAAGTGTGCTGCAGGATGGTGGGTAGGTGTGCAGTTCTGATGCATTGCCTGGTCGGCCAGTGTTGGTAAATTTGGGAATGTGTCAGAATGCGTGGGTGGATGCTTGGGGAGCCCCACTTTGCACTCCTTCCTGCTGCAAAGTAATGCACGGCAGTGATTTCAGCTGCCTTTCCGTAATCTATATTTATCAAGCCATACAGCGTCCTGCATGGTAGTCTTTTATGTGGCTTGTTATTGTTATTCTGCAATCTTTATTCAGTCATTCACTCGACCATAAAAGCACAAGAAATAAAACATACCTCAATCAAAAACGCTGTCAATAATCCATTATTGACAATCATTATAAAACTGAATTAAAACCAAGTCAAACTAATCATATTAAAATATTGACAAGTATGCCATAGACTGTAATTAAACATTAGTTGCCTGTTTCCATCTTAGTTTACATAACTACTGAATGTAGTTACGCACAGCAAAAGCAGCATTATGGGGGAAATAGTAAAATTGCAGGAAGAACAAACCCTTCAAGATGTGAAATAAAGTGTATGTGTGTTGGGGTAAACATATAAAGTATCTAATATGTAAAACATAGTTCATGGAGACATGATAAATAATAAAACTACATTACGTAAACAACATGGAAGGCAGGACACCAATGTGCCTGGTTAAAGAAATGCATCTATATTCACGAACCGTTCACCCTCCAACCTGTCCTTCCAGGGACTTTCTTCTTCTTGCCGCCACACAAAGGAAGGAGCTAACTCTCAAACATATCTCCTCCTCACACAGCGTTTGCAAGTGAAAAGGTGCATCTCTGCATTTGCGGGGCCCCTACTTTATCAAGAGTGGTTTAGGAAAAGTTCTGAACTGTGGAGTAAAAATGTACAAAAATAAATAAAATGCAACAGAGACTGCTTTCCCCGACCGTCACATGGGCACAGCGGGGCGAAGTCTCCATGCAATCTACTTTCATCCAGAAAGCACAATAATGTCCACACTGTGATTGTCCTAAAGCAAAACAAAAGGGACCTCTCCCTGTTTTTAAGTGGTGAGGACATATATAATGCTGGCCCATAAATTTTAAAGGATCTAAAATAATATAAGACGGGCACTTTACTTAGTTCCATTTTTAATCTGATCTCAGCACAATACTCAAGATAACGGAGCTTCAATGTCAACTTATAACACCGACTAATGAACGTCGGCAATGTTAAAAAATGCTCCACACCCAATAAACTAAAAATACTAAATACATAATTAATCCTTGGAATGGGACGCTCCTTATCTAGGCGGAGACAGTCCATTATTGTGCTCCACACTAGGACACTGCTGGATTCAACCAAACTCTCACCCACATCGGTAGAGGAGCCACACTCACCTCAACGGTAATAAACTTACAATTTAACTCTGAGTGCCTCATCTAATATGAGCTCGTCGGGGGGACCTAGAGCAGCCGATTACAGATACTGGGGGGCATATTTATACTCCGTTTGCGCCGAATTTGCGTCGTTTTTTTCGACGCAAATTTGACGCAAAACTAACTCCATATTTATACTTTGGCGTTAGACGCGTCTAGCGCCAAAGTTCATGGAGTTAGCGTCATTTTTTTGCGTGAACACCTTCCTTGCGTTAATGATATGCAAGGTAGGCGTTCCCGTCTTAAAAAATGACTCCGATGCATATGCGTCGTATTTATACTCCCGGGCAAAAATGACGCCCGGGAGTGGGCGGGTCTAAAAAACCCACATTAGCGCCGGATTTTAGCGCCTGGGTCAGAGCAGGCGTTAAGGGACCTGTGGGCTCAGAATGAGCCCAGAGGTGCCCTCCCCTGCCCCCAGGGACACCCCCTGCCACCCTTGCCCACCCCAGGGGGACACCCAAGGATGGAGGGACCCACCCCAGGGACATTAAGGTAAGTTCAGGTAAGTATTTAAAAAAAAAAAAAATTGTGGCATAGGGGGGCCTGATTTGTGCCCCCCTACATGCCACTATGCCCAATGACCATGCCCAGGGGACAGAAGTCCCCTGGGCATGGCCATTAGGCAAGGGAGCATGACTCCTGTCTTTGCTAAGACAGGAGTCATTTCAATGGGGGTTGGGCGTCGTAAAAAAATGGCGCAAATCGGGTTGAGGCGATTTTTTTGCCTCAGCCTGACTTACACCATTTGTGGACGCCCATACGCCATTTTCTCCCTACGCCGGCGCTGCCTGGTGTACGTCGTTTTTTTTAACGCACACCAGACAGCGCCGGTGGCTAACGCCGGCTAACGTCATTGAATAAATACGGCGCCTGCATGGCGCTTCAGAATGGCGTTAGCCGGCGCAAATTTTTTTGTCGCAAAACTGCGTTAGCGCAGTTTTGCGTCAAAAAGTATAAATATGGCCCTGGGTTCCTCACTTTGAGGGGGCCGAGGGCTCCAAAAGCCTGAAACTGCAGCCCCTTTGCAGATTGTGTAATCTCATTTACATTTTACGTTGCCATTGCGTTCCTTTGTATGGTGCAAGAGCAATGCAAAACCTTAATAACGATGGGCCAAAGTGTCACTCGTGCTGTCACGCATTGGGAGACCATTTGCAAAGGTGAACTGGCCAACTTTGAAGTGCTGGTTAGTGAAAGGACTACCTTCCAGTTACTGATTGCTGTAACTGGGTGTTATTCTGGTGCTGATGAGTTGCACATTTTGCCCACACAGAATGACTTTGTGTTAAAATACAAAATGACAAAATAATAATTCCACAGAATTGTTGCATATTGGATAATTTGGGGCAGACCTTGCTGCATAACTTAGCCTTGACCCTGCCTATCAGAAAGACTGGGAAAATTCATCCTTAGAGATCATCGAGTGTTGTGAGTTCCAGTACATTGGTCAAACGAGGCTGGCTGTGCAGGTGCTAGATTCATGCATGTCCCAAAGATCTCTATTGCCATGATTTTTTTTGTGGTCACCCCATCATGCTAGATAACTGATACTAATACTCATTATTTCTCTTGCCTTCCAGAATCAAACTGATTTCATGAACCTGGGCTCTAGCAAATCTTACCAGTCACATAGTGCCATGGAAGCACCAGATCACCATAAATACTCGGCCCTCATTACGAGTGTGGTGGTCTCAAGACAGCCATACTCACGATGGCGGTTGGACTGCCGCAGACATCTGCCACGGTCCGACCGCCGGAACCACCATGTTGCCGCCTGTCGACAGCCTGGCGGTCTCGGCGGTCGCAGTCTGCCAGGGCAGCGCTGCAAGCAGAGCTGCCCTGGGGATTACGAGTCCCCTTTCTGCCAGCCTTTGCATGGTGGTCTCACCGCCATGCAAAGGCTGGCAGAAAGGGGGTGTCGAGGGCTCCATGGGGGCCCCTGCACTGCCCATGCTCTTGGCATGGGCAGTGCAGAGACCCCCATGGACAGCCCTGTCGCACATTTCACTGCCTGAATTACGGGCAGTGAAATGCGCGATGGGTGCTGTCACACCGACGCACCACAACATTGCCGCCGGCTCGATTACGAGCCGGCGTCAATGTTGTGGTGAGTTTTTGCCCGCTTGCCCAGCGGAAAACTCCTAATATGGCAGGTGAAAGACCTCCATTACTGACGTTCTTTTGCCTGCAGCGGCTTCGGTGGTCCTATGAAAGGACCGCCAAAGTTGTAATGAGGCCCTCTGTCCTGAGTGATGCTGAACTAAGCAGCTTCTAGCGATCAGTTGGTAAATAAGGTCTCTCTCTCTCTCTCTCTCTCACTCTCTCCTTTTCCCTCTCTCTTTCTCTTTCTCGTTCTCTTTCTGTCTCTCGCTCTCACTCCCACCCTTTCCACTTTCAGTGTTGCTCTTTCATTCTTGTTCTGTCTTCTCCCTCCTTCCAGTTCTCTGTGCCTTCTCCCTTTTCTGCCTCTATCTCCATTTCTTACTCTCATTCTTATTCTCTGTCACCTTTGCTTCCTGTCTCTAATACTATCTCTGGCTCTATCTCACCCTCTCACACTGCTTTCTTTCTCTCTGACTCTCTTTCTTTCATTCTTCCTCTTCCCCCCTCATTCTTTCTCTCGCTCATCCTTTCTCTCTATCATTCTAGCTTTCCTCCGCCACCTCTGTCTGTCTGTCTGTCTGTCTCTCTCTCTTTGCCCCCTCCACTCTTTTGCGTCAATTTATCAGAAAACACCAGTTTAACCAGTTTTAGCAGTTTGGGCTGGACTATTCCTATTGGAGCAGGACCAAGATTGATTTGCATATTGCTGGTGTCCGTCTAGAACTGGAATACAGCCCCAGTGACCACCAGATGCTAAGATTAATTCAAGCATTCATTCCATTACTTTATTGTTTGTTGCCGTTGACGCCATACGTATGACAGCGATGTCCAGACATGAGTCCTGTGCTTATTAAGCCGCAAGACTCAACTATGCCATAAGCAGGTGAGTTCTAATCCTAAATTGCTTGTGTTAATGTCTGTTGGGGACCTGGTCTGGCAGTTTGGACTGGAACGGAACTGAATTGGAAATTGTTGGTTTCTGTCTTAAGTGCCATGTATGAAGAAAAATGGTAAACTGAAATGCAGCCATAAGCAATTGCCAGGGTCTGGGATTACAGAGAATATGGCATAGACTGAAGAGAGGAAACTAAACAATTGAAATCACTCTGGATTCAGAAAATAGCCCTTGTGTACAGATGAATACCACCTGCATCCTTTGGAATCATCCTTTATACTATACACAGCTGAGTATTTTCTGTACATCTGGGAGCATTCTGCAACATCTTATGAATGTGCCACTATTGAGTGAATAATACATGGGTCTGGTTTGAATAAATAGAGATGTCTGGATGAGACTTATTCCTAGTGGTGCACACAAGGAGACAATGCAAGGTCAAGATACGCTTTAAAGTATGAAACATGTCTACCTGATGCAGCCTCCCTGAATTAAGGAATTAGGACAAAATGGCTTCAGAAGACATCTCCTGTCTGACTCTGTGTATTGCGATTGGGATCAGGGGTCAGTCCGTCCGAATGCAGTTCCAGTAAGCAGTTGCAATCTATAATGCCAGGTAGTGAGGTTGGGTTCATGTGGTAAGCATAATGCAAGAAGCAGACTTGGAAAGTGTTTGGCAGAGCTGGGAGACGCTCCAGGTAGTTAGAAGATGGAGGCCCTAGGGGAACCATGGTGCTCAGCAGGGCAGTGAGTCAGTTTACTTGAAGCATTGAGCCTCAAACTTACTTAAACTGAGAAATAAAAGAACCTGAGGCCTTTAAAAGTATGTATGGACAGAGGCTTTACAGCCGGATATCAATCTACCTCGAGGATCACAAGAGGATGAATAGTGGATTAAATTTTACTTCTTTACTTTTGCTACTGTGCCAAAGTCGGAACAGATTGGACATACTTGCTTGGACACTGTGTAAAATGTAGCATATTTAATTTTATATCTTGATTTTCTTTATGCATCCAGGAGTTGCTGTGAAAGGAACAGAAAGGTTAGCTATTCAAAATTAGTTTGTACCGAAGGTGATATTCTTGCAGGAAGATGGACTACCTCTGCTAAATCAATCAGCTGGCTCCTTGGAACAAAGACACAGTCTGACACAATACACAGCTGTGGGACATACGAATAGAACAAGGAGGAAAGGAGATTGTATGTAAAGAATAAATAACAAGCGTACATTCTCTTCACCCATAAAGAAGAATAGGGTATCTAAAAGCTCACACAGGGCCCCATAGTTCTTGGTTCCCTCTCCACGAGTACACATCCTTTGCACATGTTCATGTACTTTGGTGATCACAGTTGGACCACTGGAGAACCATAAGGTCCCTCAGGCATTAGGTGAGTCTGAGGTAGGCTCTATAGTTTGGGGCTACAAGCAATGGTTGAGCTCATGTAAGGCTGTGAGGAGCCTGGGGATGCGTCCGGTGCCTAACCCAGCAGTGATCCACGGTCCAGGAGACTCATGTGGTGGAGATATCCTAGATGGCGGGTCAAGCAAGCCCCAGTGAAGAAATGAGAAAGTGGTATGGGCCTCAGCAACAAATAAATGGTCTGAAATAAAGAAGATGTGGTAGAAGCACATTGACCAAGGCTGAATAGGGAGATAAACATTCTAAGTGCAGGAGAAAAAGGTTTTCTGAAGCCCCTTCCGTCCTGGTTACCGGGTGCACTTAGGCAATAATTTGGGAATTCACCATGACCTATTCTGAATATATCTGTGCAACCTTGCCTATCCCTCTGGGTTAAGGGTGAAAAAAAGGCATATTGTTCAGCTTCTTTTCAACTTCCTAATTTAAGTTGTACTGTGCTCTGCCGTTCAAAACATTTCTTGATTTTAACACTGTAAACTCCTCTTGATTATGATTGCTTACCTACCCAACCAATCTCAGTCTTTTTTCTCTTTCCGTAATCAAATTACAGAATTTTCGCATCACAATTGAGCATCAGTTCCAGGCTTTTGCACGTTTTAGAATCCTTTGAACCAAATCAATTTTTATACAAATAGTGCGCTATGTAATTAATCAATGTTTCCGGTCTCTTAAAAACCACATCTAGCTAATTGTCAGAAATAGGATTCAATCCTTTATTTCTACCTTATTAACCTCCAAAAACTAAGCACATGACATCCACTGGATGCATCCCCAAATAAATGTGGTGTCTAACTCAGTTATTAATCTGTCTTCTCCTTGTCTAAGTATTTCCTTCCTATTCCTGTACTCATTCATTGATGTTATTTCATGGTTTAAGCTTCTTTTACTGACAGATACTTAAGATTTCCCTTTTGAGTTTGCTGGATACCATTCACAACTAGATAAAATGGGTTGCTGATGAAGATGGCTGTCAAGATCTGGAGTTGTAGACCTGCTGAAAGCGTATGCCATCCCTAAACTCCTACACTGTAGACAAAGTAGACTGTGTCACAAGACACTGGGGATATTGAGAACAGGGAAAGGGAAGTGTGAGCGAGAAACACTGGACTAGGGCCCACTCTCCTTAATGTTATCATCTGTCTCAAGCAGGGCTGTAGCTTGGTCAGTAAGATGGGGGGTGAGCTTCAGATTTGCCGACAATCAGGCTGGCATGTAATCTTGAAATGCATTGTACAACAAGCAGAGTGCATGAGGGGGCCTAAGGGGCAGTGGAAAGGGAGAGGAATGCGGATTTGCACGAGTAGTAAAGGAGAGGAAAGACAATATTTGGTAAAATAACCAATATTTATGAGGACTTTCAAAACAGAGAGGGAGTCAGTGTATGTGTGTGTTGTCTGAAAGTGAGTAAAATTTGTTGCTGAAATCCGACTGACAGCTCACAATACCCAACTGTCAGCACCTCTACCTAACTATTTCAATGGGGGGTGTAACACCCCAAACACCCCACTGAAGCTATGTGCCTGGTCTTAAAGGAACAGCACTACTTTGGCTAGAGGTTACAAAGGATGGTAGGGATGATGGGTCAATAGGAAAGTATGTGACGCCAGCCGATAGACTTGAATAATGGACACAGACTGTGACCAAACCTGTCAATGAATGGTGCCATTAAGATCTCTGAGTGGACCAGGAAACCAGCAGAGGGTCCAGGATGCTGCAGCAAACACACTAGATAGAATCCATAAAGGAAAGCACGGGAGGCAGCACTACAAGGCATGTCAAATTAAGGAAACTGGTGAAACCAAGAGGTAATTAAACGATAAATGTGGAAGCTGCAATACTGGAATGAACTAATACGAAATCATAATACCAGTTAAGCTAAATGGCGCGTTCGTCACACTGCAAATAACCAACCTCAGATAAAGACTTAACTAAGGCCCTATTGCCATCCAACTGGAAATGACCTCAGAACCAGGAATTGAGTGACTGCGATTCTACTATGCAGATAGTGGTTTGGTATTCCAGTCACTCAAAGTTTCCACTAGCCGATTTTCCAGCATTACCAGCCCTGTATGCCTCATGCTTCATCTGATTCCTGACGTTAACCCTCACACCTTTCAAAAATGCCCCACCCACAGTGGCTAGGTCCAGACTTTAAACTGTGATATTTATGAAACCCCTTCACCAATTGAGGGGCACGAAGGAAGTCTGCTACTTCCCTTGGCCTCCCAGATATATTGTACCCATTCCAGGTGACCAGTGTTGTAGCTGGAATTTAATGATATGTGTTTCAGTTATGTTTTTTACCTCATTCTCTGGGGACCGATCAACTAAAAGTGGTGGTGGTTGACTAGCTGCATCATTGATCGCAGCTTTGACACAGGAGTCGTTGAATACTGGATGTATGAGCCAATGTGAAGGAAAGCTAACTGCAGAGCTGATTTTTTCCATGTTTCCTTAAACCCTAAATGGACCATGTATCTAGCTGTCAATTTGGTATGAGATCCCTATATGAGACCTTGGCCTTAGCACAGTCGGAACACATTTCTGTATATTCTTTGATTCTTCACTCGATACCAGGCCACCCGAAGTCTCTTCTGATCAGTTCTCCCATCTTCCTCTGACCAGGATGCTTTTCTGCCTTTGAGTCATGACACCACTTCAACACTTAAATCTGTAATTGTTTACATGGACAGAACAAGGCTTTGTCTTTGAACAGAAATCCATTCTGAAGTGATCTTCTCTGGTGTTCTTGCTGTATCCGTTGTTTAGGCCACATCTCATTTTGAAGTTGTGTGGAGTATTCTGAGAAATCTTCTGAGGGTCCTTAGAAAAGAGCTAAAATACAAGGCCCAATGACAATAACTTCACAGTCAGAATCTTTCTGTGGCCCCCATAATCCGTCACACCCATGAACAGTTTTCACACGGTCTAAGTAGACCCAAATCTGGTCTGAGACTAATGGTTTCTTTTCCATTCCTTTCCCGAGGTACGTGATGGGACAAGCCATCTTTCAAATCAAAACTAATGACGTTTGTGTAGAACAGGTTGTGAAAACCGCTACTATAGACTCCAAGCCAGTTGTTACAATTAGAGAATAAATGGCCCTGGATTTTATCCTCGTTGCCAAAGGGGACGTTGGTGCCGTAACTGAGTCAGAATGTCGCACGTACATACTTAACAACCCAAACAAATATATCACATCCAGAGTATTATCATGGATCAATGTGAGGTTGGAAGTGTCTTTGAAGTGAACGCTAGCAACATATGTTCGAGGATTTCTGTAATATTTGTGATTGAAGATCTTTGAAGTAATGCTAGCAATATTTATTGCTATGAAAACTATATTTGTCTTAGTTCAGCTATGTATATGCACTGTTCGAAGCATCGGAAGGAGTAAAGGCTTACCCCCTACCTATCTGCTTGCCATAGTTGAAGATGCTAACAGTTATATATACAGAATCAAAAATGTAACATTGCTTCTTGTGCTGAAATTATTTCGACTCAACGCTGTTGATTTGTTGGTAGTTTTCACCTAATAGTTTAAAAAAGGGAATTGTGAAATCGTTCTTATATTTGCTCAAAATATTACCAAAGCCTTTACCTTAGTGCAGTTAACATACTTTTTAAACGCATGACTAGCTTGTATTCCAGTGTAGTACACTGCACATTTAACTTAGCTTTGAGTAAGACTATCTTCTCACTGAATTTGGCCCACACAAACGAGAACTGCAAATTTAGTGAAGCCTGATTTCCACCGAGTCCCACTGTATCAAATCTTTAAGTTCTTCTGACATTTGTCTTACAAGAAGAGCTGCAAATTCTAGGCATCTTCTTGTTAGCTGCAATCTAGAGTTTTTTTATAGAAAAAATTGTATTGCAATTTTACATGATAACATTAAAACATTTGCCTTGCCCAGTATAAAAGCCACATCACAGTGTATCTTGTCATTTCTCAATCCTGGATTAAGTCAAGATCCATAATCCCCACATTACTACAATTCGACCCTCTATATCATCTGTTTGATAGGCCATGATAGTCCCACCAATTTTTCCAAAATATATCAATTGCGGGGGCACCCAAAGCCTCATAAATGGCTTACTCCAGTTTGCTACACCAATCCATTCCCCAAGTTCAGGCTGTAATTGAAGGGGCCATTGGGGAAGTCCAGCCACAGGCAATGTCTCCCTTGGCTATTAGTGTGCCCACCCAACCAATATTCTGCCCCCCCCGGGTCCTCCTAGGTCAGGGTTCTGCAAAGTCGGTCCTGGAGAGCCGGGTCAATGCCAGGGTTTTAGCATATCCACATTTAGAAAAAAGATGTTTCAGAAATCTACATTTTTCTAAATGTGGATATGACAAAAAATCTGGCATGGAGCCGACTCTCCAGGACTGACTTTGCAGAACCTAGTCCGAGGTCATCAAGCAAGTATGCCAAGTAGGGCGATTATAGGATCCTGAGCCGTGGTCCTGTCCACCACAGTAGACAATACATTGAAAACAGCTTTTCAATAATCCTGAGTCACAGGACATTACCAGACAACATGGAAAAAATCCCCCACATGACTCCTGCACCTATAGCATGTGGGAGAGGCAAGAATATCCGCTTTCTGCAGGTGGAGGGGAGTCATGTAGGCCTGGTGTAAGTACTTAAACTGTATAAAGCGGAATCTAGCAGAGATTGACAATGTATGATGGGTCATCCAAGCATCGCTCCAATCCGCCTCATCCAATTACCCCACATGACCCTCCCACCTCTCCCTTAGAGGGGTCAATGGCGTAGGTGTGTGCACTACCAAGGATTTGTCAATTTGGAAAATCCCTCCTTTGCCTAAGTGGCCAATAAGAATTGCATTTTTTGAAGGGCTATATTCAGGAATGTTATGGAGGACATCATGGTATGTATGTAGTGTGTGTATTAGCTGTAAATAATGGTAAAATTGGGAATTGGTCATATGGAAATCAGCTTGGAGCTCCTGAAACGCCTTCATATGGCTGCTGTAGGAGGCTGGCCTGGCTTGTAGTGGGTACCAAGGGGTACTTACACTCTGTACCAGGTCCAGTTATCCCTTATTAGTGTAGAAGAGGTGTTTCTAGCAGCTTAGACTGATAGAAGGTAGCTATAGCAGAGCAGCTTAGGCTGAACTAGGAGACATGCAAAGCTCCTACTATACCACTGGTGCCATATGCACAATATCATAAGAAAACACAATACACAGATATACTAAAAATAAAGGTACTTTATTTTTATGACACTATGCCAAAAGTATCTCAGTGAGTACCCTCATTATGAGGATGCCAAATATACACAAGATATATGTACACAATACCAAAAATATGCAGTAATAGCAAAAGGAAGTAATGCAAGCAATGTAAAGTTACAGTAGATTGCAATAGGAGCACATAGGTATAGGGGCAACACAAACCATATACTCCAAAAGTGGAATGCGAACCACGAATGGACCCCAAACCTATGTGAGCTTGTAGAGGGTCGCTGGGACTGTAAGGAAACAGTGAGGGTTAGAAAAATAGCCCACCCCAAGACCCTGAAAAGTAGGTGTAAAGTGCACCTATAACCCCCAGAGAGCACAGAGGTCGTGATAGGGGGTTTCTGCAAGGAAGACCAACACCAGCAAAGCAACAACAGTGGATTTCAGGACCTGAGTACCTGTGAAACAAGGGGACCAAGTCCAAGAGTCGCGACAATGTCGAGAGTGGGCAGATGCCCAGGAAATGCCAGCTGAGGGTGCAAAGAAGCTGCCACTGGATGGTAGAAGCTGTGGATTCTGCAAGAACGAAGAGGGCTAGAAACTTCCCCTTTGGAGGATGGATGTCCCACGTCGTGAGTAGGCTTGCAGAGGTGTTCCCACGCAGAAAGACTGCAAACAAGCCTTGCTAGCTGCAAGGGTCGCGGTTAGGGTTTTTGGATGCTGCTGTGGCCCAGGAGGGACCAGGATGTCGCAACTTGGGTGAGGAGACAGAGGGGGCACCCAGTGAGTCAGGGAGCCCTCACAGAAGCAGGCAGCACCCGCAGAAGTACCAGAACAGGCACTTGGAAGAGGAGTGAACCGGAGTCCACCCGAAGACACAAAAGGGTGTCCCATGACGCCGGAGGACAACTCAGAAGGTTGTGCACTGCAGGTTAGAGTGTCGGGGACCCAGGCTTGGCTGTGCATGAAGGAAATCCTGGAAGAGTGCACAAGAGCCGGAGCAGCTGCAAATCACGCGGTACCCAGCAACACATGGGGAGGCAAGGACTTACCTCCACCAAACTTGGACTGAAGAGTCACTGGACTGTGGGAGTCACTTGGACAGAGTTGCTGATTTCCAGGGACCACGCTCGTCGTTCTGAGAGGGGACCAAGAGGACCGGTGATGCAGTCTTTTGTTGCCTGCGATTGCAGGGGGAGGATTCCGTCGTCCCACGGGAGATTTCTTCAGAGCTCCTGGTGCAGAGAGGAGGCAGGCTACCCCCAGAGCATGCACCACCAGGAAACAGTCGAGAAGGCGGCAGGATCAGCGATACAAGTTTGCAGTAGTTGTCTTTGCTACTTTGTTGCGGTTTTGCAGGCGTCCTGAGCAGTCAGCGGTCGATCCTTTGGCAGAAGGTGAAGAGAGAGATGCAGAGGAACTCTGGTGAGCTCTTGCATTCGGTATCTGAAGAATTCCCCAAAGCAGAGACCCTAAATAGCCAGAAAAGGAGGTTTGGCTACCTAGGAAGGAGGATAGGCTAGTAACACAGGTAAGAGCCTATCAGAAGAATCTCTGATGTCACCTGCTGGCCCTGGCCACTCAGAGCAGTCCAGTGTGCCAGCACACCTCTGAATCCAAGATGGCAGAGGTCTGGGGCACGCTGGAGGAGCTCTGGCACCTCCCCTGGGAGGTGCAGGTCAGGGGAGTGGTCACTCCCCTCTCCTTTGTCCAGTTTCACGCCAGAGCAGGGCTGGGGGATCCCTGAATCGGTGTAGACTGGCTTATGCAGAGATGGGCACCATCTGTGCCCATCAAAGCATTTCCAGAGGCTGGGGGAGGCTACTCCTCCCCAGCCCTGACACCTTTTTCCAAAGGGAGAGGGTGTAACACCCTCTCTCTGAGGAAGTCCTTTGTTCTGCCTTCCTGGGCCAGGCCTGGCTGGACCCCAGGAAGGCAGGAACCTGTCTGAGGGGTTGGCAGCAGCTGCAGTGAAACCCCGGGAAAGGCAGTTTGGCAGTACCCGGGTCTGTGCTAGAGACTCGGGGGATCATGGAATTGTCTCCCCAATGCCAGAATGGCATTGGGGTGACAATTCCATGATCTTAGACATGTTACATGGCCATGTTTGGAGTTACCATTGTGACGCCATACATAGGTAGTGAGCTATGTATAGTGCACGTGTGAAATGGTGTCCCCGCACTCACACAGTCCGGGGAATTTGCCCTGAACGATGTGGGGGCACCTTGGCTAGTGCCAGGGTGCCCACACACTAAGTAACTTAGCTCCCAACCTTCACCAGGTGAAGGTTAGACATATAGGTGACTCATAAGTTACTTAAGTGCAGTGCTAAATGGCTGTGAAATAACGTGGACGTTATTTCACTCAGGCTGCAGTGGCAGGCCTGTGTAAGAATTGTCAGAGCTCCCTATGGGTGGCAAAAGAAATGCTGCAGCCCATAGGGATCTCCTGTAACCCCAATACCCTGGGTACCTCAGTACCATATACTAGGGAATTATAAGGGTTTTCCAGTATGCCAATGTGAATTGGTGAAATTGGTCACTAGCCTGTTAGTGACAATTTGGAAAGCAGAGAGAGCATACCCACTGAGGTTCTGGTTAGCAGAGCCTCAGTGAGACAGTTAGTCATCACACAGGGAACACATACAGGGCACACTTATGAGCACTGGGGCTCTGGCTGGCAGGGTCCCAGTGACACATACACTAAATCAACATATATACAGTGAAATATGGGGGTAACATGCCAGGCAAGAAGGTACTTTCCTACAGCTGCTGCTCCACACGTCACCAAGCCTTGATATTCCAATGGAGTCACATCCCTGAACCCTTTTAGGGTGGATACCTGCTCCAGTCACCTGCCCACCCATCACCTGCCCACTCACAATGGGGTTTCCTCAGTCAACAAGCGGCTCTATCTCAGCCACCGCAGAGTGGCCCTCCACACTCCAAGTGCCACTTGGGTAACCTTTGGAATGTCAGAAGGAAGGGGAGGCACCATAAATGATGTGCAGGATTTTATCAGGGCCCATAAGAGCCAATGCACCTCTGTATGTGGGGTTGTCCCACCCTCCATGCAGCCATTTACTGATAGACAGTAGTTGCAAAGCCCAGTAATAAAGGCAGAGATCTGCCATAGCGAGGCTCCCATCATACATTGCCTGTGTACACTTGCCAAAGGATACCCTGGAAGGGCCGCCAGCCCAAAAAACTTGTGGCTCAAGGCTTGCACTGAGTCAATTTAGGACGGATCATCATTTTGTACAAAGTGTTGAGAGATAAGTAAGTCCACTGCAGAAGAACTTCTCTAGTTCTACCCACCACAGGTGCCAGATTCAGGCTCTATGCTAAGTCCAGTTCCCAGAATATGTGGACCCCAAGGTATTGAAAACTAACCTGGTGCATCGGAATGTGGGATTGCCATCTCTCATCCTGGCACCCTCCCCTCAGTAGAACCAATAGGGATTTATCCCAGGTACCCTAAAAAACTGAAGCCTTCCTAAGCATTTTTATGATCTAGAGAAGGCTTTGCCCAGTGTTTGCAGGTCTAGACATTAGTAAGACCATATCGTCAGTGTAAAGTGCTATGCGATCTATGCGATCCTCCATAGCTAAGCCCCAGTAAACGCCTAATACCTGAGCATCGCAGTAGACCCACAATGCAGGGGCTCGATGGCGAGTACAAATAGGAGAGGGGACAGTGGGCACCCGTGTCTGGTGCCCTGCGTCACTGGGAAAGCCTCTGATAGTACTCCATTAACCCTCATCCTGGCCTGGGTGCCTGCTTAAAGAACCCTGAAGTAAGTCTGGAATCGAGGCCCATTCCCTCGAATACTTCGTCAATGTAAGTCCAATCACTAGTATCAAATGCTTTTTCGAAGTTTATTAACATAAGTGCTACCAGACCACCCTATAGGAAAGTAGCATCTTTCTGACATAGTTACCCCCATTTTTGCCTGTGGTCAGTGTGTTTAGACTGTAGTACACTGGGATCCTTCTAATCAGGACCCCAGAGTCTGTGCTCTCTCCTCTAATTGTGGTTTCTGGTAAACCTTTACACCAACAATTAGCATAGTGGCGCACCCATGTAAGTCCATAGTATATGGTACATTGGTACCCAGGGCATTGGTACACCAGGGCTGCAGCATGTATTATGCCACCCATGGGAGCTCATGCAAACTGTGTCTGCAGGCCTGCCATTGCACCTGTGTGAAATGGTGTGTGCACCTTTCACTTCAGATATAAGGCTTGCCTTATATCGCGGTCACTGCATTTGGACACTGTAAATCACCCCTCTAGTAGGCCCTTCAGCCTAAGACCAGGGTGCATGTCCTTAATTCTGAGGGCACCCCTTCATGAGCAGGGTACCAGTACAAAACCCAGACTCCATTCTTGGGCTTTGTAAGTGCAGGGAATCCATGTAGTGGACACTGGTCAACATGAGTGTCCAACTACATAATGGCTTCTCTGAACCTTGGCATGTTTGGAATCAAACGTGTTGGAATAAAGCAACTACACCGATTCCAGTGCTAGTTGCATGATCTCATGACTCTGGGGGCTCCTTAGAGGATCCCT
This sequence comes from Pleurodeles waltl, assembly GCF_031143425.1. NCBI lineage: Eukaryota > Metazoa > Chordata > Amphibia > Caudata > Salamandridae > Pleurodeles > Pleurodeles waltl. The sequence continues at coordinate 252,305,350 of NC_090449.1, read as the reverse complement.
CAGTTCTGCCTGTACAGCCTTAAGGGGTCTGGCTGCCAGCCCACACTACTGCTGGCCCCAGGCACTGTTCTGTCCTCCTGCTGATGAGCCTAACTCAAGCAAGGGAAGGAGAACAAAGGGTTTCTTGCAAGGAAGAGGTGGACCATCTCTCCCTTTCAAATAGGTGTCTCTGGGCTGGGGTGGGTAGCCTCTGAGTGCCACCAGACTGCTTTGAATGGCACACTTGGTGCCGTCCTTGCATAATTTAGTTTTCACCAGTTCAGGAACCCCCGGTTTCCACTCTGGTGCGAAACCACACAAAGGACAGGGGAGTGAAAACTCCCCTGTCCAGCTACTCCCTTAGGGAGGAGCACAGAGCTTTGCCAGGTGGCAGGTTGAATCTGCCATCTTGAAAACAAGGTAGGCAGAGACCCCAGTCATCTGACTGGTTAGGCCAGGTAGATGATGACACTGACCCCGTCTGATAGGCGGGTCACTACAGAAAATGACCATCCCCATTTTAGGGTCATTTAAGGACTCCCCCGAGGGGGAGGTCCTCAGATTCATCGCACAAGACTCTACAAGGAACTCTCTGCAAGATATATTTTGTTCCTGGCCTCCAGAACCACTGCTGGTCTGCTTTGGAACTGAAACAAGACTGTGTCCAGTTAGGAGGGCTCCCACTGCAACATTGTTCTGCAGCTCCTGCAAGATTTCTGCAACATCTGTGGCTGTGCATCCTCCAAGGTCACAAGGACTCTGTCTGCATACAAGAAGCAGGAAGGAATCTCCCTTGGAGTGAAGGAGTCACTCCCCTGCATCTGCATCTGCAGGCACCTTAAGACGACAATGACCGGCTGGTGGATACCGCTGTCCTATGGACAACAAAAAGGCTCTACTCACAGGTGGTGGTTCTGTGGTCCTCGCTGGGTCCCCCTTGTCTTCTGACTGACTTGGGAGATGGTGGGCTCTTGCTGCAGCCACCTGAACGGAACCCCAATGCACCACGACTGTTGTTCTTGCCAAGGCTTGTTGGCTCTTCCTCCCATAGATCTTCAGGCTCCAAGAAGCCACCACCTCCAGGACTCTGCAACTCAAAGATCAGCTTCCACTCTGCGCTTCCTGTGAGGTGGGAGTCCTATTTTGTTGTGCTGTTGCGGTCTCCCTGCGACTCCTTGTGCCTTCTGCCAGTGGATCACTTGTGGGGGTTCCTCTGACTACGGCTGGCTTTTTTCCCTGCTGAAGGCCTGCCTTGACTCTCTTCTAAGGATCGAGTGACTAGGACCTTGCTGGTGCTCAAAAACCTACACTCTATTTGCGTTTGCGAAGGCTTGTTAGTGGCCCTGCTGGCCACTGACACTCCTGCAATCTGGTGAGTGACATGGGACAGCTTGTGGGTGACTCCTAGGATCTCCTGCATCCCCTGGACGCCGCAGCTGGACTTCTTCCTTCACCGTCCTGCAGAATCCTCACCTCCCAGAGAGTGGGCATTGCCTACCAGCACCGCCTGGACATCTAAGAGTGGTCTGGACACGGTCCCCCTCCTTTTCAGGTTCTTCACATCTGAAATCCACCTTTGGGTTCCACTGGCCTGATCCACAGGTCGCGACAGCAGCTGGACAACCAAGGCTTCCATTGACTCTAACGAGGGCTTTTGATGCCATTTCGCCCCTATGCACCTAGGCTCCCTGGTGTAGTTACTCTGGTCTTCTGGGTATCCACTGGTGTGGGCACTCTCCAACCTTCTTTGTGCCAACTGATTTCCTTTGGGTCCACTGGGAAGGGTTCTGAATCCATAAACATCCAACTGTGATGGTCCTGTGTTAGCCCATGGAACACCCGGCTCGTTAACAACTCTGCATCTGGGGGCCTGTGGGATTTCTGGTAATTTCCTACTCCCCACAGCCCCTGGGATTCTAACACCCTTACCTCAGTTGGGCATTTCCATTCTTATTCCACTTTCCTAGCATATGGTTTGGGCCCCCCATAGGGCTCAAGTTATTCCTATGCTTTTCCTGCTTGTTACTCAGTGTATATTTTGTGTGTAGATATCTCCAAGTGGAGATATACCAATGTTAGGGTAATCCTAGTGCTGTAATAAATAATACTTTATTTTTGCAACCCTGGTGAGGTTCTGTCTTGTGAACAATACCCCTAGAGAGCTTTTGCTATCTGGGCACCTAAACACTATTACTAAGAGTTGCATGGACTCAGTACAGGGTGCCACCATAGGTTTACACCATAAACTGATTCGGCCTCCTACATACCCAGATGCCCTTATACGGGACAGAGCTGTATGTACTCTGCCGATAGAGTATCTAGTACTGTGTTGAGGGATGAATCCACTCTGGTCGGGAGGACCAGCTTGGGAATAACCATCAGCAGGCAATTTCCCAGTAGCTTAACATAAAGCTTGACCTCGCTGTTAATTAGGGAAATAGGTCTGAAGGATGCACAGATAGGATTTTGACGCCCAGGTTTGGGAAGTACTACCACCGTAGCCTGATCTGTCTCTTGGGGAAGGTGGTCTCTAGTAACAGTGTTCGTATACCGTTTAAGCAGGGGAAGAATAATGTTGGGGCAAAGCTTACCATCGAACTCTACGAGGAGTCCATCGGGTCCTGGCGTTTTGTCGAGTTTAAACCCTGACAGTGCGTCCCCTAGTTCTTCTCCAGTGATGTTGGTCTCTAAGGCAGCCCTTTCCTTGGGGGACACTCGGAGAAGGAGGAGCTGCCTTACCAACGGGGCTGATCCCTCGATGTCTGGGTGCCTATGGCATGCTGCATAGAGTTCTTTGTAGTAGTGGACAAATGTGGAGGCTGTTCCCTGAGAGCCCTCTACCCAATCCTCAGAGCCCCCCGAACACAGGATTTCACCCTATTTTCAGAATGGTGGATGTCCAGTCTGTGCAGTAATTTACTGGCTTTGTCACCCAACTCATAAACCTTTTATTCTTCCTGCAAGTGGTCTACAAACTTGTCCTCCTGCAGGAAACAGGCACTGAGGAACCAGATTGAGCGAGTGCCTCCAGGGGTCACATCAAGCAGAAGCAGAACAGGTGCATGCTCCAATATTCCCTGTGACATGATCTGAGATCCCGTGCTCCAGAGGAGATCAGTGGCTAGCAGGAACACATAATGGATTCGGGAGAGTGAGCTGTGTGTGGCTGATGCATGAGTAAGGCTTAGATCACTTGGATGACACACACGCCATGCGTCACTGAGTCCCAGTGCCTTTGACCAGCCCGCCAACCCTTGACTGCGTCGTGGGGCATATCCTTTGTGTCTGTGCCAGTCGGTCTGTCCCATTATATCATTAAAGTCACCCCCCACAATAATCGTTCCCTGTGGGAGTGCAGCGACCAAGTCCCCTAGGACCTTAAGCGTATTCTGATGCAGTGTTTGGGGGATTTGAACTCTTAGAGGTTTGTAAAGGGTAGCCTCCATGATGCCCTCTAAAAGGATATACCTGCCATTGGTATCCCACATAAACCTGGTCACAGCCATTGGTATGCACATGTGAAGGAGGATGGCAACCCCTCTAGAGCCCCTATTGTACCCCACGTGAAATACACTGTCATACCCCTTTCAGGTGTAGAAGTGACAGTTGGCACTTATTCTTTGGCCGTGTGGTTTCCTGGATAGTGCCCTGTTGGAGATTCAAGTTGCCCCAAGAAGCAGGGGAGTTAAGAGTGAGTGGTTGGTGCTCAGTGGGCTGGTTCATGCTTCCCTTGGGGAGTCAAAACACAGTATTTTGGATTGGGGCACCACTCGACCACTCGTTGCTTGGCAGGTACAAGAGCATGTAGGGAATCCGCATAGCTCATAGTTTGTTTTTAACTTGGTCAAAGGATTTATGCTGGCTTTGTACCATACAGGTATAGTCAAAAAAGATCAAGATGCACCCTGATAGATATGGATGTTCTCTGGTGAAGGGTGTGCCCTATAAAATGGTGTCTCGGTCTGTGTAATTAAAAAATTGTGCTATGAATTGCCAATGAGGTGCCCCAGAAGGAGGCCTTTGGACAAAGGAGCAGTGCACCAGTTCTATGACAAAGCAGTTGGAGAGGTTTGAGGAATCCATCCAGGACTGAAGCCACTGCTCCAGGAAGTGTTTGTGCAATTTGCCTTAAAACCCCTCTGGGAATCAAACAATATGCAGGTTATTACGTCTGGCCCTGTTTTCGGCCTCTTCCACATGATCCTGGAGGCTTTTCGTGTCCTTGTTGAGGTGGGCCACCTCTGATGAGAAATGTTTAACGGTGTCCTTGAGGGTAGATGTCCTTTCGTCTGCCTTAGAATCCCACCTTAGAATCCCTCTCTACTGTTTGACAAAAGTCTTGCCTTAGTAGGGATGCATCTGTTCCCACTTCCCCTATTTTGATCTCTAGTGCTATCTTGGACTCAACGATAGTCTGCAAGATGAGGGCCATAGTGTCGCCTGTCACCTGGGCATCACCCCCAGGGGCAACTTCTGAGGGTCCTTGATGTTGTTCTTGCTGCTGAAATATTATATGGGTCAGTCCTACGGCAAAGATTCACCACTGCGGCATTGGCTTCTGTAGCTCGTTGATAAAATATGTTTCCTTGGTGGTGCATAAGCCATGTGTCTATTACAGCGACAGCCACATGCAGTAACTTCTGCCCTGGCCCGCCACCATTTTCTGGGCAGTGCCTCTCACTGCTCTTGCTGTTTTTGTTGCTGAGGGCCAAACTGGACTGTTGAAGGAGGTGTCAGGAGCTTCTGCTGCCGTTCACAGCCCTCAGGTCTGCTGTAGCGCCTTTTTGGTGCATTCCAGCATCCAGAGAAAGCCAGATATGGAGCGGCAGTGCTAGAGCTAAAAAAAAGTCCACCTGCCATCTTGGCCATCCAGGCCACAACCCTGCAATCCAGAGTTTTGTGTGACCTCAAATGTCCAATACTCCGCTTGCTGCATTATAAAAAATGCATAAAATAAATGTGAAATTGAAGCTGGATTTAGCATTGTACCTTGCACCACCTCAGAAGAGGAAGCACTTGTCCGTTGCTTTGAAAATTCTCCCTTAGAATGTTTTGGCTGCTTGCTGTATTTTTGTCTTGATACACATTTGAGACGTTAGTTGGCTTCTCGGAGTGTTGTTTTTCTTCGACAAACCCTAACTTTTCTTGAAACCTTTTTATTTATTTAACACATTTCTAATTAGGCTCTTAAAATTAGAGGGAGTGCAAAATCGGGCATTTTTTTTCACGTGAAATTTTGCAAATTTCTTGAAAATAAGGCAGAGTTATGCTTTTATAGTGAAATGTGATTTCACTGATATCGCACGTGAATTTTTTTTTAACGAATGAGCAACGTCCGTAAAAAAGTCGTACAAGATACCAGTAGGAGACCAGTTTGAGTAGAAAATGCCTCTTGATGAAACATTTTCTGTGTGAATCAACCTCCTGCTGGCATATTGCAAGACTGTTTTTTTTATGCAAGATGAGCACTTGTTTAAAAAAATGTGGTGTGACTGCCTTTGCGAAATTTTGGGAGAGTTTGCATAACACGAAATTCAGGATTTTGGGGATCCTATTTAAAAGTTTGCCCTGGCCTCAGTATAATTAGGTTCACTTTGGTGCTTCCAAAAGCTCGTTGCAATATTGTAATTGCTCAGTGGTGACCTCTTGTATTACTCTCAGGAGGATGACAGGCTGAGATCCCCCCCTGAATTAAAACCCATGACCCACAGGTTTTAGACCGAACTTGCTTCCACGCAGCGGCGCAGCTATAATTGGTGCTGCAGGTTCAGTGCACCGTGGCCTTGAGGGCCCATTTGAATCTTGATAATTGCTGGATTTGTTCCAGCAACAGCAGAAACGGGGGGTATTTTCCTTGTTTACACCAGGGCCCAGGGCATCCTCGCTACACTGCTGCTTCCACAGACGGTCACACGGAGGGGGCAAGCAGAGATACTATTCCGGACAACGAAGGACATGGAGACTGGAGGGGTCCACTGAGCTGGACCGTTTCGCTGTGATGGGTAATATCGCACCACAGCTGCCTCAGGAGTCTCTCCGCCCTGCTGCACGTGACTCCGGAGCACATCAGCTGCTTTGCCGCGCCTGCGTTGCCTGGCGCTAAGCGTGGGACTGGGCTAATGCATAGTCTTATTGGGCTGATGGCCGGTTGGCCGGTTGGCAAGCTGCAGTAAATGCTTCAGTCTGTCCCATTTGCTGAAAGTGTTCACATTGAATCCTTGTTCGCGTCACTACAGATAGACATGCGTCGGAGGGTGCTTTGAGCTTACACTCAAGGCCACTGTAAGCATGCGCCAACGTGGGCCCAAACTAGGCGGCGGGTGACTAAATTATACAGCAACAAATAGGCAAATTATATGGCGAAATGTGGCACATTTTGGGAGCAGCGTTGTCTCACTACTTTGTCTTTTAACAAATATTTAGGCTGCTTCGGAAAAATGCCACACTATTATTAACAGCTTAACACCCTAATAAAGCCATCAGCAAATAAAAAGTGACTACAGTGCCGCTGGACGACATCACCACGTGTGGGGCTTTTTTATTCGGTTGAGCACGAAATATTTGTTGGCCCGTCGATCCTCTAGAGTTCGGACACGGAGGGCTATATACATTTGACATCTCTGTTGAGGCTAATGTCCCTTAGTCTGCTTGCCTGAGGCTTTTGACTGCATCTGTTCACCCGCCCTCGCCCCCACCCCTCCGGATAGATATTACACTAGGCGGCCTCTACTGCCACGACTACTGACTATGACCCTGCTGTCTCAGCCTAAGAGAAGGCACAGGCCCAGCAGGCAAAAATCAAACTTAGGGACCTGATCTCAAAAGTGCTGCGTGGTGTGGGATGTGTTACTGCAAAGGAGCACCAGCCAGACACGATGGCAGCTACACAACTGCTCGTACAGAAGTGTTGAAATTCCCGCGGCACCTTTAGTTGTGTATGTCCTATAGGTAGGGCCATATGACTTTGAACATACTTCACTTGCCGCATTATACACCACCTGCTAAGTAATTTAACATCATCAACAACTAATTGACTCTACCTCAAATGGATCAAAGTTTTAAACGGGTAAAACATGCTGCCAAGCAGTGGCAGACGATTTGAAAAAGTGATCCTGCCACCTTTTAGTTGACTAACGATCTTTTTGGAAGTTTTCCTGGTGCTAAAGAGATGCAGCCTTTGTCCAGACAGTATTAATATGTCTTAAAATGACAAAATGGTGAAATAATACTATCACAGAATGTGGGAATATATGGCACATATTTTGCCCTTTCTTGCTGCATAATTTAGGAAAACCCTGCTGCGTAATTCAGTTCTCTATTTTATTTCTCCTTCCTTTCCCTACTTTGCACGTGTGCTGCGCTGTACAGCACACATAAAAAGTAGGACAAGTTTTACAGGTTGTCTAGGCATAATAATGTGTACTGGAAAAGAACTCTTCAGTACAAAACCTATGCCCTGCTCGTGCACACATCCTTGCACCATGCCACAAAGGTGTGTAGGCTGTGGTCGGCAGCCTTATTGTGCGCTAGTGTTATGGAGTTGAGAGGTAGATGCAGCACATTACACCGCTCTCCCTGTCACACGACGCAGCGCAGCAACTTTGGTGCTGCGATGCGTTGGGTGACAGGGTAGTAAATCTGACCCTAATACTCAGTTCCTTGTGATCCAACCACAGCCAGTGAAAACACACAGTTAATTGGCCCTCCTTCCTAAGATGCCTTAGGCCTAGCAATGCCCATGTCTCCTGTGTCACACCAGCAATGACACAAAGGAGTCTGATGCACGAAGCATACCAACCCCATACATTACTTGTCCTGGCTTTTTGAGTTAAGCTCTGATTTTATGCTCCAGGGCTCCAGCAAATCATTTGCCTATCACTTAGCACCACAGAAGTGTGGGTGCGTCCTACCTTATATTTGTTTTGATAATTTATTTTATAAGGGGACACATAAGAGTAACCAACCATCTACCCTCATGAGGTCGAATGAACTTTTGGGCTCAGATAGGTGTGAGTGTTTGGCTCTGAACAAAACGAAGTAAACTACTTACCAAAACCAAACAATATCATCATTAATCAACATTAGAGTCAGTAATTTATACGTACCATGAGCTATTTGGCCATGAATCACCACTTCAGTTTAGTAAAGTTCAAACACTTATTTGCCCTTTCTATTGACAATGCTAAAATCACGTAAACCAAACGCAAATGCAAATTATAAAGGTACATGAATACCACAAGTTCACCAAACCTTTTAAAGAATCTCAGCTTTGACAGGATATGAATTATTAGGCACTCAAGAATCATAAAGAATCACAGCAATATCAGATGTACAGATGAGATTAAATGCATTGAATTAACACAGATGTATTATTCACAATCAGTTATTTTGCACAGCCAAATACAGAATGTAACATTCTAACCATTACCCTAATTAGATTAAGCCTGTTGGACTTCATGCAAAAAGAAAAAGAAGACAAAAACGATTTTGGAAAACATCTATCTATGGTGCTAGCAAAAATAGTGGTTGGGTTCTAGAAGAGAAAAACGTGAAAACCTGCAAAAAAGACAAATATACCTCTCCTTAATGGGTTCAGCAGGCAGTGAAGTCTTCTTCAGTGGAGCATCTTCATGGTCAGCGTCAGTGGGCAGTGACATATATGGGAGCAGTCCAGTAATATTTAGCCTTAATGCATCTAAACTATCAGCTGCACATAGCACATTATTTCACTAGCAGAAATAAAAGAGCATCTGATCACAGCCAGGAACAGGGAAGAACTACACTCTAAACAGCAGGGAAGAATTCTGCATAAGATTGATCACAGCAAAGGACAAAGTAAAATGTCCCCCAATTCTGAGCTTATACCACAATATTGAAGTTCCAAAAAGTAACTAGATTCTCTGTCATTGGTTAGACTATAGGGTGGTTTTGGACAGAACCAATTAAAACTAAAGCACGTTTCTCTGTGTTGCACTTCTTGTGTTCTTTTCTCCCTCATTGATTTAGCTCCTTTCACTGCCACCACCAGTTTCCATCACATAAATAAAATGTCTCAAACTACATAAAACTACTGAAAGCCATTGTTTTCCGTGGAACACTATCTGGAAAGAACGAAACAAATGTTTCAAAATATAGCACAAGAACATTTCTCTCAGACATCAGATCATCACACAGGATTATACAGAAAGAACAGAAAACTTTATAAGCATTCCATTTATTTAATTCTGAAATAGCTTAACATGGGCCTTTTCAAAAATGCAGTAAAATGTGCAGTGTACAACATTTCATAAAACTAAAACTATTTATTTTCTGAACATGTAATATTTTTTTTTTTCATTATTCTCAGTTAGTAAAACAAAATACATTTAAATAGACAGTGATTTATTTTCATTTTTTATAATATGTGCCAATTAGCAGTGTAGGCCTCATTTTAGCCTTGCACTTTTAAACGCATGTTTTTCTTTCAGTTAATCACGCAATTTTATTAGTAATTTTCACACTCTAACAGAAGCACCAGATCATCATGGACACTCTGTCCTGAATGATGCTGAACCAAACAGCACCGGATGATCATTTTCTAAAACATGTCTCAGTCTCTCTATCCCTCTCACTCCCTTTCTTTCCCCGCCTCTCTTTTGTTGATACAATCTTTCTTGGGCTGTCTCATCTCGCTCTCCATTTGTCTGTCTCCTATCTCTTTATTTCACTCCCTCAGCCCCTCTCATGTTGTCCCCTCGCTCTCATTGCGTCTCTCTCAATTTCTCTTTCTCACTTCTCTGCCTCTCTCCCATTCTTAACCCCTTTTTTCTTTCTCTCATTCTTACTCTCTCTACTTCTTGTGTTCCTCTCCCCTCTCTTTGTGCCTTCTCTCTCTCACTCTTCAAAGAGACTGCACTATTCCTATTGGAGCAGGAACAAGATGGATGTCAATATGGCTTGTCTCTGTCTACTGTGACATACTGAGCAAAAACGATGGTCTGAAATGCTGGCCTGAGCGATCACCAGGGGCTGACATTAATTGAAGCATTCCTCCCATCACCCTGTTGTTTGTTGCAGTATGTCATAAGTGTAGCTCATCTGTACATCACTTATGAGAACTCAGTAGGGTGAACAGTCACCCTACGGTTGTTTGTTGTTTCTCTCTGGGGCAGACGAGGCCTGGACGTTTGGACTGGAGCAGGGCTGGTTTGCATATTACAGGTTTCTGTCTAGAGTGCCATATTGGTAAAAAATAAATAAATGATAGACTAGAATGCGCCCCAAGCGATCACCAGGGTCTGAGGTTTATTCAAACATTTCTTCTACCACCCAGTTGTTTGTAGCAAGTTTTTTAAACCAGCCTTTTCTTGTGCTTTTAGCCACATCGTTATGTCTCTGATTATGAAACAGAGAAAGGGACATGAACAGAAAAGAAAGAAAGCACTTAAAACTAACTAATGGAAATTATTTTTCAACCTTAAAAAATAGTAAATGTATAAAGCTGTATACCACCTGCATCATTTCGACTCATCCATAATACAATGGCTGAGTAAATACTGTGTCGCTTGGAATATTCTGCCACCTTTCACAAATTCTGCACCATTCGGTGAACTGTATTCTTGTCTTGTGTGGGGTAGAAGAAGTGTCCTGAAGGGACTGATTCCTAGTGTCCTAGTGTTGCACACTAGGGTGCGGCTAGGGTCAAGAGACGCTTTAACATATGAAAGTTGTCAGCATGATGCAGCCTCCCTGAATTAACCCTCCCCCCCCCCTCCTGTGCTATGCCTATTATTTGGCTATTTATGGTAATTTGCACTTAGGCCCCCATAATTTTTTGTCCACCTAAGCTATTCACGCCAAAGTTGCATATTTTTTTCCAACATCTGGGGGATTCTAAAGGTACCAGGGGTATGTGGATTCCCCTGAAGGAGACTGACAAATTAGCCAAAATACAGCTAAGTTTTGGTTTTTGGGGGAAAATAGAATAAAAGGTTGTCCAGAAGAAAGCATCTGTTTTTTTCCCTGCAAATGATATCAACAAAGGGCTTGCAGTGCTGAAATTACCATCTTCTCATCTTTCAGGAACAGGCAGACTAGAGTCAGAAAACGACATTTTTAAATACAGTTTTGGCATTTTACTGGGACATGCCCGCTTTTTAAAAAATTTTGTGCTTTCAACCTCCTTCCAGTGAGTGACAGAATAGTTGTGAAACCAATAGTAGAGCCTGGAAAGCTAAACATTTCTGAAAAGTAGACAGAATTCTAAATTCAGCAAGGTTTTATTTGTGTAGATCCTTCAAGGTTCTCCGATAGCAAGTAACACTTGAAATAATAAATTATTGAAATTGAGATGATAAAAACAGCCATTTGTGTCTACGTTTTCATCTCTAACTTTTTCTAAGTAAGGCCATTCTTTAAAGCAATATACCGTTACATCTTCTGAACCCTTCTGGTTGCAGGTATATATAGGTTCTCTAAGAACCCATGCAACCCAGATCCAATATCTGAACTGCACCTTGAAATGGGTTTTCATTGTGTACCAGGTATGCAGCAATTAATTTGGTAAAATATAAAGAAGGAAAAATAGGTATCAAGGAAACCTATGTATTTCCAAAATGTGCACAAGATATGGAGTTTAGAAGCAGTGGTTGTTTGTGGGTACCTATACTAGCATGTGAATTAGAGGGCATTTCTCAAAATGACTTCGTTCTTACACACTGTCTTGCATTTGGAAAGCACAAATGCAGAGAAAGACAAAGAGTAATAGCACTTATTCTGTTATTCTGTGTTCCCCCACGTCTCCCGATAAAATAGGTATCTCATTTATATGGGTAGACCTAGTGCCCGCAACAGGAAACACCCCAAAATGCGACGTGGACACATCACATTTTTCCACTGAAAACGAATGCGTTTTTGCAATGTGCCTCGCTGTAGATATTGGGCTCTAGCACAGCCGGCACTTAGGGAAACCTAGAAAACCTCTACATTTTTTAAAACTAGAGACCTAGAGAAATTTAGGATGGGATGACATGTGGGGCTCTCACCAGCTTCTGTCACCCAGAATCCTTTGCAAAACTCACATTTTGCCTAAAAAACACATTTCCTCACATTTCAGTGATGCAAAGTTCTGGAATCTGAGAGGAGCCACAAATTTCCTACCACTGAGCATTTTCCCAGATCTCTCAATAAAAATTCTACCTCACTTGTGTGGGTGGGCCAAGTGCCTGCAACAGGGAAGGGCCCAAATTAGGTATATTTACCCTAGACAAGAAACAAGCATGCTACCAAGTCTCTTATTTCTGTGATGTTCAAAACAGTCAATTTGTGAAAAAAACGCCCTTAGGTTTTCTTAAGAACACTCAACAACCTAGTTGATCGCATGCTTCATCGTTGGAGTCACACCCAAGACACCTAGAATATCAGGGGTGTGCTTTTGATGCCTAATTATAGTGGAGCGGGTTTTTTTTGTTAGTTGAATTCCAAACTGAGATGAGAAGGGCAATGAAATCGTCTTGTGGTTACTCACCAATATGGCGGGTTTTTAATCGTGGTAACCTTGAGCAGATGTTAAAAACAGTGATTTTCATAATTTGAGGGTTTGGGACATTACTGAAGTAAGAGACTTGGTAGCGTGTTCGCTTATTGTGGTTGTTTATAGTAATTTGGGATGGTGAGCAAGCTCTCTCTTCTCACTCTCTCAACTGGTATCCATACATACTGGTTAGATTTGACACAGGGTTGAGTGATGGTTTAATAGATCAATTCAGAGATTTCACAAACATGAAATGAACTGTTAATAACTAATAGGTTAAAATACTGAAACAATGACTCACATCAAGTGAGTTGTAAAGCCATGACATGGCACCAACCGCTTTACATACTATTCACACTCCTTTCATACATGACACACACAACATCATTTCCCCCGCCAGCCGTGGGCCCAGCACATTACGACATTCACATCAACAAACAGCACCATTCAAGGGTCCATCACTTTCAGATGCCCACATACCTGACACAGCAATCAAACCGGATGACAAGGTGTGTGGAGTGGTGTTTGGCTAGCAGTGTGTGTAGAGACCAGCAGCAAGTCACTACTCTCACACTGCCAGCCGAGCATCAGCTCACACACCCAGCCAAGCACCAGCTCACAGACACTGCCAGCCAAGCGCCATCTCATTCACACCACCAGCCAAGCGCCAGCCCATGCACAGCGGCAGTGCACACACACCACCATCACATTTGTTTTAACAAAAAATAAAACAAAAACCAATTGTGAGTAAATACAAAACAAACCTACAAACACAAGAGCTCTAAGTGAAAACATCAGACTAATGCCAACTGCGAAACTTAACAAAAAATATAAAACAATAGAGACCAGGCAACGCTCACGGGTGCTACCAAAACGTTTTGTGTTTGTGATACTTTCGAAAACAAGTGGGCACACACAGCCAGGTTTAGAAGGACAATCAGGGCAGTGCAGACTCTGCATTTCTTACAGGGATTGTTTTTTTTGGGTGTGGGAGGAATGTAATCTGGAAAGTGGCAATCTTTCAATCTGGCCACGTCCTCCACCACTCCAACTCCAGGAACATTGCGTGTTCCAATACAACAAGGTTGTCTATCACAGGTTCTTGAAACTGAAGAAACTTCATCATTGACTTACGGACAGCACTGTAAGGTTCCAAGCTCCGATCTACTCTATCTACACTACTCATGTGCTTATTGTAGTCTAAAATGCACACAGGTTTGCGCACTTCAGTAACCTGACCCCAAACAGTCACAGGTAAAGTACTTTCATAATGGGTGTTAGTCAGCATGTAGACATCCTTTCTGTCTGAAAATTTCACACCTAGCAGCTCATCACTACGAAAGGCACTGCAATATCCCCTCTCAAGTTTTTTTATACACAAACTCCGTCTAACTGTTACTGTTAGAGCGGACTGTCCCACAAGCAACAGTGTCCACTTCAAATAATTCCCTGAACAATTGCACACCAGTGTAGAAGTTATCGAGGTACAAATGGTGACCTTTGTTAAAAAGTCCTCTACCAAGTTCCCACATACTTTTCTCACCAACTCCAAAAATGGCAGTACAACAGGGGGGGGTCAATAGTGGAATCTCTACCAGTATACACTCAGAAATTATAGACATATCTCCTGTACTACTCTCAGAAAGCATATACATCTTAATTCCATAATGTGCCCACTTGCTAGGAATGTACTGCTTAATAAACAAATAGCCCTTGAACAGGACCAAAGACTCATCCACAGCGATTTCTTTTCCTGGATCCTAGATCTCTGAAAATCAATCTACAACGTGATCAGGGACAGGCCGAATCTTAAAAAGATGGTCACAATCACCGTGATTTTGTTGCAAAACTAAAGCATTATCAACAAAATGCAGCATCCGCAGCATCCGCAGCATAAGCGAATACCAATCACAGCTCATCATTTCAGGAAATATGCCCCTTGCAATCAAAGGACTTGTAGACCACTAGGAAGACAGTGATGGCTTCTTTATCAAGCCCATCAAAAAAGTGAACACAGGAACTTCTTCAACTCTTCAGATTTGTGGGAGTGCACTGGGTAGCTCTGGAGTGGGGCTTAAGTCTGCCATTCTTGTCCCTCAAATAATGTTCAGCAAACAAACAAATTAGTCTGCTCAACATTCTCACCTAAAAATACACTGTCCATAAGCAACTGAAAGAAATTGATAGGCAAAACTTTTTCAGTATTAAATCTACACCCTGTGACACCAGTAAAGGCAGGCAAAGCTGGCTGCACCATGTTTGGGACAACCCAGAGTTCAGCTCTTCCAGCGGGAAGCCTTGAAGCCCCCGGCTGCAATCCAGATGCCTCTTGCACGCATTATCGGCACACCAGTGTGCGCCTCAAAAATAGGCACTTCATCCAAACTGAGAGTGACCTCATCATTAGATGATTCCTTTCGGACAGAAAATTCACTGACGGAATCTTGCACTTCCTCCTCTAACTCAGATGCAGAGTCAGTCTCATAATCATGGTCAGAGAAAGATTCCGAAAGCATACCAACAACCTGCTGAGTGGTAATCCTGCGGCTAACCATGATCCTTACTAATAAAAGTACCTTGACAAATAAGTCAACAACAACCAACACTGTGTAAAATAAAGAATAAACAAAGTGTGGCTTTATCACAACGACCTATATACTCAATAATGATAGCACTCACTTTCAAGAGAAAGTAAGACTCACCAGCACCCACTCTGCACACACCCCACACCACAAGCACAGCAAGCACCAACGAAATCCCACTAAAACTGAAGAAAAAAAAATACACATAAGACAACACAATACACATTGTGCACAAATCTAAGGAGAATTTCACACACAATTAAACCAAAAAAACATTTGCTGTTATTATTACACCATTTACAAAAAACTCATTAATGCATGTCAACATTACTCATTTGGAGTAAACAGTACAAAAAAGTTTTTCTTACCAAACACATGCAACTACGCAAACTGCAGATCTACCATTGCCAAAACCGCAAGCAGGAGTCACAGCAAATGAATCAAAAGCTTTGAACTAGAATAAAAAAGAGAAATAAAGATTATGCATCCCTTGGGGACAGATGGGCCTAAATAATGGCTGATCTGCAAATGGCCAAAATACGAGCTTCCCAAAGGAGAGTGACCCTTCCTCAAGGAGCCGCTGCCCAAACACAGAAATAATGCTCCAATTGAAATCCCTGGAGACTAGTGGTTTCTGATCCCCTTGGGAGCAGATGGGCTCAAGAAAAGACGATGATCCATGCCAAGAGGGGCAAAAACTGCCAAAATACATGTCCCTCCAAGTGGAGCAACCCTTGCCCAAGCGGCCGGTCCCCAAACGCACAAATCATTATCCTAAAGGAATCCCTGGTGTCTAGTGGTTCCTGACCCTCTTGGGGGCAGATGCGGCTAAAAAAAGAGGCCGATCTGCACCGAAGGGGGCAGAAACAGCCAAAATACAAGTTCCCCAAAGGGGAGCCACCTTTGGCCAAGGGGCCACTCCCCAAACAAACAAATAATGCACTGAAAATAATCTCTGGTTTCCTGTGGTTTCTGCCCCTCTTGGGGGCAGATGGGCCTAAGATAAAGAGGCCTATCTCACCAGGTGGGGCAGAAATGGCCAAAATACATATTCCCCAAAGGGGAGCGACACTAGCCCAAGGGGCCGCTCCATTGCAATACACAAATACAATCCCTGGTGTCTAGTGGTTTCTGCCCCCGGGGGCAGATAGACCTAAAATAAAGAGGCTGATCTGCCGCCAAAGGGGCAGAAACAGACAAAATACATTTCCCCCAAAGAGGAACGACTGTTGCCCATGGGGCCGCTCTCCAACCAAACAAATATTGTGCCACAAATAATCCCTGGTGTCCGTGGTTTCTAGCCCCAGCTGGGGGCAGATGGGACTAAAATAAAGAGGCCGCTCTGACTCCCAGGGGGGCAGAAACAGCCAAAATACATATCCACGACAGGGGAGTGACCCTTGCCAAATCACCCACTCCCTTACAATACAATACAACATATAATACAACCACAGAAACAAACACAAAACAAAAAATCTCTGGTGCCTAGTGGGCATGCCTGCTGCACGATCATGGTGCTATCATGCAGCAGGAATGCACAAAGAGACATTGGAGGAAAGAAACCCCCTTTTTTTCCCCCGATGCCTCTTTACTGAAAAAAAAAACCTCCTCAGGAGAAACTAACCTGTTTCTCTCAACATGCTGGAAGCGAATGGCTTCCAGCGCATCAGAGGCGACTTCTCATGATGTTGGTATGTGGTGTGCACTGGCATCATCAGATGCTGCAGGTGGAGGTCAGGGGTGGTAGCAGGAACACTTCCGCTGCCATCACTGCCGGGGTGTAGAAGGGTGTCCCACGGGACAGGTGCCATTGCTTTCTCCATGGGTGGGTGCTTGGATGGCTGGGGGCCGTCCAATACACACGCCCACTGCAGCATCGGATGGTCCGGAGCTGTCTGACGCACATAAGGGGTTAAGGAATTGGGCCAAAGTGCTTTCAGAAAACATCTCCTGTCTGACTCCGTGTATTGGGATTGGGATATGGTGTTGGTCCATCTGAATGCAGTTCCGGTAAGTAGCTGCAATCTATAATGCCAGGTAGTGAGTTTGGGGGTCAGGTGTTAAGTATAATGCAAGAAGCAGACTTGGAAAGTGTGTAGCTGAGCTGGCAAATGCTCCAGATAGCATCCAAATCAGTAGTTAGAAGATGAAGGCACAAGGGGAAACCACGATGCTCAGCAGGGCAGTGAGAAAGCGTGCTTATAACACTGACCCTCAAACTTATTTTAGCTGAGAAATGCAAGATCCTGAGACTTTCATAAGGTGTGATTTGACAGTAGCTTTGCAGCCATGTCAGTCTACCCTGATGATTAGGAGAGGATGAATTATGACTTATATTTAATGTGTTAACTTTTGCTATTGGACCTAAGTGGGCACAAATTGGAGACACTTGCTTGGACACTATGCAAAATGTAGCTTATTTAAATTGCATGTATGTGTGTATTCCTTTTCTTTGTGCGTCATGGAAATGTGGAGGTAGAAACTGAAAAATAAGCTGTCTGAAAGGAGTATATGTAGAGTCCCCCACCCTGGTGTTGGAAGAGCGAGATGAATCTACCACAATACAGAAGACAATTTTGTTACAGGGGGACGGACTAGTTGGCGCTAACTCAATTAGCTGATGTCTGAAAAGGAATATGCCATCAGGCACGCTACACATGTGAGGAGAGTACAAATAGGATAAAGTATATGGGACACACAGAATGGAGGAAACATTTATGAAACAGATAAAAAGCATATATTCTCTCACCCGCAGTGAAGCATAGGGGACAAACAAGCTCAACACAGGGTCCCAGGTATTTGGTTCCTTCTTCATGACTGCACTACTTTAGCAGTGTTCTTGTATCTTGATAAGCACAGTTGGGATCCTTGTAGAGAGTCATTGTATTCCTTGGGCATAAGGCGGATCTGATGTAGGCTGTTTAGTCTGGTTTCACAGGCAGTCGTTGAGCTCATGGAAGCCTGTGAGGACTATGAATAGGAGCTTACCTAGCAACAAAGGACAGTCAGAGATTCATTTTATAGAAATAGTTCAAATAGTGGACCAAGCATCTCCCATCAAAGAAATTACAGCTAATTTTCAAGTAAGTGCAATCCATGTATTGAATTTATCACAATGCAAAGGGGCGAACTGTGCTGTGATGTGAGGCAGTGTGCTCCCATCCCCCTTCTATTTAAAAAGTGTTCCTTGAGCCAGCAAGTTGACAAGCTTTTTGGAGATGCACCTGTGCGCCACTGAGAGGTACTGAGACCTTAGAGGACTGTGGCGGCATATTTGCTCCTTCTGCCAAACTTACTGATAGTTCATTTTCATCTAGTAATCCATGTAACTCTATTTCAGCCAAATTAGTTGTAATGTCCTTGCATTATCATACATGCATGATGTTTCAGTATCTCTAATACGTGCCTATGCATTCTTGCCCCTATATGTTGTTGTAGTGGGTTAAAGGGTGGGATATGCCAGTTTGCTGTTTTAGTCCTCCGGTTTGATATAGAACTTTAAAAGCATCTCACTACACCCATCCTGTATGTCTGTTAAGAACTCCCCAAACCTCCTTCTGCTGACGCCAAATCTACGATAATCAACCCTGAGATTAATACATTTGGGATGCTCAGGCTCTCTAAATGTTATCATCAGCTTTGTTTTCTTTTTGTAGTATGCTTCATCATCTGAACAATTTCTTGTCACCTGTATTAATTCACAGAAACGTCAAAAAATTTGAAAACAGCGGGTTCTGTGTAACATACTATTCACTCATGTTCATTTCATTGAATATTTTAGGATTTGTCCATCTCTTTTCTTGAAATCCTACTAAATCACATATTTTCTACTCGAGGTCTGAACAAACTTTAAAATCAAATACTTCCGCATTTACTGACCACCTAATTAAAGCTTTTTCTATAAAAGGTAGAAATTTGGTGACATATTTATGGTATTTCACAAGTCACGGAGCCCTTGCCACCTTCTTTTCCCACAACCACATTAAACAGTTTATCATAGGATAGTGCCCGTAAAAGTAATATCGTCCATTGAACAGAAATGTATTATAAACAAGAACTAAGGCTAGTAACATTTCATTATTTTACTATTGATTCACAGTCCTGTCACGGAGATGGTACTTCAAAGCCTCAAGGCTCATCACCACAAACCTAGGCCCATAATCACACATCTTAACTGCACAATACATTTTATTCAGAAAACTCAAGTGGAATCGTGAGATAATCTCCTGTGATATGCCTCCTCATTTAACTGTCTTGTGAGTTCTGACTCATGTGTTGTGGAATTTATCTGCAGAATTCCCACTTTGCCGCTCAGCTCAATCACAGCAGATATATCATTATTTTGTTTGTAAGTCCTGCTTCTTTCCATGGAATTGCTTGTGCTTCAAAACCCAATCCATCGCAGTTCTGAAAAACAGTGGTAAAGTAAACCTCATTGTTTTATTCCCTGAAACACAATTTAATTATGAAACCACTCTCTTGAAGATAGAGTTGGTTGGAGTTTCATATAATCAAAATATTAATTCTCCCAACATTTTCTAATATTTAATTTCTTTCGGTAAAAAGGACACATGCTTTAATTCATTCTTTCTTCCTATCAGGTCTTTTGTTTCTCATCTAGATGGATTCTCAGAGGACTCTTTCTTTCATTTAAAAAAAAAAAAAAAAATTAAAATGGTTTATTTTTTATTTCTGCTGCATTCAATTTCTGTGTTCCTACAAAACAAAGACAATTTGTTGAGTAAGTTGTCCTAGATGCAAGAAAGGAATGTATTACTTTTTGGATATGCTGTCTTTCCTTTTAAACTGACCCTCGTTTTGTGAGTATATGTGACTGGGTCTCATATGTTGCAACATATGCCCCTTCTTGTCTTTTTACATTACATTTTTTCCTGATAATCACATGCAAGAGGTGAATTTCTACTAATAACAGCTTTTTCTTCTCTCTAGTTCTTCAGTGCTACCCATCCACAAAAGAGGATGAAGATGGTGAGAGGAATGAGGATTCTAGTGGTATTTACCAGGATATTTTACTAAAATATTGTCTGAGCTCAACATCATCAGTTCATTATATTGTTTACAAAAATATTGCTCTATTGAAGTTAACAGAAAATCTACATCCCGTGGGGCAATATATTTGTGAACAATATTTATGACATGATATTTCTGTCAGAAAATATTTTTTCTAACTATATCCAGGCATACAACTGTGCTCAGGTCGCAGGTGCTGGGAGCCCTGGATACAGGTTTAGTGCCAATAATTCTTGAAGTGTTCCTGTGTTTTAATCAGAGTATAATTTTTTCGGTAAAAAGTGAGAATTCCACCAGGTGTATATCTTTACCATCGGCTCTAGATTTCTTTTGTTTTGGTTGACATTTAACATGTCATTCATCTCTTGATTAAATTTCTATATTATGCAGACAAATGAAGGGCAATAATATATTTCTCCAAAGTTACTTCCTCTTCTTTATTGTTTGTTTTATATAAGGTATAATTTTGCACAGAATCTTTCAATTTCTTTAAAATCTTCCCACTTTTCCTTTAATTGGAATATATTCAGATGCCCAAAATTTGGGAGCATGAGGATCTGTGAACTAATGGCCGAGCTTTTGTTAGCGAGGACTGGGACTTTAGCAGGTCTGGAGTGCACAGATCCTGCCATTGGAGACTGAGAGGACTTCTCTAAAAGTGCCAACTTTGCTTTGCAGAAAGAAATCAGTGGTGTCTTTTTAGCCAAGGGCACCTGGGAGTTTTAAGGGACATGTTTACAAGAAACTGGCGCATCAGTGCTGATGCACCAGTTTTCTTGTGTTGCCCCTCCCCCACCTAACCACACCACAGGTGTGCCGTATTTACAAAATGGAGCACCATGGCGCACGTTAGGCCAATATATAGTGACGCTTTGCTGCACTAGTGTCAAAAATGTTGACGCTAGTGCAGAAGAGTGCAGGAAGGCCCATTGATTAATATGGGTGTGTCACTTTATAGCCTGGTTTGAGCAGGCATTAATAAAAATGACGCCAAAAATGGTGTAGTGAAATCTTTTAGAACGCCCCTGTACATACTTTATGCTTGATGCAGGCATAATGTGGTGCAAGGGGTCGCAAAGTGGTGCAATGCATTCATTGCATCACTTTGTAAATATGGTGAGGTGAAAACTGCCTCCTTGAGCCACAATAGCGTTAAAAAAAAATTACGCTAGTGTGGAGCAAGGAGGTCGCTGGGGCCTTGTAAATCTGGCCCTAAGTCCATATGTCAACATTTAGCAACTATGCCTCTGTTTCCCACCTTTCCACTTACAGTGTGTTCTTATCACTTCCTTGGACCTCAGCCATTTGACTTTCCTTACCCTGCTCCACTCTTTGCCTAATGAGAATCTCTCCCTCTATTCCTCTTCCTCAGTTTTTTTCTTCCTTTCCTCCCATGTTCTGCACTTGCGCCTTTCTCCAAGCCCCTGTTGCCTGCCCCCTGCTCCCACCTGCTGTGATGCCCATCTCGTTATCTGTCACCTGCGTTTTACTCCCTAATGCCCACTCTCCCTTATTCTTCTTTTAAGAATAAGATCAACATGGGACACACTGGAAGTAACATAGAAAGAGTACACACGGTGTCTGGAACATGCTGAATCCTTCACCTCAAGCGCCCATCAAACATGTCTTTAGTTAGCTAAGATGGTATCTAGCATCACTAAGTACCACTAATGGCCATACACAGTGACGACGAAGTGAGCTCACATACCTACTTGAAGTTATGTCATGTTATGTATGTATAGCGCATGGCTACCCAAAGGCCTCCCAGCGCTAGAGGACCAATCTCCATAATTCTGAATACACAACAAAACATTTTAGAACAGCCAGGTTTTTAATGTTTTCCGAAAATTGAATTCATGACTAATTGACCGAAGGCTACTCGGGAGGGAATTCCACAGTTTAACTCCAAGATAAGCCATCATAGTAAGCCATCGAAGTCAGAAAATGTTTAATAATAAAAAGAAACTAGTCTGTGAATCATAGAAATGGGCGACAAGCGGACCCATCAGACCCAGTCTGCGTAAAGCTAAAAATCGCCTGTACAGAAAGCAAATGTATATGTTTTCTAATACAGGGTTCCAATGGAGATCACGCGTTGGTGAAATTGGAACAATGAAGGCTTTGCGTGTGCAAAACTGAACGTGGCGTACCACACATTCGACCTTCAAAAGTATACAAAAAGTTACACTTTTAGAGCACGCCGTGCTACTTGAGAAATTCTGGTTGACGATGGCAGGCATGAGAATGGGGCTTTACACATCAAGGCGGCACAACTTGGTATCATGGTTAGCATTACCATGAAAATGGCTGCAGCTACTTCGGCTACGCTGAGGAAAACCTCGAAAGGTTTACAACAGGCACCAGTACACTTTCGATGCTCAATGGCCAATGCAGCCGCTCTAGAAGATGCGTATGTGATTTGCAGACAGCCCCTGGATTTTGCTAATCAAACACCAATAATAATCACCAACCGATGCATTCACCTAACAAAACAACGTACCCATTCACACACCTTCCCACGAAAAATCTAACTCCTCTCTGCAATGGAAATCTTGCACATTTGAAAAGTGACCCTTTGAGTACCAAACATGCTGGGATGCCACACAGATAGACTGAGTGCTATATAGATACCACTTACATAGCATTAAAATGTAGATCCTGGGCATGAGTGCTGCTTGTGTATACCTTAAAGCACTACTGGCTGAGGCAGCACAATCCTCCATTCTTCAGTTCATGGTACACAAACTCTTTAATTCTTGAACGGTCTATGGGAAGCATCTCCTTTCTCCTTGGGTGCTATTGGTTGGGGACTGTAGCTGCTAATCCCTGTAGGTTCTGCCCTCTCCTTGCAGACCCTTCTGGTGAAGCGATCTAGAGAGTCGTAGTTAAGTTTACCTTAGCTGCTACTTTGTACATGATTTGTCAAGGAACTCTTGCCCGCTCCTTCCCATGCAGCACCTGACCTGCTATGCTGCTGCCTGTGGTGGAAGCTTGCTTAGCTCGTCTCTGTCATACTTATCCAAGGAGACCGTGTGCTTCTGTTCCTCTACATGTTCAGTGAGAGAAGCTTGCTCTGTTGCTCCCATTTGTGCTGTGCTTGCAGTACTGTGAACTATGATCAAACTACGCTTTCTGTAACAAGTAGACCTGCACTGCTGTTGTCTGTTCTGCACCTCTGGCAAGTGGTGTGTGTGCACGAGACTGATAGAGAGAGAGAAGCTTGCACGGCTGCTGACTGCACTCTACCTGTTCTGTGTGTGTGAGGGAGGCTCGCACTGCTGCTGCCTGCACTCTACCTGTTCTGTGTGTGAGGGAGGCTTGCACTGCTGCTGCCTGCACTCTACCTGTTCTGTGTGTGTGAGGGAGGCTCGCACTGCTGCTGCCTGCACTCTACCTGTTCTGTGTGTGAGGGAGGCTTGCACGGCTGCTGCCTGCACTCTAGCTGTTCTGTGTGTGTGAGGGAGGCTTGCACTGCTGCTGCCTGCACTCTACCTGTTCTGTGTGTGAGGGAGGCTTGCACTGCTGCTGCCTGCACTCTAGCTGTTCTGTGTGTGTGAGAGAGGCTTGCACTGCTGCTGCCTGCACTCTACCTGTTCTGGGTGTGAGGGAGGCTTGCACTGCTGCTGCCTGCACTCTACCTGTTCTGTGTGTGAGGGAGGCTTGCACTGCTGCTGCCTGCACTCTACCTGTTCTGTGTGTGAGAGAGGCTTGCACTGCTGCTGCCTGCACTCTACCTGTTCTGTGTGAGAAAGGCTTGCACTGCTGCTGCCTGCACTCTACCTGTTCTGGGTGTGGGAGAGGCTTGCACTGCTGCTGCCTGCACTCTACCTGTTCTGTGTGTGAGGGAGGCTTGCACTGCTGCTGCCTGCACTCTACCTGTTCTGTGTGTGAGAGAGGCTTGCACTGCTGCTGCCTGCACTCTACCTGTTCTGTGTGTGAGGGAGGCTTGCACTGCTGCTGCCTGCACTCTACCTGTTCTGTGTGTGAGGGAGGCTTGCACTGCTGCTGCCTGCACTCTACCTGTTCTGTGTGTGAGGGAAGCTTGCACTGCTGCTGCCTGCACTCTACCTGTTCTGTGTGTGAGAGAGGCTTGCACTGCTGCTGCCTGCACTCTACCTGTTCTGTGTGTGAGGGAAGCTTGCACTGCTGCTGCCTGCACTCTACCTGTTCTGTGTGGGAGAGGCTTGCACTGCTGCTGCCTGCACTCTACCTGTTCTGTGTGAGAGAGGCTTGCACTGCTGCTGCCTGCACTCTACCTGTTCTGTGTGAGAGAGGCTTGCACTGCTGCTGCCTGCACTCTACCTGTTCTGTGTGAGGGAGGCTTGCACTGCTGCTGCCTGCACTCTACCTGTTCTGTGTGGGAGAGGCTTGCACTGCTGCTGCCTGCACTCTACCTGTTCTGGGTGTGAGGGAGGCTTGCACTGCTGCTGCCTGCACTCTACCTGTTCTGTGTGTGAGGGAGGCTTGCACTGCTGCTGCCTGCACTCTACCTGTTCTGTGTGTGAGGGAGGCTTGCACTGCTACTGCCTGCACTCTACCTGTTCTGTGTGTGAGAGAGGCTTGCACTGCTGCTGCCTGCACTCTACCTGTTCTGTGTGTGAGGGAGGCTTGCACTGCTGCTGCCTGCACTCTACCTGTTCTGTGTGTGAGGGAGGCTTGCACTGCTGCTGCCTGCACTCTACCTGTTCTGTGTGTGAGGGAGGCTTGCACTGCTGCTGCCTGCACTCTACCTGTTCTGTGTGTGAGGGAAGCTTGCACTGCTGCTGCCTGCACTCTACCTGTTCTGTGTGTGAGAGAGGCTTGCACTGCTGCTGCCTGCACTCTACCTGTTCTGTGTGTGAGGGAAGCTTGCACTGCTGCTGCCTGCACTCTACCTGTTCTGTGTGGGAGAGGCTTGCACTGCTGCTGCCTGCACTCTACCTGTTCTGTGTGAGAGAGGCTTGCACTGCTGCTGCCTGCACTCTACCTGTTCTGTGTGAGAGAGGCTTGCACTGCTGCTGCCTGCACTCTACCTGTTCTGTGTGAGGGAGGCTTGCACTGCTGCTGCCTGAACTCTACCTGTTCTGTGTGGGAGAGGCTTGCACTGCTGCTGCCTGCACTCTACCTGTTCTGGGTGTGAGGGAGGCTTGCACTGCTGCTGCCTGCACTCTACCTGTTCTGTGTGTGAGGGAGGCTTGCACTGCTGCTGCCTGCACTCTACCTGTTCTGTGTGTGAGGGAGGCTTGCACTGCTACTGCCTGCACTCTACCTGTTCTGTGTGTGAGAGAGGCTTGCACTGCTGCTGCCTGCACTCTACCTGTTCTGTGTGTGAGGGAGGCTTGCACTGCTGCTGCCTGCACTCTACCTGTTCTGGGTGTGAGGGAGGCTTGCACTGCTGCTGCCTGCACTCTACCTGTTCTGGGTGTGAGAGAGGCTTGCACTGCTGCTGTTTCTGCATTACCTGCCCTGTGTCTGAGGCGAGCATGCACTCTTGCTGCCCATGTTCTACTTGGTCTGCACGTGGGTGATGAAAATCTACATTACTCCAGTTGGTTCTGTAGCTCTTCTATGTAAAGGATGCTTGTAAAGTTGTTGGCCAGGATTGATTGTGTGTGAGAGATATACTTACCTGAATTGTTCTGTGTAGAAGAAGCTTGTACTGCTGCTAACCATGCTTTACATGTAAGGTGCGTCACTGGGGGACTGCCTGAATGTCCAGTAGGCAGGGGCGGCTCCTCCGCTATGGCGGGAGAGCGTCCCCCCCTCCAGCAACGGGAGCTGCAAACTTTAAAAACTAAAACAATAATAAACAATGCTTATTATTTTTTTATTTTTAAACGGCAGGCCATGGGGGTGACGAGTAATGAGTAGAGTGCTCAGATCACAGTATCAGCGCATGTATGTTTGGCCGCTGTCTCAGGCTGGCCAAACACACATATACGCACAAGGGCTCTCTCCAACCCAGAGCAAGCCTAGGCTCCCAGTCTGCTTTGGAGCACCCAGCCAGGGCGCTCCAGCCAATCATAATGCTGCTCTCAGCATCGTCATGATTGGCCTCAGGGCAGGCTGGGTGCCTGGAGTGCGACGGAGAGTGGCGGTGAAGTGGCGAGGTTAAGGTAAGTTTTTTAATAATATATTTTCTTTTCTTTTTGTTTTATTCCCCCCTTACCCGCCCCACGACTTTTCACTGTTGCCAACCACGGCTGCCAGTAGGTCAGCCCCCCGACCCTGGGTGCGCTGCATTGAGTGTATACCACTGTCACAGGGAGGAGGGGACATTAGGCGGTCTGCAAATATTTGGTGCTATAATCGGGTCGCAAAAGAGCACTAGAGAGCAAAGCACTCAGAAATATTACTTTTGGGTAAAATTGGAGTGATCCACTGAGCACCATCGGAGTAAGAGTGACATAGGGAAAGCAGAAGACTAACACATCCGAAAGTGGGCTTTCAAATGACAAATTATTTGCATCCTGTGTATTGATGTAAATGTTGATTTGATGCAAACTAATACTAAAGTTCACAAAATGCACAAATTTGTTAAACGGATATTGACAACAGTAACTGTAACGTACAGTGACTAGGAGTCACCTGGTTACTAAAGATCGCAGCCCTTACACGTAGAAGTGAGGTCCGTGAACATACATTTGTTATTCATGCATCACTAAAACACAGTTTCCTAATTCCTGGGCACTGTGAGTAACAGGTGTCATTACAATCAAAGATAGTGGCACTCATCTTTAGCCACATTGGCAGGATAAAGGGCTGAGTTCATCCTGCCACGATTTGAACTCATGGCATGCAAGCCACACATGCGTCCCGAAATCAGCACTTTACTCAGTGAGCCATCTTGCTTGCTATGTGTTATGTGCAAACACAGGAATCATGAATGACAGGACCTTTAAAAGACGGGGGCAAACAGTGCAGTGTATGGCACAATTTTCAAATTAACTTGCTAAAAAGCCATTGGATATGAAAGGGCACTTATGAAATATTCAGTACTTTCAAGGTGTGCCAAGGATGCCTGGCCTCCCCAGGATCCATCCTTTTTTTTTAAACAATTTGCTGTGAGTTCACCCTGTTAGCCAGGAAATAACTATAATATCTGAACACAAAGGGTGCAGTGAATGTTTTTTGTAGAAAATGGCTGCTATCTTCCTACCATAAAAGTATAATCCTAGGTGAAGACCAATATGGATATATTGGATGAGGTACTCTTACCCATGTAATGTGGTATGCTTCGTCCTTGGCCACATCATCTCGCCCTGGTAAGATGGTACTCGCAGAATGGACTCAACCTCTATTCTTTTGAGGGAGTTCTTAGGTTAAACTGATCTTCTAGACAAGACAGGATTCCAGTTATACTAAAAATTCCTTAAGGTATACCACAGAGGTATCTTTTATTTGGTGTGTACCTTAAGTTTGATTTAAATATATTATAATGTCATTGGATGCTTCTGGGTACAATGTCCATGGTACCCTAATAGTCTGCTGACATGTTTGTGCCCTATTGTAGCCATTATATAGGTTTTGGGCATTCTTTAGGGCTATAGAAGGATTCCTATCCCCAACTCGGTGTGGATGTATGCCAGTCAGTATCAGATGGACCCTCCCACCTTCTCTGTTCTTGAAGGTTCACCTAGGATATACAAGCAACATCGTCAGTATCATGCATGTCTTTGTGCTCCATTGGTAGCAATCTGTAGTAAGACAAGTATTCGTACCATGAAATTTGTGAGGATGGGATGAGTGATTTTCCATTTCTCTCTTAGTGCTAGCAGTAACTCTAATATTCCTGGGCCTGAATTTTCCATTTCTCTATATATTTTATTCCCCCCATATCAAGGATAACCTTTTATATGCTAGCCCCAGAAATTTGTCGTGGTTGTCCTGCCATATACCATGTGTGCCTTGTTGTGCAAAGCATTACATTCAATGCACCATTGCAGATCTTCTCCAGCCCACACCTGCTCTTCCTCTTTGAGTGATCATTCCTCCAAGGAGCACAGTTCCACCACAGTCTGCACAGTGAAGTTAATGTGGCCAAAAAGATTGTCAAGACTCAATTTTCCCAACTTTGACGTCTTTGACATTGAAACCTTGCTGTTACAGAATTAATATTTTAGAGATAAACCAAAAACCTGATGATCTCTTTAGGGTCCTTGTGGCACCTGGCCCTTTTTGAAGGGTCATCCCCAGTTGTTTTGCCTCCTTTCTCCCAATTTTTCTGACCAGTTTTTGTTTGTTTTAGGACTCTGGGCACTTTACCACTGCTAAACAGTGCTAAAGTGCACATGCTCTCTGTGCAAGGTGTACTGTTGATTGGTTTATCCATGATTGGCATATTTGATTTACTGGTAAGCCCATAGTAAAGTGCACTAGAGATGCCCGGGGCCTGTAAATCAAATGCTACTAGTGGGCCTGCAGCACTGGTTGTGCCACCCACAATAGTAGCCCTCTAAACATGTCTCAGACCTGCCACTGCGTTGTCTGTGTGTGCAGTTTTAAACTGCCAATTGATAAGTGTACCCACTTGCTAGGCCTAAACCATCCCTTTTACTACATGTCAGGCACATCTAAACTAGGCCCTAGGTAGCCCCAGAGGTAGGGTGCAGTGTATGTTTAAGGTAGGACATATACTAGTGTGTTTTGTATGTCCTAACTGTGAAATACTGCCGGATTCGGTTTTCACTGAGCAAGGCCTATCCCTCTCATAGGTTAACATGGGAGCTGCCTTTAAATATCCTTAAAGCGCAGATTTCTCTTCGGAGTTGATAAAAATGTGGAGTTTGGGGCCTCTGAACTCATAATTTAAAAATACATATTTTATTGAAGTTGGTTTTTAGATTGTCTGTTTGAAAATGCCACTTTTTGAAAGTAGGCATTTTCTTTCTTAAACCATTCTGTGACTCTGCCTGTTTGTGGATTGTCCGTCTGGGTCAGTTTGACAGTTGGGCTGTTTTGCACCTCTCTAAACAGTGACACAAAGGGGTCGGGGTGTAGCCTGCAAATCCTGATGAGACATCTGAGCTAGAGGGGAGGGAGGAGTTGTCATTCACACCTGAAAGGACTGTGCCTGCCCTCACACAATGCAGTCTCCACCCCCTGGTGTGTGTCTGGGGCCTGGCCTGGACAAGGAAGGATCTGTCAAACACTTGAGACTTAACTTTGAAAGTTGCCAACTTCAAAGGCAGAAAGGGGTATAAGAGGAAGACTCCAAACCCCAGACTTTTAGAATCTTTCTGGAATCAAGAGGAACCTCTGCTAAGGAGAAGAGCTGAAGAACTGGAGGAGGAGTACTGTCCCTTGGCCTTGTTGCTTTGCTGGACTGGCCTGCAGTCGTTGCTTCTGCCTGAAAAGAGTGCAAAGGGTGAACTTTGCTGTGTATCCTACTTGAGAAAGTTCTCCAAGGGTTTGGAGTAGAGCTTCCCTCCTGTTGGAAGTCTCGGGACACCAAAGACTTCAGTTTCCTTGACCTGCAGCACTGGGAACTGTGTGTTTTGTGCTACTCAAGAGGATAAACCAATGTGACGCCGCCAACGTTGCTGCTGGCCTGCACCGTGCCCTGCCAACTCTGCACAGAGTTGCATTGCCCTGCTTTGCACCACGAACCTGGTCTCACCGACGCCATCATCGGACGACTTCACTGAGCCGCTGCTCATACCGCGACCTGTGGGCCCTGCACTCTGGCATTGCCTGCTCACACCGCAGCCTTGGCATCCCAGACGCCGCCGCTCCTGCTGACACCGGTGCCACTGGCTGCACCATGGCCTGTGGACACCGCTCGTGAGGTACACAAAGCACCGTCCCTTCCCACACCACAGCCCTGGTTCAACGACGCCAGCATCATCGACTCCAGTGTCGTCACCAGGCATCCTGCCTGCACGTGGCCTGTGGACACCACTTGTGAGAGTCACGAAGCACCGTCCCGTCCCACACCGCTGGCTTGGGCCTACCAACGACAGCGCTTCAGCAATGACGACGACGCTGCCTGCACCGTGACCTGGTGACACCGCACGTCGCTCCACCCCGCTTCACACTGCAGCCCTGGTCTCACCGACTCTGCTGGACACCATCACCAAGCCGCTGCCTGCACTGTGACCTTGTGCTTTCAACTTCAAGGAACTGTATTTTTGAATAAATCTTTCAAAATTCATATCTTTAACACTGTATATTGGATTTTTATCATTTTGGTCTTGTTTTGCACAGATACATTTGGCTATTTTTCTAAAACTGGTGTGGTGTCCTTTTGTAGTGTTTTCACTGTGTTGCTGTGTGTTATGTGCAAATGCTTTACACATTACTTCTGAGATAAGCCTGACTGCTCGTGCCAAGCTACCAAGGGGGTGAGCAGGGTTTATCTGAGCGGCTATCTCCCTTATCCTGACCAGAGTGAGGATCCCTACTTGTCAGAGTTCAAACCGACTGCCAACTAGAGACCCCATTTCTAACAGTCCTCTGTCGACCAGACAGGCTGTCCGGTCAGGGATCCTTCCCACCCATCCCCTAGATTGAGGTGCCATCCATGCTACAAAATATTGAGGCCGTGTATCAGCCATGGCTTCACCTTTTGTCTTATGGAGCAAATCTGCTTAGTTGTTGGAACCTCAATATGCCCTGAGACCGGTTCCCAGATATTTTTTTAATATTAAAAAAAAAAAAAGCACTCCATACAAGATAATGGCATTTCAAGGCGCAGTAAGTAAGATCTTCTGTTTTCTGTCTTCATTAGGCTTCCAAGCAAGTGGTTAGAACACTGCTAATCTGGCCAGATGTATATTCGCCCGGGCATTGTGCAAACTAAACGACTGAAGCTCATCTGAAACAATTCACTAAGCACAAAAATTGGTTCTTGGCCTTGGTCTCCATTGTCTCCAAGTCCAAGACAGACCGAAGCTCAAGGCACTGCCCTGGTCTTCGGGAACACTGAATGATGCAGCCCCAGTTGACCAGACCGCTCCAGTTCTCTCAAACCCTATCCAGGGTCAAAACTGTATCAACTGGAGTTTACCTGTTCTCCAGCAGATAGCTCTTAGATTATCCTGCTTCTGCAAATCTGACTACTAGGGCTCCAAAGATATACTACTGGATTACATTCCCTTGAAGCTGACATCCATGCTGCATAAAGCAGATGAAAAGACCAATCCATTGTTATCTGCACATTTCTTGTCCACTTTTCTTATGAAGCGTAAGTGGTGTGTCAGGGTAGAAGGGCTCCTAATGCAAGCAAAGGAAATCATCCCCAATCTACCTGGCTGGGTACTACGAGCCAGCCCTGATAGGGCGCCCTGTTCCCTTCGATCTCCTCATCCGCAGTGCTACTGCACTTGCTGCACTATTGATAAGTGTAACTCGGTTCACCTCATTTTGCATCAATACTAAGGGTTCTATGTATGTGTTCTATGTATGTGCTAATGTGAATTATACTCTTACCAAACATATAAATACAAGTCTAACGAGAGTCACAAAGACCAGTCGTCAGAGTGTTGCAGAAGGATAGGGATAGGAATTAAGAAATAATAACCTAGTTAACTCATGAAAGTGGGTTTCTCTTGCAGTTAGCTCTCAACCGCATAGCCCTACGTTAGCTGCAACACCCACTGACATTTAAACCCAGGAGCCACTGGCAATGAGACTGGACCACTGCTACTCAAGGTTAGGAGATAATATGATTGCTGCTTCAATGACTCACAAGTCAGCAGTAGACACAGACAAATCTGAAGCAAAGCATTTCAAAGATCTATGTTATCAGGCAGCAAATACCACACAGGTCACTAAGAGGCAAACTATGGCTAGTAGCCAAAGATATACAGATCCAACGCCTGCACAAAATTTACAGTCCTGGAAAAGCACACAGGATTGGAATTCCATGTTCAGATGCGAGCAAACTGGCACATGGAAAGTCTGGCCTGGATTACCGCGCAGAGTAGGGGACACTGCATGATCACACAGACTGAAAGACTATGCAGGGGCCGGCAAGAACCTTGTAAATAATGAAATAAAATAAAATGATTCTGAGTCATTTCTAAACACTGGCCTCTACCATCTTGAGGATGAGGCACTGTAGTTTAACAGTAAGTTTTTCTTTCACTCTGATCATTTTAAAAACCATTCCTTATCAAGTCCTGATATGGTCTTCATTATTTGTCACCTCAAAATCACAAATTATACAATTAGACGCCTAAGAACTTCCCCCTGCCAACTAAATGCAGCCCCCCCCCCCACAAGAAGCTCATTTTGCTCACTTGTCAGCATCTAAATTATTTCAGTTAAGGTCAAAACCCCAGGAAAACTGAATCTCTTTGCAGCAATATGCTTTTGACAGGTAGCTTTAACCTCAGAATACCAAATACTTCGACAAAACAGCTCTTAAAAACTTCATGAAAAAACATATAGATTGGAGGTACCAGTTTTCTCTCAAACTAAAACCACCTCTTCAACTAAATCAAACTAAAACCACAGTCCTTCCTCCTATCCTCGAAAGAATACTCACCAAAGTTTTAAAATGCCTTTAGAACCTTCCAGATCTTGGCATCTCAGTCAAATTAGTCCACTTCACCACATTATTAGATTCATCATGGTCCAACCTAGTGATGACACTGACATCACCAAACTTACTAAATCAGCCTCCTTCAAGCTCCCTGTTCTAAAAACCTGAAACCCTCCATCGGTCCATCACACTTCAGAACCCTAGTTTTCGCACATTTAGATGTCAGCAGTGCAATGATTCGTAAATACCACGGAGCTCCCAGATGCCCATGGAAAGCCACTCCTTAGTAAAAGGCATGCTTGAGCGAAATTCCTCATTTTTCAAATGAAAAGAATTTAACTGTAAAGTGCTAATTTCAATGTTAAATAACATGCACACAATTAACACAAAAATCGTTTTAGATAATAAAACGTAAACAATATAAGCAAACACTCAAATTAACCTATTGTTATTAATTAAGTTAGCTTAAATGCTGATGCCATTTTGAATGCTAACTTTCACATTTAAGGCTAAGAGACCTGTTTGCGCATTTAAACAGATGTTTTGCACAAGAGTACAAGATATCATTCTCTTTCTTCCCACTGAAAATGATGTAATTTTCCAGAAGGTTTCTGTTAGCTAGTGAATAGGTATTTTACTTCGCAGGGACATCCACATTATTCTGAAGCCACAACATTGGGGGTGGAGGGCTTGGGGCGTTGTATCTGAAGAATTAAAACAAATTCTGAGGGGGCGCCAAGACATGAGAGCCCAACGGCATTTCATTTTCCATGAAAGTGCTCCTATAGGATTCCTGCCGAGCTGGAGTGAATGGTCTTCTTGCCAGAGGTAGAGAGTTTCGACTTCCACTGTACTAGTGAGCTTTAAAGATGCCCACCCATCCTTTTAGTGATGCCCTAACTTCTCACCCCTACCAGATGTAAACTAAATTCACTCACAATGCTCTATTGTAATTTTTGATTTCGTGTAAGGCACATCATTCACCATGTGTTTAGGTCAGCGCAAGATAAATATCTTTAATTATAAAAAATAAACAAATTACTCTTAACTTTAACAACTAATAACTTCTGCGAGTAATAACTGTCAAAACTCATAACTTTATTGTTCAAAACATCCATAACTTATAACTTTTACACCTAGCATACTGCAGAGATTTTGGGGTTCATACATTTCACAAACCCTACCTTTCATGGATGGAATTATTTGATTTTCATTTTGAATGCTTATAGACCACAATCATGTCTTTCACTAAAGTAGTCAGAGGGGAGTTAGGAGGTACACAGAGAAAGGTGCTGGTTAATGTATTACAGGTTTCACCTACCAGACAGTGCAAGCTGCCTTTTTGGACGAGATCTGTTGTGGCTTTACCAAGAACTTACAATTGTCCTAAAAGTCGCCCACTGCTTACCACTGGGTGGCTTAATTGTCACTGTCATTTCCATGCTTCTGGTTCAATGGCTTTCCTAGTCCATCGTATATTTGTCCATACTCTGAAGGATCTCCTCTTTTCCCAGCCTTCTGATTGGCTGACTTGTATCCCACCACTGTTCACTTTTGGGAAACTACTTTTTTTAAATGTTGGTTAAGGACTCCATGAGAGTGTATGTGTTTTCCAGCTGTCTGTCTTGTGTGTTTCTCCAACCCCCAGAGTTGCTCTTGTTTGCTTGTATGCCTCTCCACACCACTACTGGTGCTCTGTGTTTCTCTCCCTTATGTACTTCTCCCCTTGCCCCTTTTCTTCCTACCCTTCGTATGCTTGTCCCTGTGCCCTTCATGTTGCTTCCTCATTCCTGTGTTTCTTCTCCCCTCTTTCCATACACCTTTACTTTTATTTAATTGTCCCCCCTCCTGCCCACATCCCATTGCTTCTTCCGCCTCCATGTTGGCTTGAACTGTTTGCAGAGCTATTACATATTTTTTATTTTTGCAGGGCTCAGCAGTTGCCATTTGCTGTAGGGCCACTCAGCAGTGCACTAAGGCTTTTGTATTACAACATCTTCACTTTTTTATTTACTAATCCCCGTGATGTTTGCCATCTTGGATCAGTAAAATTGAAAAAATCAAAGAAAAAGGCAACAGCCTCATTACGCTGATGCGTGCATACATACACAGTGATGTATGGCGCATGTTACCACGCCAGCATCATGACGTAATTGTGGGCAGCAGCCGTGGCATTGGGACCATATTTATTTAGTTTCAAGTTTCCAAGAAGATGTATAGCACCAGCAAATGTATTTTGCTTTTTTTCCGATGTTGCACAGCATCGGCAAGAACGCTGGAAAAAGCAATAGGACAACTAGGTGAGACCTATTGGGTTTGACAAAGCTTGTTTTTTTCGTAATTTCAGTTTGTTCTGGTTTCTAACTTTAGGTGAATAGCAGTTCCTCATATTGTTTGCTTTTCCAGAGTTGTTTAACTGTGCTGCAATGCTCTCGCGAGAATTCACCTACATTATGATAAGGTGACAACTAACATCTTCGGGTCCGGTTCATCAAGGTAAACTTAGACTTTTGGTCTAAGTTTAGATCAAAAGTCTAAGTTCACCTTTGTGAATGGGGCCCTAACTGTTTTTCCTCACCTGCTATCTGCCGGGGTTGATGTCCTGTGTAACGCAGTTGCTGAACGTCAATTACAATGACATCTGACATTGAACGCCTCTATGCACTTAGGTTTCTCCTTGTGGCTTTATTTCTTGTTTGACTGTCTTTATTAAGATTTACAGCAAGTTTTAACCGAAATGTAATATTCATTTAACATACGGATAATAATCCTTTCGTTGCAAGAGTCCACAAACAGACTAGAAACCAGATATCAAATACTGCCTGCGAGAGGCTTAAAAAGTCTGCCATGAAAAATAACATTGTGGTTTTATTTCAATGTCCGCACTAATAGTCATGCGCATTCTTGTTGTTATTATGATCACACTAATGGGACATCATGGCACCAGCCTTAGGATAAGTAATGTAATATGAGAAACAATGCGCAATTAGAGTTATTGTGTCAGTGCTTCATCAGGAAAGGAATGTTGTGGCCTGCAATGACTTGAAGCCTCACCTAGAATGAGATATCTACCAAAAATCTCTTTAGAGCACAGGAAAAGCCGTGTTTTTGATGGAAATTTCCCATACTTGCCGGGAGAAAACTAA
The DNA here is from genome assembly GCF_031143425.1 of Pleurodeles waltl. Classification (NCBI taxonomy): domain Eukaryota; kingdom Metazoa; phylum Chordata; class Amphibia; order Caudata; family Salamandridae; genus Pleurodeles; species Pleurodeles waltl. The sequence continues at coordinate 252,269,635 of NC_090449.1, read as the reverse complement.
TAAGAGGGGACGTGTTATGATGTTATCCCTGAGGTGGGCCTTGGTTTGAGGGTCTAGCTTCAGGAATAACTTAGGTGAAGATAGGTCCACCATGCTGGCACGCCATGGCAGGCATCGCATGGCATATACTGCAGGGGTTGGCAATGGCACTTGCCTTCTTCGTGACACCAGCACGATTGACAGGCCTGGTGAGCAGGTTGCTCCGCAGTCAGAACTGCATCCACAAGATCAACGCCTTTGACAATAGGGTAAGAGCCATTAAACAAATGTGCATTTTTACACTGGGCCCAAATATTCAGACAGTGTGTACAATTACAATTTCCATTTTTGTTTTTTAAAACCTCTTTTTATTAACATTTTAAAGGACACTTAAAGCAATGTAGCACGGGTGAAATCACCACTCGGTTGACAAAAATTACAAGCAAAAAAACACTGCAAGCCCAGGGCTTAAAAAAACATTTGAATAAAGTAGTAAAGTTGCATAAACAATGATCAATGACCGATACAGCCACGCTGGGGGTGTTCTGGTGTGTAGCTCTATAGAGAGAATGTCACAAAATAATACTGCAAACCAACCAACCTTGCAAGTCAAGGATTTACAATGGAGGAGGAAAACCCAACAGAAGGCAGTAGCAAAATAGATGCTGAGCCTCACGATGAGTATGTCTGTGACCGATTGGTCCATCCCATTGTTTTACTTAACACTCTTGAGCCAACAGCACTGTAAAGGCGTAGCAATGATAATACCGTTTTAGTAACATTTAATCTAACATGCATTTTGTCCTGGCGCATAATGAAGGTTTGTCCTCAGCGGCCACCCTCAGATGAGTAGGGTAAAATCTAAAGCCTGCAGTTTGATCCATGCTAATTCTTTCCCCACTTCCTGAATCTTCTTCCTCCTCACAGTTGTACTGGGGATCAAGTCAGGAAACTAGAGAATCCAACCTTCTCAGGAGAGCAGCTCCTTTCTTGTGACCAGCATCTTCAGAACTTCTTTATGCATACTGTCCTCTTGAAATGTTGCCAGATTGATTCTGCTGCCGAGTCACCTCTTCCGAACTCTTGCTTGGTAGTCTGTGAGCCTCATTAGTTTGGGTTGATCCACTTCTGAACCACTTTACTGCAGGGAAATAAGTCCATCAATGCTGAGTGGTCCAAATCACAACCTATCGCTGGTCATCCTACTGTGCTCGTGTTTGTAATGTTGACAAATTCCTCCAGTCAACCACAGAAGTCTATGCATGTCTGTGAAACTCTGCATATTAACCATTCACATTTCCTCCTCAAACTGTTACACTACATTCCCTGATCCATGCATCTTCCTTAACAAGGTAGTATATACTTGTTGACTTTGTTCGCTGTCCTCTCAGCAAGGTCCAAATTCGAATTGAACACCACCACACGTTTTTCAATATACTGTCCAATTTGGTATTAATTGTCTCTGGCTGGGGATCAGGAGTTGATTACCTCTTATCAAGCTCAACTGTCATTTTCCCTCATCCTCAGACACTTCTGGCTGTGTCACTCGAAAAAATGTCCAGCTCTTCTTGTCAGTTTCAGCGACATGTGACAGAATCTAGATTTCTCCTCTTTGTGTGTTTTCTTGCAATAGAGGGTACATCAGTCAATTCTTCAAGTTCATTCACTCCTCAGGGCTCAGGGTTAATGAGAGGAAATGTAATTTGTATTTTTACACTTCTAATAGTCAGCAATATTCCATTTAGTAGTTGCAGTACATTTGCAAAAGAGTTCAAGACAGATACTTTTTAAATCTATGTAAAAACATATGTTTTTGCCAAAGTTAATGGAAAACATTTTTTTTAGAAAGTGAAAAAACATTAAACCAACCAAGACGGTCTTGCGTGGAATTATGTCAATGTGGCGAAACAAGTCTTTATTTCCCAAAAAATGGATTAATAATTTAAAGCATTGGCATCACCCAGCATGATACTGAATCCATCCACACCTCTGGCCATCTATTAGACATGATTTTTTCCTCAGCAGCATCACAGTCTGCAAAGCCAGGAACTATTACCTGGACAGATCACACTTTCGTCAGATTCACCATACCCATCCCACACATCACAGACCTACCACACCAGCAACTTGCTTAAAGGCATTGATAACCTCAACATCTGGATCACTGCATGGATAACACCATGGCTTCCCTCAAACGCAAATCATCGTCAAGAGTCATGATCACAAACCAGATGGTGCACAGAGAAACTCAGGCTGGTGAAATACCACTGCAAGTAAATGGAGTACAAATGGAGAACAAGTCTTCAAATAACCCTACAATGGTACCACCAGCAGGTACAGAAAACCAAGTGCATAGCTCTTTCAGATTGTGTTGACACCAGCGCTAACAACAGCAACAAAATCTTCCCCATTATCAAAGCTTTCACCGTGCCTCCGGCTCCCTCCATCAACATCACCCATCACAAAGACTTTGCAACAAATCCTCAAAATTCTTCTGTAACAAAATCACCTCCATATACAGCAAATTTGAACTTCAATGGACCCCATCACCGTCACAACTCAACTTCCAATCACAGCAGATGAACAAATCTTGACCTCATGGCCTGGATGGCCATGCCATCCAAATCACTTCTACCATGAAGAACATCCACTCGGGGGCTCAATACGACCTGTGCCCCCATCACGCCTTCACCAAAGGACTCGTACAGATCAGCGAAGCACTAACTCGCATCCTCAATACCTCCATCAACTCTGCTACATTTCTGTACACGGGAAACATGCCACCATCATGCGCCCTCTCAAGAAACTATCCACTGACCCAGCCATGCTTTCTAACTACAGACCTATCACCCTCTTACCACACTCGGCAAAGTTATTTGAGAAACTAATCAACTGGCGCCTCACTGACCACCTCAGCAATGCCACACAGTCTGTATTCAGGCCCAACCACAATACAGAACAAGCACTCATTGCTGCTACAGATGACATCTGCATAATCCTTGACAGAGGAGATGTGGCAGCCATTATTCTCCTTGACCTCTTCACAGCATTTGACACAGTCTCACATCCCATCCTCATTAGGAACCTGCATGAGATTGGGTCCAAGGACACACTGTCTGCTGGATTTTCTCCTTCTTCGGAGATAGAACACAAGTTGTCAGTCTAGCACCTACTCCTCGAAAGCCCATAATCTCTTCTGCAGAGTGCCTCAAGTTTATCACTCTGCCTCACCCTCTTCAACTCGTACATGATCTCTCTAGCCAGTGTCATCCATGTTAATATAATCAACATCCCCCAAACGTAGATGACATGTAACTCATACTTTCCCTCTCAGAGAAGACTCCCAAATGCAAGAACCAAGTTAATTGCCCGCATGACTGACCGAAGTCGCTAACTGGATGAAAGCCAACTGCCTCGAGCTCAACATCGACAAGTTAGAAGTTGTAATCTTCGGCAACAACCCCTCACTGTAGTACTCCAACTGGTGGCTGGCTTAACTCAGATCCACACCAAAAATCAAAACCAACACCAGGTGAGCAAACAAGACATGACCACACAAGTCAACGTCATCAATGCAGCCTGCTTTCACACCCAAAGATGCTGAGGGAAATCTTCAAATGGCTCCTAACCAACACTAGAAAAACTGCCACTCATGTTCTGGTCACCGGCACTGGGAACACCCTCTAGGTAAGGATCACCAAGCAGCTGAATAGAAGAGTGTAAACCATGCAGAACTCAGCAGCCAGACTCATCCTCATATTATGGTCGGAAAACTATTGGGCAGCATTGAAAATGTGTGCAGGAATCTATTTTCAATTACTTGTATTTGTAAATGGTTAATGTATCTCCAGATCAGAAACCACCATAGGAGGCTATTGATATCGATTTTGCCTTGTAGATTTTAATTGCTGCATCATGCGGCATGGACCCTAGCCTAAAGGCAAACTTAAACAATGGTGCTATAGTCTGTGCTAATTGCGTTGGTCGCACATTGAGCAAATGTCTCCAGGATCTGGAATTATCAAAGGGGAACCCCCAGGTAGCTAAAAGTAGAGACACACTGCAATGGGGTGCAGCCTATATGTAAAGCAGTGATCTTTCTTCGACCGCACCCCATGGCAAATGACTTTGCTTTATTTGTCGATAGGCCTAGATCAATCATAAAGGCCACAAATCTATCCAACAGCCTCTGGAGCCCCCGTCCTGTCCTCGCCATGTGTACAAAGTCATTGGCATACATTAATACTGGTGTCATTCTTATTCCCACCCTGGGCATACCTACTTCAGCCTTGGTTAGATGATTGTCAAGATCGTTTATATAAAAACTGAAAAGAAAGGGGGCCAGTACACACCCCTGTCTGACCCCTCTTCTAATTTTATAAATGACGTGCATTCTCCAAAGGATCTCAACCTGATGCTACCTCCCACGTCTCTGGGAAGCTGTGCTAGTGAGTGCTCTATTTGTGAGTCACAGCCCTTTACCTTAAGCATACTCTACAGCTTGCCTCCTATTGCATTGTTGAAGGCTGAGCTGAGGTCCATGAAAAGCTAAAAAGCTACACTCTCCTTCTACAAGCACATCTTTGTTGATAAACAAGTGCAGGTTCAGACACTGATCTGTAGTTCCTGAGCACTGCCTGAACCCATACTGGGCTACGGTTAGAATGCCTTTCTCATTTGCCCACCTCTCTGGATGGTCCAGCAGTACTCTGCCTAAAACCTTGGCTGTGGAGTATATGAGGGAAATCGAGCGATAACATTGTGGGTCGCGTATATCTCCCTTTTTAAAAACTGGGACAATAATTGTACTAGACCAGGACTTAGAGGCGCCAACATGGGCTACACTTTGAAGTACATTCACCAAAGCTGGGGCCCAAAGGACAAGATTATTCATAAAAAGATCAATTGGGTCCCTGTGCGGCCCTGGGGCTTAGTTATTTGGCCTACTTTCCACCGATATGACATCCTTAAGTGAAATCACTAGCTGTTCACAGTTTCCTGAACTAGGTACCTTGGCATCGTTACCACTAGCACTGTGCACCAGATTGATAGAGTTGTACACATTGCTAAAATGGTTGACACGTGCATGTTCCGGGAGAGCCGCAGCTATACTAGTGGCCTTGCTGTCAGTGAAAAAGGAGGCATTTACTACCAGGCAAAACTGACTCACATCTTTCCAAGTAGAAGCAATAGTGAGCTGCTTCCATGCCTCCCATCTGATTGTCTCTTTCCCGGTAGCCTCCTTATAATATTTCCTGCATGCTCTGACTTCTCCTATGTCCCTGGGTGACTTTTTTGCTGCTTCTATTTGTCTACAATTGGCTTATGAACACAATTTGTCAAACCATTTTTTGCATTTGGGGGCTCGATTTTGCTGTCTTGTCATCAATATTTAATTTGAAATTTCACAAATTCCATAAAAGGCCCCCACGACTTCCTCTTGATCAGGTGGAAAACTTAGGCATAGCCCGAAATGCTCCGTCTTGTCCTTCAAAAGTTGAGACAAAGGGCCTCAGGTTCTATACTACACCTCTTGCGGTACACCCCCATGTTCCTGGTGTTCACAAAAGCTGCAACCATTTTGTGACTAGCTAGCGGCATCAGCCCTAGGTAGAGATCCAATGACAGCGGGTTATAATCCCTTAAAGGGCACTCAATGATGTGGAATGCATACACCTTTTGTGCCCAAATGTTAGATATTAAAATGTGATTGAACATGGACCCAGACCCCCTGCAAGTGTAAGTTGCTTGTTTTTTATGCTGCAGTGGAGCCCAGATACACGCCAGGAAGAAGGTCATGGGTTACTATCAGCTCAGTCAATATTTGACCACAAGGGTTACGATCAAAATGTGAATAGCTACAGAAATCGCTGTCACTTCTTCCACATACACAATTATTGGAGCTAGGGCATAATCTAAGAATAAAATCACCTGGCCAAAATATGACACAATCTTCGTCCAATCCGGCCAGCACTTTATCAAGGGTGTGAACAAGAGACCCTGCAATAGCAGCATTTTTTGAATTTATAAGGACAATCAGTGCCTTCCCTACTAAAGAAATGCAAATTATCTGAAAGAAATCAGAGTCCAAATAGATCTTCACAGTCTTGTCTGACAAAGTAAGACTGATTAGAGTTATCGACATCCTCTATGGCGCCCTGAGGTTGACGGGACAGCGGTGATGAAAACTGAACAAGAACCTTTCATGTTCAAGTGCATTTCAGAATTTAGACAAGTCTCCTGTAAGCAAACAATTTGGTGATTGTTTAAAATTGTTACCCAATTTTTATCATTAAGTTTATTTGTGACCCCAACAACGTTCCAAGATAGAAGGCTCAGATCCGAGGCAAACATGTTGGTATTTCCCTTATCAGCCCCCTTCAAGTCATAATCACAAAATTAAACCACGTCCTTAGGTCCCTTAAAAGAGTTCATAGTTGGGCGGAGGGATTCCCCATCAGCTGCCGTGTCCCTAATAGAAGGACAATCAAGGAGATCCAGTGCATGAGTCTCTGCCTCCGAGGAGGAGTGGCAGTATTTGAGTCCAGACTTGGAATTTTCAGTGGTGAAAGACTGGGAGTGAACAGCTTGTTCGCGGCCCAAAGGAGTGAGTCTCCTTGAGCCCTAATATGGCCTCAAATGGTTCCATGATGCTGTGGCCTGGCTGGGCCCTGACCAGTCAATCAACCTCCTCAAGGGCCTCAAAGAGATTATGTGTTGAAATACTGCCCAGCCTGTTGCCCTCTAAGTTACAAATTGGCCGTGAGGAGGGTAAATCCAGCCCGGATCTGTAGAAGAAACCTAGGGGTACTGGATGAATCCCTGTTGAAGGTCCACGAGGAATAGAAAGCCTGCACAGGACATGTCCCACTAATTGTGCATCAGCAAAATTCACTACAGTGCAGTCTCCAGGTACCTCCTTTCCTCTGCTGACAATCCAATGTACTCTTCAGAAACCCATTATGGCTGTAAAGAGCACACTGCTGCTAAAGGTCCCCAGAGACTTGCTAAGCCAGTGAGTCACCTTGTTCTTCAGCTGCTGCTCAGTTTTGAGTTGACTATGGCATAATGTTGGGACATTCTTTCAAAACAACTACATACGGTGTACAGTCAGGCAGTATCTGTAAAACACTGCGATTTTTGTTAATGTTTGAGTGCCTAGAAACAGAGGCTAGGAGACAAGAGGCCTTTTTGTGCGGGCGGGTAATTTCACCTGTGTCAGTTGGACTGGCTTGGACTTGGTAAGCCCCGTCTCAACCTCTATAGCCTCATTTGACCTTCTCCTGGAAAAATCATTATACACATTTGCCACAGGCCATTGTTGATGTTTCTGGATCTCTGTGCACACTACTGTGCTAGGTGTTTTTTTCTACAATATGCCTTAAAAGTTCTCTCTGAGTTTTATCTATAGTTTGAAGTGCTGCCACAACTGGGCTAAGGGCATGAGCAAGGATCCCTGATTCTACTGCTGTCATGACTCAATAGAATAGGTTGCACCTGTGTCTGATCTGCATATGGAGTACCCATGCTTGTACTGCGTTTGCTCCTGGCGTTTGTCTTTGCATACTTTTGGTGTGCGTACCAAGTGCAAATTGCCCTTTTTCCTTTTTGTCAGAGGGGAGTCCAGAATGTCATTAAAAGGCAATTTTCCAGGGCAGCTCTGCTGTCCCTGAGATATTGCTACAGTAGCTAAGTCCCCCAGGTACGTAGATGAATTCCTGGGTTTGACATGAACCTTACTGATGCCCTCTCTACCTCAGTACATGGAGCTCCTTCATGTTGTGTGGGGTTACTTGAGGGATCATCAGAAATAGTACGTGACAATGACCTCCTGGCTGCGCCCAGTCTTTTTTCCACATTCTCGAGTTCAGAATTGATAGCACTCATGGTGGTGTTTAAGTAATTAGGGATTGATCCTGACCCCACCGTTCGTTAGTTTCAGTACAAATAACACTGATCTTTCTCTCCCCCATGATTCTCCTATGAGACTGCGGTAGAAAGTTCCAAAATACTTTCTGAAGATCGAGCCAATGGTATTGGCCCAACCCAGCCTCCTCTGGGCTCTGACGGGCACAGACGGGCCTGCTCTTGGCCCGGTCTTCACCAGGGGGAATGCCCGGACGCGTCCCACACTGCTGCACTCGTGCATATGAGCGCATCACCTCTGTGCTCCTGGGCCTAGCCTTGCTTCTAGTGCGTCTGGGAGACGTGATCCCACCCCAGAACGATGCAGCCAAAGTTCAGGGAAGCAAGTGATAGTGATAAAAAAGACCCGTGCTGCGGGACTCCCCTTGCGTTTATAAGCGCGTTACCCTTGTGCTCCCAGGCCCCGCATTGCCTCTGGTGAGTCTGGGGGACGTAGTCCTACTCCAGACCGTTGCAGCCAAAGTTCAGGGAAGCAAGTGGGAGTGGTGAAAACACCCACGCTGAGGGCTTCATCTCACACTTAGGAGTGTGTCACCTCTGTGGTCCCGCGCTGGTGCAGTCAAAGTTCAGAGAAGCAAGTGGTAGAGGTAAAAACACCCACGCTGAGGGCTTCATCTCACACTTAGGAGTGTGTCACCTCTGTGGTCCCGCGCTGGTGCAGCCAAAGTTCAGGGAAGCAAGTGGGAGTGATGAAAACAACCCCATTCAAGACTCACTTTGTGTTAGGTTTACACAGTTTCCCCAAAGCCATGGCACCAGTGGAATGTGCTATTTCTTGTCCCTGTGAAGATGTATCTGCCCAAATGTGCAAGTATTTTACAATTGTTATAGGTTTTGAGGAAATGATATAGTCATCCTTTACTGTTCTTGGTGCACAGAGCATGCAGCTCAGTTTTTGAAAGTATAAACACACACAGTAGAGAAAGGAGAACTGCCTGTGAGATATCTTCATCCTGTATCTATGAGTTGCATGTCGACAGTGTAGAGCTAATGGTCCTGTGACCAAAACTGAACATTTTGGCGGTCATTCTGACCGCGGCGGGCGACGGTCGCCGCCCGCCATGCGGTTACCGCCGAATGACCGCCCTGCGGTCAAAAGACCGCGGCGGCCATTCCAACTTTCCCGCTGGGCCGGCGGGCGACCGCCAAAAGGCCGTCCGCCGGCCCAGCAGGAAAGCCCCTGCAACGAGGAAGCCGGCTCCGAATAGAGCCGGCGGTGTTGCAGGGGTGCGACGGGTGCAGTGGCACCCATCGCGATTTTCACTGTCTGGGCAGAGCAGGGGCCCCCAGGGGCCCCACGACACCCGTTCCCGCCATCCTGGTTCTGGCAGTGAACACCGCCAGAAACAGGCTGGCAGGAAGGGGGTCGGAATCCCCATGGCGGCGCTGGAGGATTCCCTGGGCCAGGGGAAAACCGGCGGGAAACCACCGGTTCCCCTTTTCTGACCACGGCTTTACCGCCGTGGTCAGAATAGCCCAGGAAGCACTGCCAGCCTGTTGGCGGTGCTTCCGTGGTCCCCGGTCGGAATGACCCCCTTTGTCTTGAACCTTCTTGAACAGTCTGATTTAGAACACAGATAAGATTTTTTATAAAACAGAAACAGTGAAAGCTTTACTGGCTTTGCACAGTAATTCTTTTTTTTTTAACTGATTAGATATTTGTAATCTGTTGTGCATGGTACATATTTCCGTGTGGGTATTTATTTTTAATGACTGCAAATGTCTCGATAAACTCCTTTAATTCATCTTTGTGCCAGGAGAAGCTGTAAATTGGAGCAACCAGAAAGATTTGGTTATGAAAAGGTCTGTCAGAACCAAGCCCACCCCGATAATATTAATGGAGATCAGGTGACAGATCTAAAATGGGCATTGTCAAAGAGAACAGTGTCCTGCAGGCGCATGTATAAATTTTTATGAATTTGTGGTTTTATAAAGTGCAAACCAGAGACAAGGTCTATTAACAGAATTTGTTTGCTAGAGAGAGTCAATGCCCTAAGTTTGGACCCGCAATTACAACCTATTGCTACTCAGTTTCCATCTAAGTTCAGCTTATAATATATCAAGAAAAGACACACTGGGGTTGTGAAAACAATATTGAAGCTAACACAAATAAAACATTTGTTGCAAAGTTTTTTTGAACGTATTGAGAGTTGAAGTATTGAGTATTGAAGTATTGAAGCTAATACAAATAAAAGATTTGTTGCAAACTTTTGACAGCCTCTCATGGTACAACACGATGCAACATGGGCAGACCAAAGGCCAACACAAGTGGATTATCTTGGCAATAATATATTAAACCCCTAGAGACAACAACAAAGAAAAAACTTGGCTGAAAAGAGAAGCTGGTCTGACACTCAAAATAAAAGCCATAAGTGCAGGTTAAAATGAAGTTTCTAAAGTAAACAATGTCCTTAGAAATCAGAATATAGTTATCACTGCTATATAGGCATTAAGATATTTTCGTTATTCAGAATTTGAAAAAATACACGACTTTTTCTTTTTATACAGCACTCCGAGCATTTAATATGACCTCTTTCTATATAATGCCAGTTGTTGAGATTAAATCGGGATATAACACAGCTGGTTAAAAATAAAATAAAGGAGCGTGAGCTATTCTGGGTCCTTCCTTCACCAAAGACAACCGAGGTTTCTATATGATCGATATACACAGATGTTTGAAAAATGATGCACTGGAATGTAAACAGCATATAATTACATATAAAACGAGGAATTCTTTATTAATTGCTCAAGATGTTAAGCTGTATATCTACACTGGTAATACGATTAGTTTTTTTTTTTTAAACAGTACAATCCAAAATATACACTAGGTGCAAAATAAGAGACAACCATGAATTGCTTTACAGACTGCTGGTGAGGATGTTTTAAATTTCCTTTTGTAGAAACTGTAGAAATCCAATTCAACATATTCATTTACATGTAAGTGTACAGATATATCATATTCCATTAGTTTGATAACAAACACACACACATTGAGATAACTTTAACTATAACTGGTGAATTTCTAAGGTCGTGTACTTTTAAAAAGTGAATTTTTATGTTTTTTCTTAACCTATAGTAATTTTCATTACCATACGTTAAGCCAACCACTGCCATGCATGGCCTGCGTCCAGACCCTATGGCCAACCCCCTATTACCACCCAACTGTACACAGTGCGCAGAGTTCAGATTGTCTGTCTGTGTGTGAGAATGCGTACATCAATGTTTTAGTGGGTACGTCAGTGTGTGCACGGCTCTGTGAGCGGATGCCTGAGGATGTCAGTTGGTCTGTTAATGGGTGTGTGACAGACTGAGTGGGTGCGTAACTGTCTGAGTGTGTCTGTGAGTGGGTACGTGAGGGTTTAACTGGGGCTGTGAGTGAGTGCATGAGGGTCTGAGTGGGACTGTGAATGGGTGCGTGAGTGTCTGAGTGGGTCTGTGAGTGGGTGCAGGAGTGGCTGAGAGGGTTTGAGATCCGATATACTTACAATGACATATTTGTGTACAATTTGAAATCAAAAATACATTTATTATTTTCAAAAATAACAATATTTGTTTTTAAAAAAGAGTCCAGCTGAACTCAAACCTCCAATGCTCAGTGTGAAAGTCGGCGACCTTCACAATGAGCTGTGGGTTTTCATTTTTTTGTTTTTGTTTTAGCCCTTTATGGGCTATCTGGGACCGCGAAGGAGCCCTCAAGGGCTCCCCCACGGTCCTTAAATATTTATTTATTTAAAAAAACATAAAAAGTCCTTTACAGGCTATCTGGGATCCCGGGACATAGCAGGAGCCATCCCTGGGGGATGGCGGTCCCAAATCAGAATAGTCCCGGGGGTGTTGGTCCCCGGAGCCTTGGGGGTTCCATAGGGACCCTCTTTCTTTTTTTAAGATTTGCCCCAGGGTTTGGTCGTCCCTGGGACAGCGGGCTGCCGTGCAGCTCCCCCACTCCAAATACAGTATTGCCCCAGGGGTGGTGGTCTCTGGGGCAGCAAGGGACCATTTGGCCCCCTGCTCCAAATAAAGTGTAGCCCCAGGGGTGGTGGTCCCCGGGGCTGTGTGGAGGGCCATTGGGCCTCCCCCACTTACATTAAAACATTTTTGCCCGGGGGTGCTGGCCTCCCGGACAGCAGGGGGCCATGCAGCTCCCTCTCTCCAAATACAGTGTTAGCCCAGGGTGGTGGTCCCTGGAGCAGTGGGGGCCACGTGGCCTCCACAAATAAACTGGATTTTGCCCTGAGGGGTGGTGGTGCCTGAGACAGTGGGGGGGGGGGGGGGGGCTGCACGGTCCTCCTGCTCTAAATGAAGTGTAGCCCCAGGGGTGATGGTCCCCGGGGCAGTGTGGGAGGCCATTGGGCCTCCCCCACTTACTTTAAAACATTGTTGCCCCGGGGGTGCTGATCCCCGAGGCTCGGGGGCTGCGCCCCCGCTCTTATTTGCCCATTCGCCACAGGGAGGTGGCGGTCCCTGGGGCTTAGTGAAGCCCTCTATGATGCCCCTGGGACCTTGCCCCCCAAGGGCAAATAAAAAAAAAAGCACAGGAGGATGTGTTTTTTTTTAATCTCTGAAAAATCTGCAGATCCATCCATGGATTTTTCTGATGTTTTCTACAAAAAATGCTTTTTAGCCCTGCCGGGGTCCCTCAGGGATCCCAGCGCCAGGGCTAAGGGGTCAGGGTGACTCTACCCTGGCCCTTTTTCTTTTTTTGTCTTTTTATTCCAGGACTCGTCTGAAGTTGAGTCCCAAGATGGCTACCAACACTTCTGTGCTGAAGTGTTGCCAGCCAATCAGATATCAGCACGGAGACAGTTAGATGTTAGATCCGTGGAGAATCTGCGCCCCTATAAATCTATGTTTTTAGGCCTCAAATTTCTCCAAAACTACTGAATAGATTTGCATCAAATTACGAAAAGCATGAGTTGCGTAACATAATCTAGCTTTGTTCCAAATTTGGTGTAATTCCATTCAGTGATTCAGGCTGTAGGCGTGTCTAAATATCCTCTGGAAAAATGAATGGAAAAAACGTTTTGGGACCTCCCTTTTTCTTGGCCCCCACTTGACAGATCACCCCAAAACTTTCAAGACAGAAGCTGAAGTTAGCAAAGTATATGTTTTGAAAAATTTGTGAAGATTCGTCAAGTGGTGCCAAAGTTATAGGCAAAACAAAAAAAGCTCTTTCTATAGAAACTAGGTCCTAACTATAACTACTAGTGGCGACCGCCACTAGGTAATATTTATATGTTCACTGAAAAAAACCCAAAGGTTACACGGACATTATTAATAGGTTCTGATTTTACTCATAAAAAACATGGAAATTCAGCAGGTATAGTTAGAGTTCTTTCAAGTAACTATAACCTGTGCCTTAAAGTAACTATAACTTGTGCCCTTGCCAAATTGTGATCCCTTGTGATTGGCTATCAACATGCGGATGAATGGTTGCCTGCAAGGAAAAGCAGAGACATAGGGGGTTATTACAACTTTGGAGGAGGTGGTAATCCGTCCCAAAAGTGACGGTAAAGTGACGGATATACCACCAGCCGTATTACGAGTCCATTATATCCTATGGAACTCGTAATACGGCTGGTGGTATATCTGTCACTTTACCGTCACTTTTGGGATGGATTACCACCTCCTCCAAAGTTGTAATAACCCCCATAGTGCTTTGCAAGGTATGGGAGACTGCATGCATTTATGTTTATTGCAGGCAATGTTTGTGGTAATATCAGTAAAACCAACAGTACAAACTGAACCACCAGATCATGAAAGATGCTCACAGACAGACAAAACACACGACCCACTGACCTATCAGACCAGTCCTCCTGACACTGCCACATTGTTCTCCAAGCCTGGAAATGTGGTCCTTAGTGGGAAAGTCTGTGGTAGATGTCAAAAACATAAAGGGCCTGATTACGAGGCTGGCAGTCTTAAGACCGCCAGCCTCACAGTGGCGGTCAGGACCACCGCTGCTTTGGTGGTCCGACCACCACATTAAGACCGCCAGGGTACCACTGGTACCACCAGCACCGGTGGGATCCATGATCCTGGCGGTGGCAGAGATTGCAATCAGCCAGGGTGGCCCTGCATGCAGCGCTGCCCTGCTGAATACGATGGCTGGCGGACAACAGGTGCAGTGGGGCCTCAGCACTGCCCATGCACTTGGCACGGGCAGTGCAGGGGTCCCTCTGCCCAGCACCATTGCAATGTTCACTGTCTGCTGTGCAGACAGTGAACATTGTGAAGGTGCTGGTGCACCCTGTGGCAGCAGCATTGCCGCTGGCTCGATTGCGAGTCGGAGACAATGCTGCCCTCTGTTTCCCGCTAGGCTGATGGGGGGAAACCGAGGTTACCCCCATCAGCCTAGCGGGAACTACCTAATACGTCCAACGGGGTAGTCGCCACTACAGCGGCGGCCACCCTGTCTGGAGTTTGGCAGACAGACTTTCCCATCTGCCAAACTCAAAATGAGGCCCTATGGCATGACAAGAGGTCACCTCTATATATATCTAGTGATACATCCCAGGGGCTACAGACAGTGAATTAATTTAAATGAAGCATTCAGAAACGTCAGAATTTTGTTGGGGTGGGGTTACATTGAAGGAATAGATCTTAGTGGAGCTTAGGATGCATGTAATTTTGGATGTGAGTGGGTTGATAAAAAAACGTAATTCCTTTTGGTTGAGGAATATTGGACTGCCAATCGTAAGGATCTGCTTGTTCCAGATCTTGCATTTGTCTCTGGAAATTTGGCTCTTTTGTGCAAGGGAATTTGGGTAATTCCATATAGTTTATAGAAATATATGGACACTAGGGTGTCCCTCCGTTTTTATGTTGGGAAATTGTTAAGAAAAACATTGTCTGAATATAATATTGTGCTAAATATTGTTTATAAAAACATAATCCCGCCCGGATTTTCTATTATTAACTCCAATGAACAAACGTTTTTCTAAATTATATTTAGGACACAATAGTTCTGTCAGGGAATAATTTGCTTACAATATTCTGGCACTATCCTCTTACCTCCCTAAAGAGACATCTTCTTAGAATCCAGGGACAGGGACCCTAAAAATGAGGATAAATTGGAAATGATATGGAGTACCAGCTCTTGTCTGTGTATTATATCTGTAAGTGACTGGTCATGTCAGAACCTGTGAGAGCTGTGTACGGTGTTATTTTGGGGTGGGGGTAGGGGGGGTCCTTAGTTCCCTGACACAGCCTAGAGTGGAAGCACTGGGACATTGTATAAAATAGGTAGCACTCACTGATATTGGTTTTTGCTAAGGCACGTGCTTTAAATAGGCTGGTACAGTAAAATACTGAGCACAGTCACTTCTTAAATTTAGAAAGAAGAGTATAATTATGTCTAAGCATCAGTGTGGGATGTTTAATGGTACTGGCACTTCTCAGGAGGAAAGGTATACTCTAGTATAGTGAGTACCCACACTTCCTTATTTCCATGTCAGCCTCCGGTTCAAGGCATTGTGTTTATTCAGCGTCTATTGCTCGGAAGGACCGGGTAAAGCTGCGCCTGCTCGGGGGATGTTGGTATCTCAGTCCATGAGGGGTGGGGGTGAACTATAGAGATATTCTAACGGTAATGCAGCTCGGCGGGAGGATGCTCTATCACTTGAAAATACCACCTGAAAATGTGCACCAGTTTGCCATTTATTAATGTTGCATATCTGTTCCAAAAACTTCAAGGCCGCCTTCACAGCCACTGCAGACAGTGCAGAGCTCAGGCCGGCCGGCCGGGCAATGAACTGGTGCAGATCACATCCCGCGAGAACATTTTGCCCGGCTGGGGGTATTCGACAAACCGTGAAACTTTGCTGAGTTTAAGAGTTTATAGTTGTTTTTCCTGGGATCACGACGCGTCAGTGTGTAACTTTGTAGAAACAAGTTAACGTACTTATTTCTTTGTCATGCGAATAACTCGTGTGGAAATTGCCCAGAATGTAAGCACTGTTTGTACCACGCGAAATGTCGTACAACAAAGTACTCCACGTGACACCGAGGGCGAAGGGGACACTCGGGCAATTACTGGGAAAATACACACAGCCCGTGTGGTGCTTGGACGCGTAAATAATCGGACCACGGAAACGAAAAGATATCTAGGTCTGGAGAGTCTGCCATGCTCCTAGGCTTTTATCATTTTATCTTCTCTGCGCTCCCTTGACTTGCTCTGAATTCTTCGTGACGTTACTTACCAGGAGCTTCTGCTTTATCGGCACCGTGTGCCTCGAGGCACCCTCCTCCGCCCCAAGTCAGCAGTCGGCGGCCACCAAACCCGCATGGTCGTGCGTGAGGCGCCTTCTGCTGGGAGAAACCTAGGTTGTGACGTATGAGATCGTTATGTGAGTGAAATAATGTGTGCTGTATGTATAATGTGTGTGTTTATCCATGGTGTGCGCGTGACCCGCGCGTACACGCGCCATACAGATAATGTGTGACTAATGTTTCTGTCTGCTCATAGTGGTACGATTGCCGACGATATACGAAATGTATGTGTTAGTTTAAAGTCCAATGTGTTCACGAATTCTATATTGTGTGTATGTGTGTTTGAGGTACGAACATGTGCTCGCGTGATGTGTCTGTGACTTGTGCTGTCAGTGTGCGATGTTTGTGCCGAATGTGTTATATCTGAGGGGCATGTCAGTGAGTTAGCTTGAGAGATAATCAGGGCAACTGGAATTATGTGATTGTGTGACCGCGATGATTTTCGCATAATTATAGATTTGCCTCAAATCCCCACATAATTCATCATCTGCAGTATAATATGCAGATTTTAACAAAAAACGAAATTGTGTTTCTAGCTCAAACTGTTGAAAAGTTACTGAAAATGCAGCGACACGTGTTGCAGTTCAATGGATTGCCCTTTAGCAAAGCTCGACTGTTCAAATTTCTGATGCTTATTGCCATAGTTGGGTGTTAAACAGGTACTAACGAGGTGCAGCTAATATCCAGACAGTTTTACCAACACAAAATATGCTGAAATAATGAAGTAATATCTACAAAAAACGTGCTGCATTTTCGTGCCGCATAATTTGACCATTTTCTACCGCATAATTTGACCCTCTCCTGCAGCATAACTCCAGTGGCCCTCGAGATAGTATACCAATAGCTTGTGGCGTTTTTGTGTGTGTGTGTGTGTGTGTGCTGCGCACGTGTGGGATGCAGGAGAAGCTAGTTTTATTTTACCTAGAGCCCCAGAAAACCTGGCACTGAACTTTTTTCGCGTTTGCGCAAGCTGCAGCGACCGGTGCCTCAGCGAGTTGGGCCAATTCTATAAACAAATTAGCTGCTCGGTCGCAGGACGCGCTCTACAGAGGAGGCATGTTTCACCCTTCGCCTGCCCTGGCCTTAGGTGGCGCCAAACAGCCTGTCACCGCCACGTTCAGACTGCGTGCTGAAAGAAAGCACCTGGCGCCCTCTGGGTCTGCATTCTTCATAGACCCTGCTTCTGCACTCAGTCCCGGGGCATCCACTCGCATCACCTTAAGGGTCTGTAGTGCACACTCCTCAGCGCCAGAGCGGCTTACAAACCGCGCTTCAGATATCCTTATGAGGCACGGACATGACACCCCTCCTGTAATTCGGGCGTCACTGACTTCGCATAAAACCATTTACTGCACCTGTGCATGCATTGCTTCAGCGTGCAAAAGGGACGTGCAGTCTCTGCATCTTAAACACACACTCTCCAAATAGAGGACGAATGCGCTGTACCTGTGCACTAGTGTCAGACACTCGTGACATTCAGTGACCCGCTCAACTTTCCTTTACTAGCGAGTACTTTTTACCCGCAGACTCTCCAGTCTGCGTATGCACATGTGCATCACTAATGCCAGCTATTGACCCCTCCCAAGTGGCGTAACATAGACTCCCACAGCCCCCGCTGTGCGGGGCGCAAGCTGCGGGAGCCCCCTCTGCACAGTACCCTGATCCGAGAGCTCCTGACAGAATCCGGGGGTGGGGGTCGCCATGTACTTTGCAAGGAGACCTCCTCAGTTTTCGGTACGTCACTGCCCCTCCCCTCTGCATCTGTAGATCGCTAAGGCACTCTTTATACGTGCAATGGCCCTACCCATGGCCATCACTGATACCAACTAGTAACCAGCACCTGTGAATCACTACAGTACACTTCCGTTGCACATGTGCACCACTGATGTTACCTAATGGCCATCTCACCCACCTGCACCTGTACATCACTAAAGTACCATTTTCACGTGCAAGGATCCTGCTCCCTGCACACGTGCATCATTGATGTGACCCAATGACCACCCTCCTGCACCTGTGCATCGAGGCACGCTTTTCTCGTGCCAGGGACCCGCCACGCCCGCACATTTGCATCAGTGTTGTCCCCACAGGCCACGCCCTACACCTGTTCATCACTGAAGAACACTTTTCACGTGCAAGGAATCCCCACGCCCACGAGTGCTTCAATCTTGTCACCTAGTGCCCACCCCATGCACATGGGCAACACTGAGGTACACTTCACCTGCAAGAACCTCCTCCCTTGCACCTGTGCTTCTCGCATGTCCCCAGTCTCAGCGACCCCCGGCATCAGTACCGGCGCATCACAGATATGAAACGCTCCGCATGAAGGCGCCCTCGCCCTCTTCACCAGTGCGCTCTCTTTTCACACAAAGTTCCTCATGGACGCTCCTTCACTACTTCACAAGTACATCACTAATGTCTCCCAGTGACCCTCGCCACCTGTACTGCCCGCCAGTGCTTGGGCTTCAAAGCTGCTCAGCAAGAAGTGTCCACCCCTCCCTCGTGCCAGACAGCACTGCGCGCTGAGTCCTGGTTCAGAGCTGGCTAGTGGTCTTGTCCCCCGGGACCAGGGCTGCTGCCCACGTGCGCCCTCTTTGATGCCAGCCAGCCCAGCTGCACGGAGAGTCTCGCGGAAGACATGGGCTGCCTGCCAGCCCGGGCCTCCCAAGGAGCGGGCTACCCCGGCAGCACAAGGGTTAACCTCCCAGATGCTACGCGAGAATCTGCGGCTATTAATACCCCGCGCACTGGTTTATCTGACAGAACAAGCCGGCTGCTCGTGATGTGTGTGCTCCTGGGTGCCAGGGCGCTTCCGCGGGCTCACCCGGTGCCAGGCGCACTGCTGTCTGCCAATTGGGACACACCCTGTGCCGTGTGCTGGAGGGGCGGCTTGTGCCCACCACCTGTCTATGCTGAGGTCGAAGGACAGCCGTAGACAGGGGCAACCTGTGCCCCTGGACACTAGAGGAGAAGGCAATGCCAGGGCATCCAGACTCCAAACGATATTAGAGAAGTGAAGCCAGGCACTTGGAGTGCCTGAGAATTCACAAGAAGAGCCAGAGAAGTTGGATGCTCACTGAAGAGGTGGAGGAGTTGGGTTTTGGCTGCAGAGCTGGAGGAGTTGGGTGCTGGCTGAAGTGCCTGAGAAGTTGGATGCTGACTGAAGAGCGGGAGAATCTGGATGCTGACGGAAGAGCCGGAAGAGTTGGGTGCGGACTGAAGAGGCAGAGGAGTTGGATGCTCACTGAAGAGCCGGAGGAGTTGGATGCTCACTGAAGAGCCGGAGGAGTTGGATGCTCACGGAAGAGCTGGAGGAGTTGGATGCTCACTGAAGACCCGGAGGAGTTGGATGCTCACTGAAGAGCCGGAGGAGTTGGGTGCTGACCGAAGAGGCAGAGGAGTTGGATGCTCACTGAAGAGGTGGAGGAGTTGGATGCTCACTGAAGAGGTGGAGGAGTTGGGTGCTCACTGAAGAGGTGGAGTTGGATGCTCACTGAAGAGCCGGAGGAGTTGGATGCTCACTGAAGAGGTGGAGGAGTTGGATGCTCACTGAAGTGGTGGAGGAGTTGAATGCTCACTGAAGAGGTGGAGTTGGATGCTCACTGAAGAGGTGGTGAAGTTGGGTGCGGACTGAAGAGAAGGAGTGGCTGGGTGCTGGCTGAACAGGTGGAGGAACAGTGGTGTATCGAAACTTGAGGGCCCCCCTGCAAAATACCTATTGGGGGCCCCCTCGTCCTGGACCTAGTCACGGGCCTGCCACCCGTGCACAGTGTACTGTGCTAAGGGGGCCCTCTGGAGCTCAAGGTCCCCCGACACCACGGGGGCTGCGGGAGATTTTGTTACACCACTGCGGAGGGCTGGGTGCTGACTGGAGAGCCAGAGATGTTGAACGTTGAACGGGAGATGGAGCTGCTAGGTTCTGATTGAAGGTCCATGGTTTCTGGTGCTGACTGAAGACCTGGAGGTATTGGGTATTGACTGGGTGCTAGATGAAGAGCCAAATGTGTCAGCAATTGACTAGAAGTGCTGTTGGTGTTGGGTGCTGAAGGAAGAGCCAGAGGTGTCGCTGCTTACGCAAGAGCCGAAGATGGCGTGTATTGACCGAGAGAGATCAGTGCTGTTAAGTGTAAACTGAAGACCTGGATCTGTTGGATGTTGATTGAAGAACCAGAGATAACCGGAGCAACTGGGCGAGGCAATAACTAAACTACGTCCTTGGCCTTAAGAAATACTGACCATTATTTGTAGCCCCAAATAACCCATCCACAACCCACAAAAGCCACTTTACTGGCAGAAAGACTAGCACGTTCCAGCTGGTGCCTGGCATTCAGGCTTAGTGATCTGGGATCGCCAATAGACCATCTAAAAAGATCACTGATAATTTGAGCACAACACCAAGTGAATCTTTTAATGATAGATTTGTTGTTACCATAACTCGTTGGTACTTATGCACTTGACCTCAAGAAGATAGAAAGCTTAGCAGGCCTTGCTTGGTTTGGAAGTCCATCGTGGAAGCAACAGAGGCAAGGCCAGGAGGCCAGGTAGCATGGGGCCTCACAGCAGCTGTCCAGGAGTAGGGACCCCTGACCCGGCAGTGAAGGGCATATGAGAACAGCAACTGCCCATGGGGTCTCATTACTGACGCACCAATCTAATGCATCGTGGGACTGAGGAAATGGACACGTTCTGCTTTGTGTGCTTCCCACGAGAGGAGATGGAGCCACTGCGGACCAACAGGTTAGTCATGGTGGGACATCATCAGCTGCTGAGGCTCTTTGGAACACCCTAGTAGTCAAATAGCCTATGACTGAATTTCTCCGCCACACAAAGTAGTTGAGGTGCAGTACGTCAATGCTGTGAGGAGGGCTACCATATATACATGGCCACTGGAATTATGTAGTTCTACGGCTGCAGCATTTTCCAAGCAATTACTGATTTGCCACATAATCCACCATCTGCTGCATAATCTGCAGATTTTAACAAAAAAAATTAAATTGATTGATGTGTTTGCGTGTTAAACTGGTACTAATGAGGAGAAACATTTTTCCGTACAGTGTTAACATGACCAAAAATGACAAAATAATTAAGTAATACTATCTCAAAATGTGCTGCATTGTGCCACATAGTCAACCCTGTCGCATAATTGACCCTTCCCTGCTGCATAATTTCAGGAGCCCTGCCTAATGTTGTCGCTGCTGTGCACATTGTTTTTTAAATTTCTTTTTTATTGGAAAAGTGGTGCAAAAATTCAAATAACAGCAGCAAGCTTATTCCAAATTCTAAAAAATAACCAGAAATAATTCATGATATACATAAGAAATACCCTTATTTAGCAAAAAGAAATAATTCAAATTATTGGTCTTTTGCAATTTCTGAGAATTCCAGTTGGGTAGACATTTGCATATATGTGATCTGCTGTATGTGGTAGTTTTGGGGTCACTGTCACTAAGAGTTAACATTTTTTCAACACATGTGATATGGAATCAGTAATGCTCCTGTTGCAATCGATGCTCTGTGGTTGCTGTGCAGTGGAGTTTGTGCTGTTGAAGGAGTTGTTCAGTGCTTTTAGTGGACATGTACTGTGTGGTACAGCATATCTGTACTTCCCTCATTTGGAAGGGACAGTCCCTGTACTTCTCAGCACTGCTGCAATATATTTATTGGGAGAGTACCAGTACTTCTCAGGAGGAAACATGCAATGCTTAATTTGAGCCGGTGGTCTCCAGTGCTCGGCACTGGCTTTTAATTGTCACACTGGCACTTATGACAGTATGCCACATGGTGGTGGTGTTTGTCTTCTTTAGAGATAATCACAACACCATTGTTACTACTTCATTATACATTAGAAATGACTAATACCTGCCAACTAAGCAATTCTTATAGTTATAAAGTCCTAGAACAGTCTGAATTGTCACACTTGTATGAGTGTGATGGTTAGCAGTTGCATTGGTAGTGCCATTAGCAATGGTGGCAGGAGCAATGGGTGGTTCAAGCTACAGTGACCTCATGACAAGGGCACTAGCACCTTCTTATTTAATGTATGTTTTTCAAATTAAGCCCTAAACGCATGTACTCTGAATAGCATAGACCTACACTTCAACATTTCCATTTAAGGCACTAGTGTCATTTGGGATCAGTGTCTCCCACTTGAATCTTTTAGTGTACATTTGAGCCATCGGTTGCTGGGTGGCCCACCAGCACCGGCACTTATCTTTCCTCACCAGGCATATCCTGGGAGTAAGAGAGGGAAAAACACACAAACGGGAAAAAAGGAGGAAGACAAAGAATGAAATCTCGTCGCTAAGGGGGGAAGCAGGACCCTGTAAGAGTGAGATAAAGGGGCAGGGCGTGTCTGGTATTCCATTAAAGAGGCCTGAGGTGGATTCAGGACTTCGCAGCCTTGGTATTGGTCTCGCTGCCTTTTCATAGTGACAGCCACAGGCTTCTAAGCAGCATGTTGGGCACCGGACCTCAATATTATACAAATTAAGCACTGTGTAAGGTACAGTGCAGCCAGTGCTGCGGGTGGAGCCGCACTCTACGGCCGCTTGCCTCTGCAGCGCTTTTCGCCTCAGTGACTCCCGGCCGAGGAGCTGTTTGTACTAATGACAGGAAGGCTGGGGGAGCTCGGTGACACCAGCAGAACAAAGCCGCCTTCTTTTTAGCTTTCAGTGCTCAGGCACGACTTCCAACACCCCCTCTCCACCAGATTTGTTTTTTAATTTAAATTTGTTTTTTTTTAATTTAAACATTTGTAATAGGAAAAAAACATAACACAGTCCAGTCATTATGTTTAAACGATTTAATATGGATGCAGCGGGTATGCGTACGCAATTGCTGTGCCTCGAGTTCTCCAGACTGTAAATAAGACCTCACAGTCACTTGACAGAGGGAGAAGGCAGGAAGGCCGCAAAGGTTAAGGTCATGTCATGACCGCTGAAAGAGAGGGCGTTCTGCGCGTGGCATTAAATGTTCCAGTGGCTGCTTTGCCAGTCTTAGTTGTTTTTGCTTTTGTACCAAGTGCTTGAGCGCAGTTTCACACCTGCTCGTCTACTGAACTGACCCTACAGGTGTGTGAAGGACCACATTTTTATTGAATTCTGGGATACCTCATACCTACTACCTGGCTCTCGGTGCGTGTCTTTAGTACCTCTTACTTCCCTGTGAAAGAGAGGATGGTAGTTGTGTCCCGTGTTGCTGTTTTCCAAGTGCTATGAGTGTGCTCTCTGCATGTCTAAGGGTCTCTCCACTTCATCATAATGTGAGATTTAGTTAATGTTTCTAGGGTGTCTGCGTAAGAACTGACAACTAGTTATGGGGAAGCTGAGAGATGCCCAGTGAGACCATCTTGCTTCTGGTTGGATACTTTTCCACTATACACATCATGGATGGTACAATAAATGTACAAAAGAAACATCTAACTTCCTTCCTGAAGTCTAAAATTCGTCCTAGTGTTTACCTGTGAGATGAAACAGAGGTAACACTTCACTGCTCTACTGAAATATGTTATTTCAGTTGAGTTGCAACTAGTTCGAGCGACATTGGGCACATTTTACCTGCGAAATAAGCAATATATCAGGACTGTATATGTCATGAAAATTGAATAAGAGAGCATATATTGCATACAAAAGCCAATAAGTCAGGAAACTGCTTGGAGCAGAAAATGATGTTTGGCCCTGGCTTAAGAGTTTCTGAAAGCATTTTCTTCTCAAGCCAGTCTCCCAATGGCAAAACATCTCGGAATGAATACATGTGCAAAGTGATAACAAATGGGAATTTCGCATAGTGTGACTTTTGCAAGATTTCTCCTGTGCAATAAAATGTTGGCTGGGGCACAGTAGTAACATCACAGAGCTTCATGTCAGACCAGTGGTCACTGTGACAGGCCAGCAAATCAGTCAGCAGACTTACAACAGTTTCTCGAACAATACAAGGCTTCGATTTTCTGTGCTACTTCTTCTGATTTTTTCCATCTTTTTAATTCACTATCGTTAGCCGGAGAAACATCACAAACAATTCTAACCAAAGGCCTGTTTTTAAAAGTGACTTAAATTAAATTCCACTTCTTTTGACAGCTAATAATTGCAAGTGTTTTGTAGGGTTAACCACAGTTATTTAAGCTCCTCCACCATTTAGCACAGGTATCGTTAACCTTTACCACAGGCTGAGCTGGGTAATGCATATACGTTCATGGAACAAATTACAAGCTCCATAGTCTACTGTTTATTTTTACGGTATAGATTTCACTAGTATTTTACATATCATAAGCTAAAGCAAGGGACTAGGGTTCAAAAGAGAGTTCGGTAGCAGTGATTGGGCTACCATTTGCTGAAAGATCAATATTACGAATGTTGCTATAAGGACAGGTACTGTCCAGTACTGAGGGCCAGCACTTCTTTACTTTGCAAGAGAGAGTGCCTGCACTTCTTTAGTTTGCAAGAGAGGGTGACAGCACTTCTTTAGTTTGCAAGAGAGAGTGCCTGCACTTCTTTAGTTTGCAAGAGAGAGTGCCTGCACTTCTTTAGTTTGCAAGAGAGGGTGCCAGCACTTCTTTACTTTGCAAGAGAGAGTGCCTGCACTTCTTTAGTTTGCAAGAGAGAGTGCCTGCACTTCTTTAGTTTGCAAGAGAGGGTGACAGCACTTCTTTAGTTTGCAAGAGAGAGTGCCTGCACTTCTTTAGTTTGCAAGAGAGGGTGCCAGCACTTCTTTACTTTGCAAGAGAGAGTGCCTGCACTTCTTTAGTTTGCAAGAGAGAGTGCCTGCACTTCTTTAGTTTGCAAGAGAGGGTGACAGCACTTCTTTAGTTTGCAAGAGAGAGTGCCTGCACTTCTTTAGTTTGCAAGAGAGGGTGCCAGCACTTCTTTAGTTTGCAAGAGAGGGTACCTGCACTTCTCAACACTGCTGCTTATATTTAATGGGAGTGTACAGCCACTGTTCTGAAATTACATAGGTCTTTTGATTGTTTGTATGTATTGTCGCTCGGTTGTGTCTTTGCAACTGTTTGTGCTTTACATATGAAACCAAACTTATGCCCCCTCAAGGAATTTGGCCTTCCACCTCGTTTTCTGTATATGATTAGGAAGCTTCTTAGTGACTTGCAAACTTTAAAACATGCAGTGGGGTAATTTATTCTGTGTAATACAATCAAATTTCAAATACGTTCTAATGCGTGTTTCTGTGCTATGGCTACTTTGATGTAACACGCACTGAATTATTTGTCATTTTGTTACAGAGGTGGCAATCCAGACAATTTAAGTGAAGAACCGAGCCACAGCCGAACAAGAGATCTTAGCACACATTGAGTCAGCAAAATCCTTGGCTACTGTGACATGTTTGGATGGTTGGAGGGAGGTGCAGGGGATGGAGGAGGGGACAGAGTGGCAGAATGAACCAATGGTGATAATATATTGGCTGTATTAGGCTTGTCTCCGGCATAGTCCAGTAGTGCAGGCACTCTAATGACTGCCCGAGCCCAACCTGGTTTTCACAAGAACCTAGCACAGTCTCACCCATCTTTTCTTCTTCTTCTCTTTTTCTCCTTTCCAATTTCTCACTGCTCCACGGGCCAAATTTCCTTCCTTGTGTATCCCTCACGGGCGGTCAACTATCTTCCCATCCTCTATTCTGCCCCTATCCAACCACAGTCTAAGGTTCTTTCCCCTTCATTTTTTACCTATTCAGTCTCTCGCTTCTGCCCCTTGGTGCCTCACACCGCTCGCTCACAGCTCGACCCAGCCTGTTTTTGATTCGAAGTTACTAGAGGACCTTGGGCCAGGCTAGAGCCACTTTCAGTGCACAAATTGAGAGGGGGAGCTGAGGCCAATGTACACATTCCTTAAACTTGACATTACAACACTAAAGAGTGCGGTAGTTCAAGATGAAAAATAACCTTTTCTCCTATTTGGGAATTCAAGACCAGGCCCTATTTGGACGTCATAGGAATTCTGTCAGATTACCAGAGAAAAACAACCTTTTGGAAGAGGAAGCCTCACACACTGTATGTGTCATGCTTCATTATGGGCAACCTCTCCCCACCCTGGTAGAACAGTGCCACCAGGGCAGACTCAACCTACTGATAGATTCTAACAAAGGAGGGCATTCCTAGATAAAGATCACTAGACAAATGGTGGGATCCAGATAAGTAAAAAATACTTTGGGGTACCCAGGTAAATCACCTTTAATTTTGAGGACCACAGGTATATCTAAAAACATCAATGAGATGGCAAGTGGGAGCAATGGCTCAGACCATGTTTATGCTTATATAGTTAGCTTGCTTAGGTCTTAGATCCCTAGTAGACTGGTGAATCCTACCTGCATTTAGGTACATTACACCTGTAGAAGCAAAAATGTATAAAAATAGATTTTAAAATTCTGATTGGAGATCCTGACACTAACATGCAGAGCCAGAGTTGTCTCAGTGACAACTGCACAGCACGCCACTACTAGACATATGTGATAAGTGGGCAAACGCAAATGCAGAAAAAAGATCACAGACATATTTAAACAATCGAAAAACGGTTGTATGTTGGAACCACACATTCGGTTGCATTTGGTTGCAATGCACATCGTTACCACAAGTGCACTACAATGAGAATGCCATTACTACGCACTACGTTACAATGAATTATGTTGTAAAAGCATGTGTTTTAAAGGCATATGCGTGGTAAAGGTCCCAGCGCAACTTCCTCACGAGTCATTGTAAAAAATGCCCCTCCCTCACCCTGAACCCTAACATTGTCCAACCCTTTCCCTGCCTGGAGCCCTGAAATCCTGCCCTAATCCCGAAAACCGACCCCGCCCTCAAACCTAACCCCACCTCCTCCCTAAAACAGTACCCTTCACCCTTAAGCCCAATCCACCCCCTGAGCCCAACAAATGTTTCCCCCGCTCTAAATTCTAACCCCCGCCCCTCCCTAACACAGTACCTCCCGGGTCAAAGCCCCCCAAGCCTGAAAACCATCCCGCCCTAAAACCTAACCCCCACCCCTCCCTAAAACAGTACCGCCACCCCAGATCCATTCCCCCTCCCTAAGCCTGAAAAATGTCTGCCCCCTCCTTAAAACAGCACACCCACCTCCAAGCCA
Source organism: Pleurodeles waltl (assembly GCF_031143425.1). Taxonomy (NCBI): domain Eukaryota; kingdom Metazoa; phylum Chordata; class Amphibia; order Caudata; family Salamandridae; genus Pleurodeles; species Pleurodeles waltl. The sequence goes on along the minus strand of NC_090449.1, from coordinate 252,242,381 downwards.
ATCCCCCTCGCACTATGCCCGAAAACTGTCCTCACCCGCCCTAAAACCTAACCCCCGCTCCTCCCTAAAACAGTACCCTTTCACCCCTGGGGCCAATTCCCCCTGTACAAGGCCCAAAAACCATCCCCACCCACCCTAAAATCTAATCCCTGCCCCATTCCCTAAACAGTACTCCGCGCCCCTAGGCCCTATCCCCTCCCACACTAAGCCTGAAAAACGTCCCCACCACACTAAAACCTAACCCGGCCACCTCCATAAAGCAGTACCTCCCCACCCCCAAGCCCAATCCTCCTTACCGCAATTCTAAGGCATGTCACAGCTCGTTCTGAGGAAACTGAATAATCTTTCTGTTTCCTCTAACAACGCCAATAGCCTTCACCATCAATACCACGCATAGCCCATACCATGCATACCATTGCAATCGTAACGCATGCGTGGTAAATGCTAGTCGGGGAAACAGCTGTGTTGTAATGGCTGTTTCCTTTTAAAACTATTTTTTGAGCAATACTGCTCTATTCCTTGCCCTCATTTTGAGTGATACCAGCTCCCTGGTCTGGGAGGGGATGATGTTCTCTGTAGTCCCACACGAGTACAGTAATTTGAAAAAGGAGGGTCAGGAGGGTGCAGGAAAGGATTCTATCATATGCAGGACCAAATGTATATCATGTTTTACCTTTATAGGTGTAAAGTACCTATTTCCAGGTAGGATTCACCTGGGATTTTGGTTTCACCAAGTTCTGCATTTGGCGATTAGGCAAGTCCACTAGGGATCCTTGGTCCTGAAGAATGGCCAAGACCTATGTGGGCTAAGGATAGGGGCATAAATATATTGGCTTAGGGAGATGACCTGAGCCTTTGCTCTCACTTGCCATCTCATTGATGTTTTTAGTTATACCCGAGGTCCCCAATATTAAAGGTGATATACCTTGGTACCACAGGTATTTTTAACGTATCTAGATACTGCCATTTGTCCAGTGATCTTTATCTAAGGACTCTGTCCTTCGTTCGAGTCTAACAGGAAGTCGAGTCCGCCCTGGTGGCACTGTCCTACCAGCGTGGGGAGAGGTTGCAGATGAAGAAGCATGACACATACTGTGTGTGAGACTTCCTCTCCCAAAAGATTGGCTTACCCACGTAATCTGACAGAATTCCTGTGATGTCCAAATAGGGCCTGGGCTTGAATTCCCAAATAGTAGAAAAAGTCCTTTTTCATCTTGGGCTACCATACCCTTTTGTATGTTAGTGACGAGGTGAGAGACAGTCACCTGGCTTAAGCCCGGCTACAGCCTTCAGTGGCTCGGCCACCTCTGATTTATCAGTTTAGTTAAAAAAAAAAAAAAAACTGAAAAACATGATCATCATTGATTTGGGAATTCAGTGGAGTACCCTTCAAGGCTGTGTTGCCACGCTTTACAAGGCAGGGCGATAAATAGCTAATTCATTGTCAGGGATTATGATGATTTCATTAGGAGCTGATTTGGTTGCTGAGTGCATTACAGGTAAAGTTAGGAGACATAGCCCCGATGTTGACTTACTGATAGCGGAACATGTCGGCCTGAGACCTAATTCTAGCGTGCATACTTGACCCGCAATAAGTGATCCTGTGAAAATCACTTCATTTTCTCTTCCTAAGTTCCTTTAACTGCGTCCTTTGGGATGACGTAAAATCAGACAAAAGTTCTGATTACATGAAGGTCAGAGGATTATTAACTGAAATCAGTCAACACCAAAAATATTAGTGCAGCATTTTTCAGGATTCCATATTTCCTCTTAAAAATGGGGAATTCCATGTGGAATTAGTGATTTCTGCATCAACATTTTCTCTGGCAAAATCAAACAGATCTGATTTACCAAAAGGTAATAAGGCAAATTTGCAGGGTTACTGTAGTAGTCCACATTCCTAATCTCCGTGCGAAGAGGCTTGCACAGGGATCAGAATTTACCAGCCCACTTGCAATCAGGATCATACTGTCAGAATTAAATGCGATATGTTGCAACTGGACATATATGTGCAGGTCCACTGCATACTCTAATGTTTTCAACTAATAATCAGCGATTTTCAGACATAAGAAAATTGAGTCACAGGTGGGTGACACAATGTTCTTTGGAAACGCAAATGAAGTTTTGCATCAAAAAGTATAGCGCCGGATTGCGTCATTCCAGAGTGCCAGCCAGGTGCCAAATTTATGGAATCCTGCAAGCCGGTGCAAAGGGTGGGCTAATGTCTGGGAAATGGATGTTAGCTGGTTGGGGGTGGTGGTATGGGGGAAGTGGGTTTTGCACCAAAAAATGACGCTAGGCTGGTTAGAGGCAAAAATAATGCCTTTAGCCAGCCTTGTATCATTTCCTGATGCGAAACCATCCATACCACATGACTCCTGCCTTATAAAAGACAGGAGTCATGTCCATCACCCCAATGGCCAGCACAGGGGACATGGGTCCCTTGGGCATGGCCATTGCACCCAGTGCCATGTAGAGGGCCCATTTCAGGGCCCCCAATGGCACTTAAAAAAAAAAAAAAAGGACTTACCTCTACTTACCTGGGATGGGGTCCACCATCCTCTGGTGTCCCTCTGGTATGGGTGGGGCTGTTCATGCGGCTTCAGGTGGGCACCTGTGGGCTCTTTCCATGGTGTCTGACCATGGAAATGGGTCCACAGGCCCCCTAACGCCTGCCCTGACCATGGCGTTAAATACTGGCGCTAAGCAGACTTAGCACAATTATTTAGGCCCGCCTCCCCCGTGCACCATTTATGCACAGGAGGATAAATAAAGTGCTTGGGGCTTAGAGTCATTTTTTGGATGAGAACGCCTACCTTGCATCTCATTGACGCAAGGTGGTTTCACGCATCCCAAAAAATACTTTAACTCCTATATTTTGACGCTAGACGAATCTAGTGTCAAAATATAAATATGGAGTTACGTTTGCGCTTAATTAGCGTAAAACAATTACGCTAATTGAGCGCAAACAAAGTATAAATTTGGGCCCTAGTGCTTACGAGCAAGCGAGGTAATCGGTCACAGTTCAGGCCTTCCGGGGCATGGAACTGGTATAACGAAACAAAATATCTTTTAACATAAATATAATGTCATTAGTATTCTTTGCAATAATATCACCTAGCTGGAGGTAATAACAGAAAATATTTTGTAAACGATATTTAGGACAAGATATTTACGGAAGAGTACAATTTTGCTAACAGTCTTCTGACAAATAACCTCTTCATCTGATGTCCACCGATTTCCAGGCATAGCTAATGGATACACTACGGTGAAACCAGCCCGCAATGGATGGAAACAGTACCTAGATTAGAGAACGAGACTCTTTACCTTAATTCGCCAGTAAAGAATTAATACGTTGCCTTGAAAAAGCCCAAGGGGCTGTACACGAAACTTGTTGACTGCTTTCTAAGAACCGTAAAAGTATGTGTACTCATTTATGCAAGATAAAGACCTGTAAGTATACTATATTATTTATAAGATCTACGAAAGAGCGTTCCAGCCTCAGTACATAGAGAGGAGTTTCTCCTCTCAGACCACTCGACTCGCTAGGTGATCACTTTATATTATGGATCTGGATTAGCCGAAGCCTAAAAATGAAAGATGTTTCCAGGTGAGACTCAACATAGTGTTATTTTGGTCTGGCCACAGGATCCTATTTCTCTACGCACACTTGCAGTAGTAGGCTTTTATTTCACAAATCTAATCAGATTTTTCAATCTGAATTTTTGAAACTGAGACTACACCTCTCAAAGTGCATTACTTTGTTGAACGTAAGACCCGGACTGAAAATATGGTATCCTGGTGAGATGTAGCACGTGGTCATCCTATTGTAGATGATAAACAGAAGAAGGTAAGCTGCTTCTATCCGACCTGAGATAGAAGGTCCCATTCTGTTTACTGGAATCGTTATTGCCAAGGTGGGCACAGCCTCTGCTTAAATGCCAGCCGGAGTCAGGGTCAGACAGGAGGTCAGAAGTCAGTTTAAAGGTCAAGAAGGAGGATCATCTCATTGATGTCAGCATGAAGCAGTGGTCTTTAAAAGTCTAGGTGTGGTTAGCATGTCTGTTATGGTCAAATGTCAGGATGGGGCAGAGGTCACATGAAGATCAGAGGGCAAGGAGTGACTTTGGCAAAAATATTTGGGGCTCCTGATTTCTTTGGACCTTGAACTCCAGAGGGGGCTCCATTTCCCTCCTCGCACGGTGCCAGGAGGCTCACCTGCAGTGCGTTCAGCAAAGGGAGGGGGGAGGGTTCCTTCAACTTGCTGAAAAGCGCTTTGCTGCCCGGCCGCCCCGAAAAGAATAGAGGTTCCGGTCTGGGCAGCCGCTATTTAAGCCCCGAACAGTGCCCTTGGGGCATGGTAGGGGGGATTTAAAAAAATGCCATAGCCCCCATTGGGCCAAAGTTTACTACCCCCTCCTTCCGCTTCCGCCCTGTGCCCGGTGTTGGAAGGGGGGAGGGGGATCGCCTTGAGGGGAGACCACTTCCGGTCCCTCTCTTTTGTTCCATTTCGGCGTGCTTTTCCTCGAGGGCCTCGGTGGGGTTTCCGCTCCGGACCCACGAGCTCCCTGTGGGTGCGGGCCTTCGCCCATTTCCCTAACAAGCTGTTGTTTGAAGGCATCTGAAGTTTTGGTTTTAAATTGTTTCTCAAACAATTGAGTCGAACTTTCTGTTTTCACTAATGGTAAGCACTCCTTGACGCCTGAGTCGCATGAAGGTGGGAAACGAAAGGAGGGAGGCCCAGGAGCCGCGAAAACCAAAAAATCGAAGAAATGACAGAAAATGGCTAAGGACAATTGCGTTCGAGACAGGATTGATAACTTATGTAAGAATGAGAGCAAATATTAGCCCCCTTATTCTAGTGCCCCTAGCTCTCCTACCAACCATGCAGTGCAGAATCAGGGTCAGAAGAGAAGTCCTGGGATGTTTGTGAGATCTAAGACGCAGGACCAGGAGCCCACTACTGCTGCCCAGAGTTCTACATCTCCAATCCTCCCCCCTCCCTCTGCTTCAGCACTGCTAGATGGGTTTGGTGGTGGGCTTCATTGCAGTAATCATTTTGCCCACTGTACTCCAGACAAACCGGTTATTGACATTGACCCAGCTGGTGCTAGCAACAGCATTGCGCACTCCTCCTCGGAGCTCATGGTGCATGGCAGCCCCGCCATGAAGGAGGTTTCTCTCACCTCTCTAGTTCAAGACCTGAAGGAGGAAATTGGCATATTAAAATCCTTGGTTACCTCCTTGAACTCCACCGTGAATCAGCTCTTAGCATGCGGCAGGTCCCCTGCAGTTGCCCCGTCCCAAAGGCCGTCCATGCCTCCACTTCCAGCACAAATGGCTTCTTCTACATCAAGGCGCCCCTCCAGGAGAGACACAAGACTCCTGTCCTGAGGCCCAAAGCTCAGGGGGCTGATTTGGAACATGGAAAACATCAGTACTCCCACTACCCAGTATTTGTGCCATAAGGTCAATCCCATTAATACTCAGACTCACAGGGGAGAGCGCGATGGAATCCCAAATATCAGCACCCACAGACGTTCCAGCGGGCACCCTCTTCCTGGTTTCATCACAATGACTAATATATACCAGAGGGCAAGGAAGGTCATTGTCAGGATCTCTCATATGCTTCAATGGGGGACACATTTATGAGGCAGCATTGACTAAATTATGCAACAAGGGACGAAAAATGATGTGGTATAATGTGGCACATTCTTTGGAAGTAGTTTTGTGTTGTTTTGTTATTTAAACACTTATTAATACTGATCCAGCAAAAGTTTAAGCTCTTTAGTGTCAGATTATCATCTGAATGCAGGATGAAGAACTAAACATTTGCTAGCTAGTCTTTGTAAGGGGTCTGGCTGAGAGGCTCCACCATGGAGCTTTAAAAAAAAACTTTATCTGTCAACCATTACAAAGGTGAGAAAAATAAGAAAAAGTGGGTTGGCTAGTGTGAGGACCAATTGTCAAAGTGAAAAATCTCGCAGTGAAAACTTAAACTGATCACTCGTATATAAATTACAAAAAAAAAATCACCAACAGCAATTACTCTAAAAACCTATACACAAGCTGAAAAACTGTCCTCCAGCTACACCTATAGGGAGTTTATTTCCAAATCACTTTAAGGATGAGTGAAAGTATTATCCACACGACCAGAACAACATTTTTCACATATCTCTTTACAATACTAACTGTGCGGAAGAACACAATGTTACAGATCACATCATTACAACATTAATACACAAAATGGTGCAAAAATGATAGTTTGAGATGTTATCTCCCCTCTTCCTATGTGTATAGGTGTCTGCGGCTTGTTTCAGAAGGTGAGTATAAAGGCCACAGTAGGAGGTCGTCCAACACATAGAAATGTGAAGTATGAAGGCGGTGCAGAGGTGCGTTGTACACGGGCCCCTTCCGATGAAAATTACAAGTGAGAACAGGGCCTGGTGGATTTACCCCGTCTTCACATGGCCTGTCATTAAAGGGGGTCGCAGGGAACCTGCTCCTTTCTCCCTGGTATAAATCATCATCTCTATGGCTCCTCGAATCCCCTCCCGGGATTTGTTCTTGTAGGACAACCAGTAATGAATGTGTAAATGATTCAGCGCTAGCTTGGGCCGATTGATTGGAGAGCCGGCACATCCCCAAAGCAGCGGGGATTGCAGCTGGCTTTTGTCACACGCCCACCAACCACCCACACCCGGCAGGGTACGCCGGAGCTCCCAGAAGCTAAACCAAGACACAGGCTCTTACCTCCCATCGCAAAGTTATTGAAATAGACAAACACATGACAAAGCACATTATTATAGGGACGAACGAGGACAGACAATGGAGAAGCCAGAAAAGTAAAACACCCTCCACTTTGTACCGCGTCCATCAGGGCCGGCGCTAGGCATGGGAAGAGGTGTCCAGGGCCGCACTCTCTGTCCACCAACCTGGGACCCCGCACCAGTGCGACTCAGCCAGGACACTGTACACCAATCCACTCCTGAACCATGCCTGTCCAATTAAGAGAGGGGAGTCTCAAAGCGATTGTTCTGGGGGAAGGGGCGCATCCTGGGCCTTGCAGCCATGGTGTAGCAAGAACAGGGGGGGCTCATATAGGCCCAGTTTCAAGGAGACACATTCTGCAGGTTTGTCTTGCAATCAGGCCTCCTGCCCTGCTGCCTATAGGAGGCGCCACAGGACACCCACTGCCCAGCAGTTTTAACCCTCTCAGCCTGCAAGCAACTCTCACACATTCAGCCCTTTCTGAAATGTTGAGAGGTACTTGTAGGTGGCTGAGAGGGGGGGATTTCAGCTCAGGAGGATTGTGAATACAGAAGTTCTGGGAGCAGGGCCTTATTGAGATGCAACTAACAGCCCTGAATTTGTCACCTTGTATTTAAATTAGTGGGGCCTCGCACAATCCATTTTAGCACGGGGCCCCCAAAATCCTAGAACTGTACCGACATCCATAAATGTGAGTGGGGGGTGAGGCAAATGACCCAATGACCCCAACGTTCATTCGGGTAAGTCAAGAGAGTCCAGCAATCGTTTGGGAGATTGCTCCGCCTGATGGAATTTGAAATCCTTACATTTCCTTCCTTCCTTGTTTCATCCTACCATTCCTTTGTCCTTCTTCTCAACATTCTTTTTTCTCTCATTTTCCATCTTGCTTTTTTTCTGTACTTTTATCCATCGATCCATCCATCTTGTCTTATCCATCCATTTATTCTTCTCTCCATCTTTCTTTTTCACTTTGCCTCTCTCATTCTCCTGTTTTCTTCCTTCTATCCTATTTTCATCCATCACCTGCCTATTTTTCTTGCCACCCACCCAGTCTTCTCTCGATCTTCCCTTCTTTCCACCCACTCACATATTAATTGATCTGTCCACCCATCTTACTTAACTTCTTTCCGTCCGTCCTTTACCTTTTCTCTCCAACATCCTTATCTCTGCAAACTATCACAGATTCTCCTCTCCATCCACATTTCTCATCATTCCTCCATCCTCGTTTCCACTCATCCATCGATCCTCTCTCCATCAATTTTACAATCCATAATTCTGTAAGTCCTTCTCTCCATCCATTCTTCTGTACCTTAATCCATCCACCATGTCTCCATCCTTCTATCCAGGCCTCTTTCTCTACAACCATCCCGCCTTGCTTCGGCTGTTTGAGGTCATATTTATGAGCATCGGCGAGGCCCGAGCCTCTGATTAAACTCAAAGGTGCCGCAAACAATTTAATGTTTCATGTTACCCAGAATTACCCGCTGGCACCCACACCCAGCTCAAGCTACTGAAGCGGAGGGGTTCGTGGTGCTTCTGCCCACAGTTATGAGCACAAGGTTCTCCCACCATCTAATTTCCTCCTTCCCTCAAACTCTTCCATGTGTTTGTGTTAGGGATTTCTGCAGAAATTCCTTGGCAGAGCACTTCGTTGCTGCATGGACTGGCCACTCAAAAATTGAATTTTTTAATTTGTACTTGAGGGTGTATCCGCTTAAGCTGACTTTAGTCAATGTTTTTTATGGCTGGAGGGGTGGGGGCCGGTTTTGCAATGCTGCTGCAATATCAGCCCCTAGTAACAAAAGCAGCAATCCAGCATAATTCACTCACAATCGTTTCCAGCCTCTGTGGGGAGGGGGCTGGTCTGATACAATTGCCAGGACTGCTTTGGGTTCCCAGTCCGACCCTGGGATGGAGTGGGCTGCTCCCCAGGTTTGAGTAATATATGGTGAACTCCCATAGAGACCCCCTTCTCCTCCAACCAGTGTGTGTGAGATCCCTGGCACTGTTTGACTGTAGTGCTTAGTTGGTTAAAAAAACACACACAAGTGCAGGGGCCCAAAGCTTTTCTTGGTTGCTTGTTGCTGGTGCTGTCCAGTGCTGTGGTTGCCAAATACCAAGGCCATCTCATCTTAATTCATGCCTGAGGCTCATGGTGCTTATCTCCACTGACCAACACTCACTGTCTCTGAATCACACCCTTACAGCTTATTTTTCATCTCTTTTTTCTCCCATTGCTACTGTTTCGTTCCCGCCTCCTTCCTCCATTTTCTGCCTTTCTCTTTCTTGACCTAGGACAAAGTCTAATGATGAAAATTAAGCTGTGGTTCCTAAAAATAAGTGCTGTTGCTCACCCCTGCCATCCCAAATTAACCACTGTATGAATGTGCCTTGAGTCCCTGGCCTGGGTGTTTACAAAATGGCGGACGGTTCCAGCAGAGGCAAAAAATCAGCCTGTTCTCCACATCTTCTCCCTGAATCCGTTGTCTAGATGGAATCAACAAGATATCCCTCCAGAGAAGCTTCCGTGAAGGAAACCTGACCAACTAAACACACCTGCAGCAACCATAAAGCATGCTGAGAGAATAACTGGTCTGTTCTTCCTACCCCAAGGAGCCTCACACCTGGTCATGACGGTTCAGAAACTATAACCACATTTGGCTTCTGAGTGACAAGGCCTGCAAAAATGTCCTCTGCCTATTGGCTACAGCTCAGACTTTGAACAGTGCCTTAAACATGAAGAGTAGTGGTCAGCGGCTCATGAACCACTGACGAAGAATAAACACGAGAGTTTCGCTCACTTAAGTTAAACACAAGTCCAAGCTGGACCTGCATAGTATTTCTTGTAGGCTTGGATCATCATACTGTGCATTCCGAACAGCTCATATAGAGAGGGTTGGAGGCCGGTACTGGTCTGTAATTTACATCAGAGGATATTGCCTAACAGTATCCAAAAGTCCTCCAGATGCCCATCACAATGAATCTATGGAGAGTGACGACCAGAACATTCCAAGTGAAGATGGGCTACCAGAGGTGTGATGATGCTTCCAGGCGAGACTGCTCCCCTTCACCAACACCAGCGCTCTTTGAATGTGGGGTCCGTGTAAATTCTGCAATACCCGCTGTGCTTCATCTGCCATTGCATGAGCACAAGCCAGTAGCCAACCTTTGGTCTGATTGATTAGTCTGAGAGTGGGCCAAAGGCACACCTGGCATTCTCTTGATCCTTATTGGCTCTCCATCAACATCAATCAGGTCGCCCCGAACCAAGCTAGGTCTCTTTTGTTCATCTAAACTCGTCCAGAAATGTAGTGCATTGTGTGTTAGCAGTAAACCTGTTGGACTGTTGTAAGGCCAGGTTGTTATCCCTAAGGTAGTACTAGGTAGCTCATTACAAACAATGGCAAAACACTGAGGCCCAACAGGGAGTCAGCCAAGGTCCCACTGTATCAAATGCTGTTACGTGTTTTAATGCAACCATCAGACCAAAAATTCTAAAATTTTGTAAGCTTCCAAACTTGCCTAGTTTCCTTGACCAGAATAAACCAATCTCCCTTAAACAAGATTTTAATACCAGGACTAGTAGTTTTCAACATATCTGTCCTGCTTGTTTTGGTAACCCAGAGGCACCACTGAAATCCAAGCCACATCTGTAGGTGTACCGCCACATAAAGAGGCAGGCAATGCATTTGTTAAATGTTCTTATAACAGCAGGTGATGTACTTGTGTACACCGTATCCGATCTGCATGTGATGTGGGTGGGTATTGAGTATCAGTGCATGTGGTGTTCTTGTGTACTGAGTATCAGATCTGCTTGTGATCTACTCATGTATTAAGTATAAGATCTGCATGTGATGCACATCTGTACTGAGTATAAAATCTGCATGTGATACACTCTTGCATTGAACTGCATGTCATGCTTTTCTGTACTGAGTACCAGATCTGCACGCGATGAACCTGTGCACTGAATGTCAGTGTTCATGTGAATCATGTGTGCATCGAGTATCAGAACTGCATGTGATGCACTTATGTACTGAGTATAAGATCTGCATGTGATGCACTTCTGTACTGAGTATAAGATCTGGATGTAATGCAGTTATGCACCGAGTATCAAGTATGCATTTGATGTGCTGCTGTACCGAGTTTAAAATCGGCATGTGATGCACTTATGGATTGAGTATCAGGTCTATATATGATGCACTGCTGAACCGAGTATAAGATCTGCATTTGATCTACACATGCATTGAGTATAAGATCTGCGTGTAATGTAGTTCTGCATTGAACTGCATGTGATGCCCCCTGTACTGATTATAAGATCTGCATTTGATGCACTTCTCTACTGAGTACAAGATCTGCATATGGGCTACACGTGTAGTGAGTCTAAGATCGGCGTGTAATGCATCTCTGAACTGCATATGAGATCGGCCTGTGATCCACACGTCATGAGTATAAGATCTGGTGTGATGCACCTCTGTACTGAGTTTAAGATCTGCATGTGATGCACTTGTGCATTGAGTATCAGATCGCATGAGATACCCTTCTGTACTGAGTATAAGATTTGCATGTGATGTCCTTCTGTACTGAGTATTAGATCTGCATATGATCTACACATGTATTGAGTATAAGATCTGCATGTGATACACTTATGCCCCTAGTATCAGCTCTGCATGTGATGGTCTTCTGTACTGAGTATAAAATCAGCATGTGAACTACACATGAATTGAGTATAAGATCTTTATGTGATGTACTTGTGCATTGACCTGCATGAAAGACCCTTCTGGACTGAGTATAAGATCTGCACGTGATGCACTTCTCAAGATGCACGTAAGCTACACATGTATTGAGTATAAGATTTGCGTGTAATGCACCTCTGTACTGAGTATATGATCTATATGTGATCTTCACGTCAAGAGTATATGATCTGTGTGTGATGTACCTCTATACTGAGTATAAGATATGCACTGAGGATCAGTTTGCATGTGATGCCCTTCTGTACTAAGTATAAGATCTGCTTGTGATTTACCTGTGTACTAAGTATAAAATCTGCATGTGATGTTCTTCTGTACTGAGTTTAAGATCTGCATGTGATGTCCTTCTGTATAAGATTTGCATGTGATCTACACATCTATTGAGTATAAGATCCGCAAGTGATGCACTTGTGCATTGAGTATCTGTAGGAAGATGTCCCTTTATGTGGTAGGTGAATACAGTGTAAAGCCAGTGAGTGGACAGGGCTTGCTATGCAATTCCAAAGTGCTCTGTTTAGGGGTAGTGTGGTCGAGCAGCCTTAGGCTTAACACAGAGAAGTGCAAGACATCTACAAATACACACAATAGTCAATAAACGTGACACACGGCTCAAAAGGGAGATCCAGACCAGTTTATAAAAACTGCAAGTATGTTTATATATTTTTAGGCATCGGAGAAAAATGGTTCAGGTAAGTATGTTTTTAAATTTTCATTTTAAAAAGTGGACACAGTGCAATTTCTGAGTTCTGTAATGTTATCCTATGCGAGGAAAAACAAGTTCTGCAAACAGGTAGAGTACAGCGACTTACAAGTTCTATCTCCAGGGGTTAAGGTGAGTTGTGGGCAAGGTCCAAGGCAGCACCAGCGGTACACCTTCCGTGGCACAGGGGTGGCTGGGTGTAGAGTGCAAAACTGTGTCAGGTGTCCAATACGTTCCAATGGAGATCAGTCACTGCAAAAAGAGAATGCAGGCTCTGGCCAAGAGGCCAGTTGGGCTGAACCAACAGCGGGGCTCAGGCCTCATGAGGCTCTTGCACAGGTAGGCATTTTTTTCCCTCTTTTCTGTGACTCAGGGGTGATGGGTGCATAGGTGTCTTCAGGTGTCAGATTTTCTTTCCCAGAGCAGTCACAGTGAAGTGGGGCTGCATGCAGAGGCTGCAGGCGTCATCAGGGAGTCCATGAGGGGTGAAACCACAATGGAATCAGACTCTGGAGGGCAGGGAAAGCTTGTTGGCACTGGTGGTCCACTTCAACTCGGGTCGACAACGGCCGGTGAAGTGGAGACTTCAGGTGTCGGGTTTTGGTGGTCCCAGATGCTTTAGAGTCCCTTCTTTTAGAGAACAGCTCCGCTGTTCATGAAAGGTCTTGAGTCACATGTTTTTGGCTCTTCCCTGTTACAGGTGCTTGGCCCACCTACACAAGTGAGGTATCATTTTTATCGGGAGACTGAAGGGAACGTTGGGTGGTAGGAAATTTGTGCCAGTGTGGTCATCCCACACAGAAATGTGGGAAAATTAGATTTTTTAGTTAAATTTGAGATTTTCTGAGGATTCTGGGTAAGAAAACACTGGGGAATCCACGCAAGTCACAACTCCCTGGACTCCCTCAGGTGTCCAGTTTTCAGAAATATCTGGGTTTGGTAGATTTCCCTAAATGGCTGATGAACCCAGGACCAAAAATGCAGGTCCCCGCAAAAACAGGTAGTTTTGTATTTGATAATTTTGATGTGCCCACATAGTGTTTTGGGGCATTTCCTGTTGTGGGCACTAGGCCTACCTACACAAGTGAGGTGCCATTTTTATCAGGAGATGTGGGGAAATGCCGGGTAGAAGGAAGTTTGTGGCCCCCCTGTGAGAAGGTAGCCTCTTTCTAGCCTTGTTACCCCCACTTTTGGCCTGTATGTGAGTGTATGTCAGGGTGTTTGTCACTGTTTTCACTGTCTCACTGGGATCCTGATAGCCAGGCCTCAGTGCTCATAGTGAAAACACTATGGCGGTCATTCTGACCCTGGCGGTCAAAGACCGCCAGGGCGGAGGACCGCGGGAGCACCGCCGACAGGCCGGCGGTGCTCCAATGGGGATTCCGACCGCGGCGGTAAAGCCGCGGTCGGACCGGCAACACTGGCGGTCTCCCGCCAGTGTACCGCCGCCCCATTGAATCCTCCAAGGCGGCGCAGTTTGCTGCGCCGCCGAGGGGATTCCGACCCCCCCTACCGCCATCCAGATCCCGGCGGTCCGACCGCCGGGAACCGGATGGCGGTAGGGGGGGTCGCGGGGCCCCTGGGGGCCCCTGCAGTGCCCATGCCACTGGCATGGGCATTGCAGGGGCCCCCGTAAGAGGGCCCCTAAATGTATTTCACTGTCTGCTGCGCAGACAGTGAAATACGCGACGGGTGCAACTGCACCCGTCGCACAGCTTCCACTCCGCCGGCTCGATTCCGAGCCGGCTTCATCGTGGAAGCCTCTTTCCCGCTGGGCTGGCGGGCGGCCTGAAGGCGACCGCCCGCCAGCCCAGCGGGAAAGTCAGAATTACCGCCGCGGTCTTTCGACCGCGGAACGGTAACCTGACGGCGGGACTTTGGCGGGCGGCGAGGGCCTATGTTTTCAGTATGTTTGTTATGTGTCACTGGGGTCCTGCTGGTCAGGACCCCAGTGCTCATAGGTTTGTGGCCTATATGTATGTGTCACTGGGACCCTGTCACACAGGGCCCCAGTGCTCATAGGTGTGCATGTATATGTTCCCTGTGTGGTGCCTAACTGTCTCACTGAGGCTCTGCTAACCAGAACCTCAGTGGTGATGCTCTCTCATTACTTTTAAATTGTCACTAACAGGCTAGTGACCATTTTTACCAATTTACATTGGCTTACTGGAACACCCTTATAATTCCCTAGTATATGGTACTGAGGTACCCAGGGTATTGGGGTTCCAGGAGATCCCTATGGGCTGCAGCATTTCTTTTGCCACCCATAGGGAACTCTGACAAATCTTACACAGGCTTGCCACTGCAGCCTGAGTGAAATAACGTCCACGTTATTTCACAGCCATTTTACACTGCACTTAAGTAACTTATAAGTCACCTATATGTCTAACCTTTACCTGGTAAAGGTTAGGTGCAAAGTTACTTAGTGTGAGGGCACCCTGGCACTAGCCAAGGTGCCCCCACATTGTTCAGAGCCAATTCACTGAACTTTGTGAGTGCGGGGACACCATTACACGTGTGCACTACATATAGGTCACTACCTATATGTAGCTTCACCATGGTAACTCCGAATATGGCCATGTAACATGTCTATGATCATGGAATTGCCCCCTCTATGCCATCCTGGCATTGTTGGTACAATTCCATGATCCCAGTGGTCTGTAGCACAGACCCTGGTACTGCCAGACTGCCCTTCCTGGGGTTTCACTGCAGCTGCTGCTGCTGCCAACCCCTCAGACAGGCAGCTGCCCTCCTGGGGTCCAGCCAGGCCTGGCCCAGGATGGCAGAACAAAGAACTTCCTCTGAGAGAGGGTGTGACACCCTCTCCCTTTGGAAAATGGTGTGAAGGCAGGGGAGGAGTAGCCTCCCGCCAGCCTCTGGAAATGCTTTGTTGGGCACAGATGTGCCCAATTCTGCATAAGCCAGTCTACACCGATTCAGGGACCCCTTAGCCCCTGCTCTGGCGCGAAACTGGACAAAGGAAAGGGGAGTGACCACTCCCCTGACCTGCACCTCCCCTGGGAGGTGTCCAGAGCTCCTCCAGTGTGCTCCAGACCTCTGCCATCTTGGAAACAGAGGTGCTGCTGGCACACTGGACTGCTCTGAGTGGCCAGTGCCACCAGGTGACGTCAGAGACTCCTGCTGATAGGCTCCTTCAGGTGTTAGTAGCCTTTCCTCTCTCCTAGGTAGCCAAACCCTCTTTTCTGGCTATTTAGGGTCTCTGTCTCTGGGGAAACTTTAGATAACGAATGCATGAGCTCAGCCGAGTTCCTCTGCATCTCCCTCTTCACCTTCTGATGAGGAATCGACCGCTGACCGCGCTGGAAGCCTGCAAACCTGCAACATAGTAGCAAAGACGACTACTGCAACTCTGTAACGCTGATCCTGCCGCCTTCTCGACTGTTTTCCTGCTTGTGCATGCTGTGGGGGTAGCCTGCCTCCTCTCTGCACCAGAAGCTCCGAAGAAATCTCCCGTGGGTCGACGGAATCTTCCCCCTGCAACCGCAGGCACCAAAAAGCTGCATTACCGGTCCCTTGGGTCTCCTCTCAGCACGACGAGCGGGGTCCCTCGAATCCAGCGACGCTGTCCAAGTGACCCCCACAGTCCAGTGACTCTTCAGCCCAAGTTTGGTGGAGGTAAGTCCTTGCCTCACCTCGCTGGGCTGCATTGCTGGGAACCGCGACTTTGCAAGCTACTCCGGCCCCTGTGCACTTCCGGCGGAAATCCTTCGTGCACAGCCAAGCCTGGGTCCACCGCACTCTAACCTGCATTGCACGACTTTCTAAGTTGGTCTCCGGCGACGTGGGACTCCTTTGTGCAACTTCGGCGAGCACTGTTTCACGCATCCTTGTAGTGCCTGTTTCTGGCACTTCTCCGGATGCTACCTGCTTCAGTGAGGGCTCTTTGTCTTGCTCGACGTCCCCTCTCTCTGCAGGTCTAATTTGCGACCTCCTGGTCCCTCCTGGGCCACAGCAGCGTCCAAAAACGCCAAACGCACGATTTGCGTGTAGCAAGGCTTGTTGGCGTCTTTCCGGCGGGAAAACACTTCTGCACGACTCTCCAAGGCGAGAGGGATCCGTCCACCAGAGGGGAAGTCTCTAGCCCTTTTCGTTCCTGCAGAAACCTCAGCTTCTTCTGTCCAGTCGAAGCTTCTTTGCACCCGCAGCTGGCATTTCCTGGGCATCTGCCCATCTCCGACTTGCTTGTGACTTTTGGACTTCGTCCCCTTGTTCCACAGGTACCCTAGATTGGAAATTCACAGTTGTTGCATTGCTGGTTTGTGTCTTTCCTGCATTATTCCTCTAACACAACTCTTTTGTCCTTAGGGGAACTTTAGTGCACTTTGCACTCACTTTTCAGGGTCTTGGGGAGGGTTATTTGTCTAACTCTCACTATTTTCTAATAGTCCCAGCGACCCTCTACAAGGTCACATAGGTTTGGGGTCCATTCGTGGTTCGCATTCCACTTTTGGAGTATATGGTTTGTGTTGCCCCTATCCCTATGTTTCCCCATTGCATCCTATTGTAACTATACATTGTTTGCACTGTTTTCTAAGACTATCCTGCATATTTTTGCTATTGTGTATATATATCTTGTGTATATTTCCTATCCTCTCACTGAGGGTACACTCTAAGATACTTTGGCATATTGTCATAAAAATAAAGTACCTTTATTTTTAGTATAACTGTGTATTGTGTTTTCTTATGATATTGTGCATATGACACTAAGTGGTACTGTAGTAGCTTCACACGTCTCCTAGTTCAGCCTGAGCTGCTCTGCTAAGCTACCATTATCTATCAGCCTAAGCTGCTAGACACCCTATACACTAATAAGGGATAACTGGGCCTGGTGCAAGGTGCAAGTACCCCTTGGTACTCACTACAAGCCAGTCCAGCCTCCTACATTGGTTGTGCAGTGGTGGGATAAGTGCTTGAGACTACTTACCACTCTTGTCATTGTACTTTTCATAAGAGAAAAATATACAAAACAAGGTCAGTGTATATACACATAGCCAAAAAGTTTTGCATTTCCTCTTTTCACTCTTTTCTAAGTGCTGAAAAGTACTCCTAAACTTTCAAAAAGTTCTTAAAAGTTTAAAAAGTTTTTTTCTGTCTTTCCAAAAAGTTCTGAAAACTTTTTTCTCTTTTTCTATCACTTTAACTCTCTCTAAAAAATGTCTGGCACAGGAAAAAATTTTGAACTGTCCAAACTTGCATATGATCACCTTAGGTGGAAAGGAGCAAGGAGTCTCTGCATAGAGAGAGGTTTGAGTGTAGGGAAGAATCCTTCCTTAGAACTGTTAATTAATATGCTTAGAGTACAGGATAAGGCCATGAGTGCCAAATCTGGTGAAAAAGTAGCTAATGGTTCTCAATCTGATCCAGGGACTCCCCCAGGAAAAGGTTCAGGAAAGAAACTTCTCAGCCTGCCCATTACTAGACAGTCTAGCATAGTTGGTACAGAGGTTGAATCACACCATACTGATGGTGTGCTCTCACATTATACTGGTAGCCAAGCTGTTAGGGTGCCCTCTGTAAGGGACAGGTCTCCTTCTGTTCATTCCCATCATACCTCTGTATCTAGAAATGTCCCTCCCACCCACCCTGATGACAGATTGTTAGAAAGGGAGCTCAATAGATTGAGAGTGGAACAAACCAGACTGAAGCTCAAGAAGCAACAGCTGGATTTGGATAGACAGTCTTTAGAATTAGAGAAGGAAAGACAGAAGTTGGGTTTAGATACCCATGGTGGCAGCAGCAGTATTCCCCATAGTCATCCTGCAAAAGAGCATGATTCCAGGAATCTGCACAAGATAGTTCCCCCTTATAAGGAGGGGGATGACATTAACAAGTGGTTTGCTGCACTTGAGAGGGCCTGTGCTGTACAGGATGTCCCTCAAAAGCAGTGGGCTGCTATCCTATGGCTATCATTTAGTGGAAAAGGTAGGGATAGGCTCCTTACTGTGAAAGAAAATGATGCCAATAATTTTACAGTTCTTAAGAATGCACTCCTGGATGGTTATGGCTTAACCACTGAACAGTACAGGATAAAGTTCAGAGAGACCAAAAAGGAGTCTTCACAAGACTGGGTTGATTTCATTGACCATTCAGTGAAGGCCTTGGAGGGGTGGTTACATGGCAGTAAAGTTACTGATTATGAAAGCCTGTATAACACAATCCTGAGAGAGCATATACTTAATAATTGTGTGTCTGATTTGTTGCACCAGTACCTGGTAGACTCTGATCTGACCTCTCCCCAAGAATTGGGAAAAAAGGCAGACAAATGGGTCAGAACAAGGGTGAACAGAAAAGTTCATACAGGGGGTGACAAAGATGGCAATAAGAAGAAAGATGGTGAAAAATCTCAAGATAAGCATGGGGATAAGGGTAAAACCAAAGATCCCACTTCAAATCTTAAACACTCTTCAGAGGGTGGGGATAAAACAAATTCTTCCTCTTCTTCCCAACCTGCACACATTAAAAAGCCTTGGTGCTTTGTGTGTAAAAATAGAGGCCATAGGCCAGGGGATAAGTCCTGTCCAGGTAAACCCCCTGAGCCTACCACCACTAATACATCAAGCTCTAGTGCCCCTAGCAGTAGTGGTACTAGTGGTGGGACTGCTGGCAACAGTCAAGCAAAGGGTGTAGTTGGGTTCACTTATGGGTCCATAGTGGAAACTGATGTAATCAGTCCCAAGACAGTTTCTGTCACACCTAGTGGCATTGGCCTTGCCACACTGGCTGCTTGTCCCCTTACAATGGATAAGTACAGGCAGACAGTTTCAATAAATGGTGTTGAGGCCTTGGTCTACAGAGACACAGGTGCCAGTTTCACTTTGGTGACTGAAAACCTAGTGCACCCTGATCAACACATCATTGGACAACAGTATAAGATTATTGATGTCCATAACTCCACTAAGTTTCTTCCCTTGGCTATAATTCAGTTTAGTTGGGGTGGAGTTACTGGCCCTAAGCAGGTGGTGGTATCACCTAGCTTACCTGTAGACTGTCTCTTAGGTAATGACCTAGAGGCCTCAGGTTGGGTTGATGTAGAGTTTTATGCCCATGCAGCCATGCTGGGCATCCCTGAGGAATGGTTCCCTCTCATTTCTACTGAAATGAAAAAGCAAAGGAGAGAAGGCCTGAAAACTCAGGATCCCTCTCCATCAACAGGTAAAAAGGGTATCACAGTATCCCCTAACCACCCTACCATTCAGGATACCATTCCTGTGGTGGGAGAAACCTCTCCTGGGGTGGCACCTGTTCCAAGGGAATCATCAGTTGGCAAAACTGTACTCCCTGAGGTGGAAGTACCTCTCTGTGGGATAACTAACATTGGTGAGGAAAAGAGCACCATTTTAGTTAACATGGAGCATCCCTCCAACCCTCCCAGAGAAACTTTAGTGCAGAAACTCTGCACTGCCTCACAACACTTAGGACAGCATCCCTGCCCTAGTGGGGAGCTGATAGGACAGCATCCCTGCCCTGCTCCAACCCAAGAGAAACAGCATCCCTGTTCTCTCTTCCAGCCATATTGACAAAGTTTTTGCCCTGCTATGGCTTTTCTGAGACAGCATCCCTGTCTGGCATTTCCATCACTACAAATAGGTTCAGTGGACAATTCCCACTGCTCTAAACTAAAACTTACTGATAGAAACTCTGAAAATACATCTTCGCATTGTTGCTTAGCTAAAAAACTTCAAACAGGGTGGTTTACATCCCCACAGGGAAGTAACCATATAGTGGATGATAAAGGGAGTAACCAGTCTATTGCAGAGCTACTCTCTACTTATCACCACTTAGACAATAAAGTCTCAACTGGCCAAGGTTAGCCTTATTGTCCTTCGTTTGGGGGGGGGTTGTGTGAGAAGGTAGCCTCTTTCTAGCCTTGTTACCCCCACTTTTGGCCTGTTTGTGAGTGTATGTCAGGGTGTTTGTCACTGTTTTCACTGTCTCACTGGGATCCTGATAGCCAGGCCTCAGTGCTCATAGTGAAAACACTATGTTTTCAGTATGTTTGTTATGTGTCACTGGGGTCCTGCTGGTCAGGACCCCAGTGCTCATAGGTTTGTGGCCTATATGTATGTGTCACTGGGACCCTGTCACACAGGGCCCCAGTGCTCATAGGTGTGCATGTATATGTTCCCTGTGTGGTGCCTAACTGTCTCACTGAGGCTCTGCTAACCAGAACCTCAGTGGTTATGCTCTCTCATTACTTTTAAATTGTCACTAACAGGCTAGTGACCATTTTTACCAATTTACATTGGCTTACTGGAACACCCTTATAATTCCCTAGTATATGGTACTGAGGTACCCAGGGTATTGGGGTTCCAGGAGATCCCTATGGGCTGCAGCATTTCTTTTGCCACCCATAGGGAACTCTGACAAATCTTACACAGGCTTGCCACTGCAGCCTGAGTGAAATAACGTCCACGTTATTTCACAGCCATTTTACACTGCACTTAAGTAACTTATAAGTCACCTATATGTCTAACCTTTACCTGGTAAAGGTTAGGTGCAAAGTTACTTAGTGTGAGGGCACCCTGGCACTAGCCAAGGTGCCCCCACATTGTTCAGAGCCAATTCACTGAACTTTGTGAGTGCGGGGACACCATTACACGCGTGCACTACATATAGGTCACTACCTATATGTAGCTTCACCATGGTAACTCCGAATATGGCCATGTAACATGTCTATGATCATGGAATTGCCCCCTCTATGCCATCCTGGCATTGTTGGTACAATTCCATGATCCCAGTGGTCTGTAGCACAGACCCTGGTACTGCCAGACTGCCCTTCCTGGGGTTTCACTGCAGCTGCTGCTGCTGCCAACCCCTCAGACAGGCAGCTGCCCTCCTGGGGTCCAGCCAGGCCTGGCCCAGGATGGCAGAACAAAGAACTTCCTCTGAGAGAGGGTGTGACACCCTCTCCCTTTGGAAAATGGTGTGAAGGCAGGGGAGGAGTAGCCTCCCCCAGCCTCTGGAAATGCTTTGTTGGGCACAGATGTGCCCAATTCTGCATAAGCCAGTCTACACCGGTTCAGGGACCCCTTAGCCCCTGCTCTGGCGCGAAACTGGACAAAGGAAAGGGGAGTGACCACTTCCCTGACCTGCACCTCCCCTGGGAGGTGTCCAGAGCTCCTCCAGTGTGCTCCAGACCTCTGCCATCTTGGAAACAGAGGTGCTGCTGGCACACTGGACTGCTCTGAGTGGCCAGTGCCACCAGGTGACGTCAGAGACTCCTGCTGATAGGCTCCTTCAGGTGTTAGTAGCCTTTCCTCTCTCCTAGGTAGCCAAACCCTCTTTTCTGGCTATTTAGGGTCTCTGGGGAAACTTTAGATAACGAATGCATGAGCTCAGCCGAGTTCCTCTGCATCTCCCTCTTCACCTTCTGATAAGGAATCGACCGCTGACCGCGCTGGAAGCCTGCAAACCTGCAACATAGTAGCAAAGACGACTACTGCAACGCTGTAACGCTGATCCTGCCGCCTTCTCGACTGTTTTCCTGCTTGTGCATGCTGTGGGGGTAGCCTGCCTCCTCTCTGCACCAGAAGCTCCGAAGAAATCTCCCGTGGGTCGACGGAATCTTCCCCCTGCAACCGCAGGCACCAAAAAGCTGCATTACCGGTCCCTTGGGTCTCCTCTCAGCACGACGAGCGAGGTCCCTCGAATCCAGCGACGCTGTCCAAGTGACCCCCACAGTCCAGTGACTCTTCAGCCCAAGTTTGGTGGAGGTAAGTCCTTGCCTCACCTCGCTGGGCTGCATTGCTGGGAACCGCGACTTTGCAAGCTACTCCGGCCCCTGTGCACTTCCGGCGGAAATCCTTCGTGCACAGCCAAGCCTGGGTCCACGGCACTCTAACCTGCATTGCACGACTTTCTAAGTTGGTCTCCGGCGACGTGGGACTCCTTTGTGCAACTTCGGCGAGCACCGTTTCACGCATCCTTGTAGTGCCTGTTTCTGGCACTTCTCCGGGTGCTACCTGCTTCAGTGAGGGCTCTTTGTCTTGCTCGACGTCTCCTCTCTCTGCAGGTCCAATTTGCGACCTCCTGGTCCCTCCTGGGCCCCAGCAGCGTCCAAAAACGCCAAACGCACGATTTGCTTGTAGCAAGGCTTGTTGGCATCCTTCCGGCGGGAAAACACTTCTGCACAACTCTCCAAGGCGAGAGAGATCCGTCCACCAAAGGGGAAGTCTCTAGCCCTTTTCGTTCCTGCAGAAACCTCAGCTTCTTCTGTCCAGTCGAAGCTTCTTTGCACCCGCAGCTGGCATTTCCTGGGCATCTGCCCATCTCCGACTTGCTTGTGACTTTTGGACTTGGTCCCCTTGTTCCACAGGTACCCTAGATTGGAAATTAACAGTTGTTGCATTGCTGGTTTGTGTCTTTCCTGCATTATTCCTCTAACACGACTCTTTTGTCCTTAGGGGAACTTTAGTGCACTTTGCACTCACTTTTCAGGGTCTTGGGGAGGGTTATTTGTCTAACTCTCACTATTTTCTAATAGTCCCAGCGACCCTCTACAAGGTCACATAGGTTTGGGGTCCATTCGTGGTTCGCATTCCACTTTTGGAGTATATGGTTTGTGTTGCCCCTATCCCTATGTTTCCCCATTGCATCCTATTGTAACTATACATTGTTTGCACTGTTTTCTAAGACTATCCTGCATATTTTTGCTATTGTGTATATATATCTTGTGTATATTTCCTATCCTCTCACTGAGGGTACACTCTAAGATACTTTGGCATATTGTCATAAAAATAAAGTACCTTTATTTTTAGTATAACTGTGTATTGTGTTTTCTTATGATATTGTGCATATGACACTAAGTGGTACTGTAGTAGCTTCACACGTCTCCTAGTTCAGCCTGAGCTGCTCTGCTAAGCTACCATTATCTATCAGCCTAAGCTGCTAGACACCCTATACACTAATAAGGGATAACTGGGCCTGGTGCAAGGTGCAAGTACCCCTTGGTACTCACTACAAGCCAGTCCAGCCTCCTACACCCCCTCAGATTCCAGAACTTTGCAGCGCCTAAATGCGGGGAAAAAGTGCTTTTTTGTGAGATTTTGAGGTTTGCAAAGGTTTCTGGGTAACAGAACCTGGTGAGAGCCCCACAAGTGCCCCCATCCTAGATTCCCCTAGGTTTTTAAAAATGCACAGGTTTGGTAGGTTTCCCTAGGTTCCGGCTGACCTAGAGGCCAAAATCCACAGCTAGGCACTTTCCAAAAAACACATCAGATTTCAATGTAAAAATGTGATGTGTCCATGTTGCGTTTCCTGCCGCGGGAACTTGGCCTACCCACACAAGTGAGGTAGCATTTTTATCAGAAGACTTGGGGGAACACAGAATAGATGAACAAGTGTTATTGCCCCTTGTCTTTCTCTACATTTTTTTCCTTCCAACTGTAAGACAATGTGTAAAAAAGACGTCTATTTGAGAAATGCCCTGTAATTCACATGCTAGGATGGGGACCCCGGAATTCAGAGATGTGCAAATAATCACTGCTTCTCAACACCTTATCTTGTGCCCATTTTTGGAAATACAAAGGTTTTCTTGATACCTATTTTTCACTCTTTATATTTTCACCAAATTAATTGCTATACACCCGGTATACAATGAAAACCCATTGCAAGGTGCAGCTCCTTTATTGGCTCTGGGTACCTAGGGTTCTTGATGAACCTACAAGTCCTATATATCCCCACAACCAGAGGAGGCCAGCAGACATAACAGGATATTGCTTTCGAAAATGTGCCATAGCTGGAAAAAGTTATAGAAGAAAACATGGACAGAAATGGCTCTTTTTTTCACCTCAATTTCGATATTTTTTTTATTTTAGCTGTTACTTTCTGGAGGAAAACCTTTAAGTATCTACACAAATGACCCCTTGCTGAATTCCGAATTTTTTCTACTTTCCGGAAATGTTTAGCTGTCTAGGATCCATCATTGGCTCCACACCTATTTCTGTCACTAACTGGAAGGAGACGGCATGCTAAAAAAATAGTACAAATTGAGTATGTCCCAATAAAATGCCAAATTTGTGATGAAAAATGTGGTTTTCTGATTCAAGTCTGCCTGTTTCTGAAAGCTGGGAAGATGGTGATTTTAGCACCGCAAACCCTTTGTTGATGCCATTTTCAGGAGAAAAAACACAAGTTTTCTTCTGCAGCCCTTTTCCCCCATTTATTTTAAAACAAAATTTTAGCTGTATTTTGGCTAATTTCTTGGTCTCCTCCAGGGGGAATCCACAAACTCTGGGTACGTCTAGAATCCCTGAGGATGTTGGAAAAATAGGACGCAAATTTGGCGTGGGTAGCTTATGTGGACAAAAAGTTATGAGGGCCTAAGCGCGAACTGCCCCAAATAGCCAAAAAAAAGGCTTGGCACAGGAGGGGAGAAGGCCTGGCAGCGGGAAGGGTTAAGAATTTTTTGGAATACAGAAGAGTGAGAAATTATGCATAGTCTTTCAATTTTTATTTACATACCTTTATGAGTTGACACTGAAGAAAGATCACAGAAATCATATGGTTGAATCCTAAAATATCATGTAACATCAGGCAGCTGACTTTTTCTCCGACTTAGGCGAGCAATCATCTTGATTCAAGTCAGTATCTCCAAAAATGGCTCTAATTACAAATAATGTCCCTCAATCAAAGGATAGAATGTGCTCGAATCGTGCTGATTTTGCCACTATTTTCGAATCTCCTTTTAAATATACAGCTACTGATGATGGAAATTATGTGCATAGCAGAATACATTATGTAAATTAAGTGATATTCCTCCGTGGTGCCCTATAAAAAGAAATTTAATCTTTGGGCACGTGCTACATACGACACCCCAAGAACATTATTGCTGCTTGTATTTTTGGGCATTCATTGATCTCCCTGCCAAAAATTTGAAGGTATTAATTTAGTGTGTTAAACTCTTTTCTAGCATTAAGAAAGGAGCGAGAAGGAGGAGATGGCATCTAGCTTCTAGGACCCAATATTGACATAAAAACTATGACGATACCCACCTATTGCCTGAAAAATATTGTGGTTCTAAGTATCAAGTTTACGTACATACAAAAATATTGCCTACAAAATATGGTACGTAACATCAAGATTATGTAAGTAAGTAAGTATACATATTTAAAATTATTTTTGTTCAAAAAGAATTTCACCGCTCTCCAGGAGCTTTAAATAAACAATGTATTCAATCTAGCCATGGCAAAAACAATGAGGCAAATACAGACCCATTTCGACTAACAAGATTTTTTCACGGTGGAAAACTTGTTAGTCGAAACGCGTCAGTGTTTATTAAATTGTTTTATCCTTGAAAAAATTGTTTATCTGGAGCTCCTGTAATGCGGCAAAATTCTTTTTGGAAAAAATATTTCCTGAAGATTGTTCTCCCTCAGTCACCTGCAGCAGCAGTATGAGCACACCTCTAACTCAATACCACATTTGGTTATCAGTATTTAAAACCTATTTAAAAATATAGTTGAAAACAATCACTTAATTAAAAAAATTATATATATATAAAGATATATATATGTATATATATATATATGTATAAACAAAACCTACTGGCGATTGCCAGTAGGTAGTTATAGTTAGGAGCATGTTTGCATAGGAAAAGCGTTTTTTGACTTGCCTGTATCTTTGGTGCCGTTTCACAGATCATGGGGTGATCCATCAAGCGAGGGCCAGAGGGGTCGAAAAAAGTACATTTTCCATAGTAATTCCCACAGGAGTTTTGAACAGAACTACAGCCCGAACCGCTAGTCGGAAATATACCAAATTTGAAAGAAAGCTAGATTTTGTTCCACAGATTGTGCTTTTTGGTGTAAGTCTGTTAAATAGCTGTTTTGAAATTTAAGGAAATCCAAAGTTGTATATCTAGGGCCGCAGTTCCTCTGTGATGACTTCATGAAGAATACCAAGCTCATGTAGGAAATGCAGAGCTCTGATTGGCTGCCAACACTTCATCCAGGAAGTGTTGGCTGCCATCTTGGGACTCAGCATCAGCCAAGTCTCACAAAAAAAAACAGAAAAAAAAGGAAAGGGGGCAGGGTAGGAATACCATGACCCCCAAGCCTTGGGATCTCAGGGGGACCCCGGCAGGGCAGAAAAGCATTTTAAAAAAATGCAATGAATTCGCTAATTTGAAAGCAAAAAAAATGTTTAAAAAACCTAGCACAGGCTCCCATACTTGTTTTAATTGTAGCCCCTGGGTGGGCCAGGTGCTGGGGGGATCCTGAGTTTAATCAAAAAATTGAGGGGGTGCACAAGGCCCTCCTCCAAGGGCTTAAAAATCCCCCAGGCACCACCACCTCCCCAGGGCTCATTTTAATAGTAGGTGGAGGGCCATGTATGCTGCCCAGGCCCTGGGGACCATCACCTCCCAAGGGTTTCAAATGTAAAATTATATGGGGGGGGTGCAGGGACCCCCCCCAGCTCTCGGACCACCACCTCCCCGGGGCCAAGATAAATATGGAGCGGGGGCCGCGTGGACCTTTCCCATGCCCTGGGGACCACCACCTCCTTGGGGATCTCTTTTTTTAAAAAACAATGGAGGTGGGCTTGCATCCACTCTCCCAGGCGGTTCTCAGCCCCGGGGACCACCACCTCCATGGGGCAGCCTGTGCAAATAGAAGTTGGGGACACATGGCCCACCTCCTGGAGTCATACATTGAGTCATACATGGTCCTGGGGACTGCCCCCCTCCCCAGGGTTGGCTCCTGCTATGTCTCGGGGTGCCCACCCCCGGAAAATTGCTTTTGCTTGGTGGACACTTTGACAGCTTCTGCCAAGCAAAAGTAAACACTCCGGTTCCAGTGCACATTCACCCGTGGGCATCTTGGCACTGAATAACAGATATTTATCATTGGTTGGCCTTATGTAAGTTAATGGGGGATGGCAGCAGTCCTAACCCTCCTGGAACTTCCAAGGTTTCACTGTCAGGGCACTTCAGGGCTTAAAACTGAAGCACCCAGGTCTCTGGTCACAAGGTGGAGAGCCCCCTTTGCCAGGCTGAGAAGGCCACACCCACAGGAGCTGTGATTTCTTCAGCCGAGGAAAGCTGCTGTTGCTGATATTAAACACACTAAAAAGTGATATGCTTACCTGCAATATTCCATATCACAATATTCTTGTCACCACAACATTTTTTGGTGATATTTGTGACTGACAATATTTTTTAGACTATTTTAATATCATGAAATGCATTTGTTTTCATGTTTGTCACAACTCAACGCAATATCAAACAATAAAATAAATTCATAACTAAGGGAAAGGCAAAGTTGGAAACTCGGGGCTAGCTCAAAAACAATGGAGTAATCTAATTTTATGTTATGTTATGACATTTGTATAGTGCATTCCCAGCATGTTTATGGCCCGAAGAACTTTATATAACCTGGGCATCCTTTACGGTTTTGGGGTTCTTGGCGATCGGTGCCAAAGTTCCTTTTGATATTGTGTTTGTTTTTGTTGTAGTATTGGATAGTGCCTGTAAGGTCAGATCAAACTAATGTATTGTTTAGGGATGGAATATGATGGCCCGTGGCTTGCTAGATCCTGTTATAGCTCTGCGTGAAGTGTTATGTGCATGGATGTCTGCACCAAAGGTCATTGCTGTTTGTTTCATTCTGCCGGCAGCTTCAAGTGCTAGTTATGTTTTGTGCAATCTTTGCCCATTACATAACTGTGATGCATTTGTGTGTAGAATATTTGAGATAAATTCTTCAGCATTGTTGGTATGTAGATTGGTATGAAGATATAGAGGTATCAGAATCACCTGAAGGGATGTGCTATTGAGGTAGCTAAATATTAGCGCAGTAGGTGGCTGGGAGCCATGTTATGTACACAATATTGCCAGGAGTCATGTCTAATGTTTTTGACTTTCATAGCTGTCTACATTTTCCTTGATTCCAAAACACCCTTTTGTTACAGGAACAACAGAAGGATTGTCAGTTCTCCAAACAGAAATTTGCCTCCTGGAGTGCTGAACACACTCTTAGAAAAGAACAGGTTATGTATCACCCAATCACATATGGATCACATTAGGTCATTTGTTTTACAATGATCTGTAAACAAAGTATTCACTCTCAAAAGGTTAAGACTCTGCTGCTGCCTGACCTCCCTGTACAACCTGTAGGTACACATTTGTGTAGTCTTCATAACTATTCTTCCTTCCAACATTTACTAATTGAGTACCTTTGAGCGGAACACTGTCACACTGTGTATATACAGTGCCACAAACAGCATATCTGCAGTAGAAAACGCTATATAAAGATGCATATTTTATATGACCCATTTAATATTCTATATAGACGTTGTTCCACAAAAATATGAACGTTTTGAGTCTTCCAAAACTTGTGACGTCTCAATCTGGCCCTTATTGATGGCTGCCTCTGAGAGCTAAAAACTAACATTAGCATAACATTAGCAAGCACTGGCAATGCCAATAGGTCTGGTTTTGAAGGCATGTTGTTTGGGAATATGAACTTTACCAGCATATATCATGGGAATTGATATGTATTTGTGCAGAAGAAAAGAACTGTAGAATAATATTAGTGAAAATTAAAAGGCAAGGTGACAAATGCAGTGTCAAACCAGACCTAAACATTCAAGTTGATTAATGACTTTCCGCCTCTCATCTGTGTTGCTGCCACAGAAAAACCCATAAATGATCCAGTTATCCAAAACACCTTAATAGCATTACGGTGTCATGTATGTGTCTCCCAAAGTTCAAGCAGAGGCAGCTGGATAATTAAACTAATGGTCACAACTGTGTGGAGGGCAAGCATTTTTTTGTGTAAGTACACAATTTCTGCCCATTCAAAACATGTACTCCTGACTCCCAATATGTGGGCAGTGCCAAAGCCCCTTTTTAGTGATGCTCAGAGAATTGGCTGGCAACAACTGCGCTGTGGAGCGAGACCATAACAAATATCATTCTCAGACCTGCCAACTTCACCAAAAACCCCACAGTGTGAGAAGGAGTTGGGGACTTCGAGAGGGCATTGCCCCGTGCCGAGAAACACCTAAGAGGCACATTTGTCTCCACCCCAGGCCCAAGCCCCACTTAATAAAAAACAAAAGCTTGCTGAGGCTGCTGCCGATGTCCTGGGTGCCCATTAATAGAATATCGGGAGTTAAAAGACTCAGAAAACGAATTAAAAACCATTGTTTACAGTGGTTTTCAGCTTGGTTTCCCCGCCACAGTGTGATATTGGCTCCTCACCGGGAGAACGTGTGAGGGGAGCCAATATCGTGTGTCACACGGTGGCACTGGAGGAATTGGCTTATCTGCATTCCAAAGTATAAGAGCAGAGGTACTGCACTATTTGGGGCTTAAAGCAGACCCCTTCAGCCTCAGCTCTGTAGGCGGTCTCAACCCTTCAGTGGGTCCACGTCCATTTCGGGGTAGCCCATTCAGCACAACCAATGAATGTTTGTGACACATGGGAGACTCTCGGGCCCCTCATCAAATTCTGCAGGTGGCCCATCATTTTGCCATACGCCATTGTGCACCCCATACCGTACAGACTTGTTCTTCTATAAATATTGCTAGTGGAAATGTCCTCCTTCGGACTGTTACACCAGGACATGTTAAAATATGGGAGGCGTTTTCCTGGTCAGGCTGGTTTAAGAGGCAGCTCCTTTCCGTAATAGGTCGACTCTGCAGCCGCATTTGACATCTAAAAGTGTCGATTTTATTCAGCCAACGTGCGTGTGTGTGTTGTGTGTGTGTACTTTGTGCGCGTGGGTATGACTGCGTATGTGTTTGCGCACGTGTGTTTTTCTCAATGTGTGTGTGTTGTGTGTATGTGTGTCTGTTGTATGTCTTTATTTGTGTAAGTCTCCGCATGTCTGTCTGTGTAGGTGTCTGTGTATGTTGTGTGTCCGCCTCTGTGCGCGCCCGCTCCCTGCCCTCTGCGGGGCTTTACGGGTGAAAGGTGACTGAAAAGAGAGAAGGTGTCGTGTGCTAAACTCTCGGTGATTAACGGATTACACTGCATTAGTGAACGCCGGCGGGCTGCACGAGGGTCACCCGTTGGGGCTAGATGCGCGCGCGTCGGAGGACTGCGCGACTACGAAGCTAATTGGGACTCCCTCGGCGAACTCCCTGCTTGTAAAATAAACACATCGCCTGTAAACTCAGTGGGTCGCATTCATTCCCAGATTATTGGCTGTTAATGCTTTAGTGGCAGGTCACTCACCGCACTCATTTGCAGAGCTTTGGGAACCCATTCTATGTTTCTATCACATCATAAAAGTATTCCAGAACATAATAACGTGAGGTCAAATACACCACGAGGTAATATCACAACGCAGTTTCATAATGTAACCGTGGACACTGGAATTATGCGGTGGTGGGGGAATTATGTGGCAGAGCTGACTAAATTATCAGGTAAGAAAAGGCAAATTATGCAGAATCATGCATCACATTTTTTAAAGTATTCCAGGAGCGGCTCCTCTGTGAGAGTGGAGGAGCGTTGCCCGCTGTAAAAATGCCTCGGGGTGGGGATGGGCTGGGGCAATTGCTGCTGAGTGGCAGCAGGGAGCTGTGCACTATGTTTAAAGTGCGCATGTCCCTTTGGCCGGCCGTCTTGCGATGGCCAGCCAGACATGCGCACTTTAAAGTGCTATAACCCAGCTGTCTTAGCACAGGCCTCCAGTGCTCTTAAGAGCGCTGAGAGAGGCCGCTCCCTCCGATCCTGAAGCTTCTCTTATGCTGTTTAACAGCGTGAGCATAGCACCAGGATTCAGTAGTTCAGTTTCCTGGGTTCGGAGCTTCCAACACAGAAGACATCGGAGCGCCGAGCTCATCCTGGCAACTAACGAAGGTACGTACCTTTTTTAAATATCAAAATAATGCTGCCCCACCACTCTGTATATGGCAGCTGCCACTGATTATTACTTCATTATTTTGTCATTTTTACACATGATAGTAGTGTCTGGGCAATTATTTCACCTTATTAGAGATTTTAGAATTTGCTTGTCATAACACATTTATGTCTGGCTCTGATGTGTTATACTTTTATAATAACATTAAGTCTGGTTACCATAAAGTCATCATATGGATAGGGATACTGGGATTATGCAACAGGAAAGGGTCAAATTATGCGGCAGGGGTGAGTAAATTATGCTGTAACAAAACACAAATTATGCAGCATAACAAAGCACATTTTGTGATAGTATTACTTCATTATTTCATCATTTTTAAACTTGATAACAGTATCTCTGCATTGGTTGCACCTTATTAGTTACGTTTTAATACCCAAATATATCAGTAAGCAACCAAAAGGTGACCAGTCCAGCTTTGCAAATGGCTTTTCGGTTAACAGCAGCACATGTTGCTGCATTTTTAGTAACTTTTGAACCTTTTGAGATATAAAACATTTTTTTGTTAAAATCTGTAGATTATGTGGCAGATGAAGGATTATGTGGCAAATCAGCCACACAATCACATAATTCCAGTGGCACTGCATATAGAGTTCACCAAAATTACAAGGAATCATCCATATAATCTTATGTTACATACAACCCAGAAATAAGTACCAATTTCAGTGCCACTCACTATTTCCATTGCACAGTCACAGTGACAATTAACTACATTTGACTGTTCAAAGTGAAACAAACCCATAGACCACATTCAACAATGCAAAGTCCTAGTTCTAAACCAACGGATCAAAGACCTCAGTCACACTCAGTGGCTTAGTTCCTTATCTTTTAAAAGGAAACAGCCTTCAATGCTCTAAACTAGATAGCTTTCATTGGATAGCACCAAACATGCCCCTAAATGGAAGGAACACCCATCTCCACTAAACACAGATCTGAATCACAATAACACCAAAGCACTGCCACATAGCATCTCCCCAGGTGAAATGCTACATTTACAAAACTACAATTTCCTAAACCAGAGACTTGTTTGTCCCCTCATAGCACAGCAACACACAAAAATGGCTTGTTCAAAGATTCACTCAACACCATCACACAGAAACGACTAACATCTGAATCAGCAAGGGTTGACACTCTCACATAACCTCAAAAAATAAACAAAAAGGTAATACCAGTACTAAAGGATACCTTTGCTTCAAAAATAACTCTTTGTATCCTCCAAACTCCTCAAAACTCACCAGTGCTACTAGTCGGCCATGCAACCCAATCAAGATAAGTACAAGATACAAAACCTCATTCTTCTAGAAGCAATATCAAATATATTCCAAATATTCGATGATGACCACTCAATCGTCTTCATTACTAAAATCAGGAAGATGTGAAATCAATTTAAAATATATTCAACCTCTTTACTAAATACCACAATGACTAAGCATACATGATGACCATCCTTAGCTTGTTCAATGAGTTAGTACCCCAACAAAAGAATAGTCAACTGCTCTCAAGCAATCAGCCCTCAAAAGAATGTGTATACTCTAATCGTACCACACTGAGACATATTATTGCCACACTGTTGACACCAGAAATTAGTTCCAGCCCTCTTAGCACCAACAGGTGTTCTGCTGAAAGTCGAAAACATAAAACATAGTCAAAACAGTTAGCCTGTTGATTAGTGAGTGTCTCAGGCAAAGCCTGATAGGACAGGAAAGTCTTCTCATCTGAACTTTGGGTGACTCGGCTGTTGTTTAAAGATTGGAGTTCAGATTGTTCCAAGATGGTGGGCAATGTGTTCTCAGGGTTTTTCCACTGGGGCTGTTCTCGTTGAAAAATGCACAATCGCTCGTATTGGATGATGGTGATTTGAGGAAAGGGTTGTAGTTTTTGATTTTTTTAGGCAATTATAATTTTCACTGTGATGAATAAACTCTGTAAGTAATGCATAGAATCTTAAAGATGTCAACTGTTAAATGTCACATCCTAGGTTTCTGCCTACACTCAGAAAACGTGGCACTGCAAATTGCCTTAATTCACAAGACAGTGCAGCTAAGACTCCCTTTCACCTTTACGGCGCACACTGTAATTGCAGCGAATTGTTTCAGGGAGTGTTCTGTGCTACCTGTTTCAGGAAGTGTTCTGTACTATCTGTTTCAGGAAGTGTTCTGTGGTACCGGCTTCAGGAAGTGTTCTGTACTATCTGCTTCAGGAAGTGTTCTGTACTATCTGCTTCAGGAAGTGTTCTGTACTACCTGTTTTAGGAAGTGTTCTGTACTACCTGTTTTAGGAAGTGTTCTGTACTATCTGCTTCAGGTAGTGTTCTGTACTATCTGCTTAAGAAAGTGTTCTGTACTATCTGCTTCAGGAAGTGTAATGTACTACCTGTTTCAGGAAGTGTTCTGTACTATCTGCTTCAGGAAGTGTTCTGTACTACCTGTTTTAGGAAGTGTTCTGTACTATCTGCTTCAGGAAGTGTAATGTACTACCTGTTTCAGGAAGTGTTCAGTATGTACTACCTGCTTTAGGGAGTGTTCTGTACTATCTGCTTCAGGAAGTGTTCTGTGGTACCAGCTTCAAGAAGTGTTCTGTACTATCTGCTTCAGGAAGTGTTCTGTACTACCTGTTTCAGGAAGTGTTCTGTACTACCTGTTTTAGGAAGTGTTCTGTACTATCTGCTTCAGGAAGTGTTCTGTACTACCTGTTTTAGGAAGTGTTCTGTACTACCTGCTTTAGGTAGTGTTCTGTACTATCTGGTTCAGGAAGTGTTCTGTGGTACCGTCTTCAGGAAGTGTTCTGTACTATCTGGTTCAGGAATTCTCAGTAAGTGTTCTGTACTATCTGCTTCAGGAAGTGTTCTGTACTACCTGTTTTAGGAAGTGTTCTGTACTATCTGCTTCAGGAAGTGTTCTGTACTATCTGCTTCAGGAAGTGTTCTGTACTACCTGTTTTAGGAAGTGTTCTGTACTATCTGCTTCAGGAAGTGTTCTGTACTACCTGTTTTAGGAAGTGTTCTGTACTATCTACTTCAGGAAGTGTTCTGCACTATCTGCTTCAGGAAGTGTAATGTACTACCTGTTTCAGTATGTACTACCTGCTTTAGGGAGTGTTCTGTACTATCTGCTTCAGGAAGTGTTCTGTGGTACCGGCTTCAAGAAGTGTTCTGTACTATCTGCTTCAGGAAGTGTTCTGTACTACCTGTTTCAGGAAGTGTTCTGTACTACCTGCTTTAGGTAGTGTTCTGTACTATCTGGTTCAGGAAGGGTTCTGTGGTACCCTCTTCAGAAAGTGTTCTGTACTATCTGGTTCAGGAAGTGTTCTGTACTACCTGTTTCAGGAAGTGTTCTGTACTGCCTGCTTTAGGTAGTGTTCTGTACTATCTGGTTCAGGAAGTGTTCTGTGGTACCGTCTTCAGGAAGTGTTCTGTACTATCTGGTTCAGGAATTCTCAGTAAGTGTTCTGTACTACCTGCTTCAGGAAGTTTCAGGAAGTGTCTGTACTGTCTGCTTCAGGAAGTGTTCTATACTATCGGCTTCGAGAAGTTTCAAGAAGTGTTCTGTACTGTCTGCTCCAGGAAGTTTCAGAAAGTGTTCTGTACTACCTGCTTCAGGAATTGTTCTGTACTATCTGCTTCAGGAAGTTTCAGAAAGGGTGCTGTACTACCTGCTTCAGGAAGTTTTAAGAAGTGTTCTGTACTACCTGTTTCAGGAAGTGTTCTGTACTACCTGCTTCAGGAACTGTTCTGTACTATCTGCTTCAGAAAGTTTCAGGAACTGTTCTGTACTACTTGCTTCAAGAAGTGTTCTGTAGTACCTGCTTTGGGAAGTTTTCTGTACTATCAAATGCGTGGTTAAGGCACAGAAGAAGGGAGTCGGCTTCTTCGGAGGACGGATCAGGTAAGTGGGTCTGGGGCCGTCTTAGGGGCGGGTGGGGGGTTGCGGCATTTTTAAGTTTTAGAGGTGGGGTAGTGGAAGCTTAGGGTTTAGGGGGTGGGGGATTGCAGTAGTTTTAGAGGTGGTGGTGGGGGGGCGCGGTATTTTTAGTTTTTAGGGGTGGGGGTGCAGGGTCGGGGTACTTCTGGTTTTGGGGGTGGGGGTCACAGTAGTTTTAGGGGTGGGGTAGGGGGGCGCTGTAGTTTATGGGGCGAGTTGGGGAGTTTTGGTATTTTTAGTTTTTAAGGACGGGGTGGGGGTTGGGGTAGTTTAGGTTTTAGGTGGGGTGCGGGTCACAGTAGTTTTTGGGGGAGAGGTAGGAGGTCAGGGTATTTTTAGTTTTTAGGGCCGGGGTGGGAGGTCAGGGTATTTTTAGTTTTTAGGAGCAGGGCGGGGGGTCGGGGTAGTTTAGGTTTAGGGGGTGGGGGTCGCAGTAGTTTCGGGGTGGACGTCATGGTATTTTTAGTTTTATGGGGCGGGGTGGGGGTTGGGGTAGTTTAGGTTTTAGGGGGTTGGGCGGTTGTGGAAGTTTTAGGGGCGGGTAGGGTGTTGGGTTATTTTTAGTTTTTAGGGGCGGGAGTGGCGGGTCAGGGTAGTTTTAGGGGCAGGGGTGGGGGGTTGGGGTATTTTTTACTTTTTAGGGGGTGGAGGGTCGCTGTAGTTTTAGGGACGGGGTAGTTTAAGTTTTAGGAGTAGGGTTCGGGGTAGGGGTTGGGTTTTATCTTGGGGGTGGGGGCCTTACCTGGTGCTCCTATCCACCCTTCAGCAGTGGGATGTATGACCATCCAACTGCACCCGTGCCTTTGGGTCGCTAAATAGCAGTCGGACCCAACAAAGAATGTGTCCATGCCTTTCAAATCTTTGCCAGGCTTTGGCACCATAACTATAGTGGCTTCTGTCATAGTGTCCACCAAGTGTTTATTATCATTTGCTTCTAAGTAAATTTTCAGGAGTTTGTTCACTAGAATACCAGAGTACATTTGGTAATATTAAGAAGGGAAGCCGTCCCCACCAGCCGTCTTAGGTGTAGGCAACATTCAATCATGGCCATTACCTCTCTCAGTGTGATTTCTAATTCTAATGTGTCAAAGTCTGCTTGGGAGAGCTGTGGCAATTGGAGGGGCCTTAGGAATGCCCTGATCTGCTCCAGGTCATGGGGTCTTTCTTTGAATAGAGGCAGGCAAGGTAAGCCGCCAGAGTATTATTTATGGTGTATTGCATCACTCCTGTGGTCCTATTTGGCCAGTTCAATGTTTGGATCAGCAAGATGGGGGCTTCCTGTTTCAGTAGCCACAATAGAACCCTTCCTGACATGTCTTCTGCTTGGTGTAATTTCTGCCTATAGTCTCTTGGGGTGTGCTTGTCCAGTGTGTCCCACATGTCCTCTGTCTCTCTCCGGAAAGCCCATTTGTCTTATCATCTGTCCCTCTCGCCCAGCCGCATCTGCAGACCTGCATATTACATCAGTGTAACGTTGGAGATGTTGCATGATACTGTGTGCTGCGGACATGCAATCTCCGTGGATGAACACTGTCAGTACATCCCATTCCATCATGTGTGTCTCTATGGTCCCCCAGTTATTGTCTGTGTACTTTTCTGTGGTAGTTTGTATTGCTCCCTAAAGATGTCATCTCTTGGGGCTTCTGGGTGCAACTGCCAAGACTTGCCATACATCTCCACAGTCCAAACGTTCCATGATCTCTAGTAGCGCCTTCGTCATTCAGAGCTCAGTGTGCTTTTTGTGAGCATGCCTGTCCGAGTCTCTGTTCAAGATGTATTTAAAGCTACGAGCCCTGATTAGTGGGACGCTGACACATGGGAGCATAGGGTGAGATAATGTGTGAAAGAACTCAATATCATTAATGTTGGTGTGTATGAGTTTAGTAGTTACCTCCAGCCCATCTAGTAGGCAGGGGACTATGATACATCTGCCCACCACATCAATCATCTGTGGATTGCCTGTGTTGGAAGGGCACCCCAGGTGCCACCCATATAGCGGCTCACCTGGCAAAGGAGCAATACTTGGAAGAGAACAGTTGGCCATGCCATTTCTTTCTTATTTGCCCACCTCTTCATCCATCAGGCATGTCACCAGCCACATGGCTATCTTGATCCCATGGTGCCTAAGGTAGGAATGCACCCGATAATGGTTTTCATAGGCATTCAGGCCATGTGTATTCCATGTGACTATCTATAGTGTATCCCCCATGCAGCAGCCGTTGTGTGTGCTAGGTGTTAGTAATTGTTCGGGGCATGGACCTCCCTGAGTGGACCAATCAGTGGTTGTGGCCCAGTTGGGCAGTATGGTGTTCGCTCTATTGATGCCTCTTCTGTGCTGTATGTGCATGGTGTACATATATAAACTTCAGAACTCTCCTCCCCCTGGATAAACACCTTGCCATCTAACCTGCTTCTCCATCTCACCCAAGTGTTGGTGGGGACTTAGTGTAACATATCTGTCTTTAACCTTAATATAATGCTTGGAAGGACCTCTCCTCCTAAGTGCCATCATGCCAACAGTAGCGCAATTGGCCACCTCAGGGGCTGATCTCTCAATAACCCAAGTAGTTGTTTAGGTGTTGAATTGGGAGGCTGTTGCAACAGCTTGCATTGCAGTTAGAGTCATTGCTGCTCTTTGGCCCCCATGGCAGCCACCCACTCTCTCTGCAAGAGTGTCAGGCTCATGCTGGCAGAGTAGTCAT
Organism: Pleurodeles waltl; assembly: GCF_031143425.1. Classification (NCBI taxonomy): domain Eukaryota; kingdom Metazoa; phylum Chordata; class Amphibia; order Caudata; family Salamandridae; genus Pleurodeles; species Pleurodeles waltl. Next base: position 252,204,652 of record NC_090449.1, on the reverse strand, counting down.
GGGGCCCCTTAGCAATCTGGTTACAAATACAATTAAAAACTCAAATTGGGGTATATTATATCATTCACATCTGGCCCTGCTGCCATCCCTCATCCATCACTGGCTTCCATGTCTGTGCCTATATGCATTGTTTCCCCTGGCGTTGCCTCAGTCACACAGGCACAGTTCAGTCATTATTTAGGGTCTGGCTCCGTCACATTGCAGCCAGGTCTCTCTCTATGTGAAGGGGGGGTGGTCATCACCAGAGGTGATGTCAGTTCATTCGACTGGTCTCCTGTCTCCAAGTCCATTATACTGTCCTCACAGACCACCAGCCACTCTAATGGTGGAGCCATGGCTCCTCTGGACTGGTTCCCCTGGGCACAAAAGGCGCAGTTGGCAGGTGCACTCTCGAGGTGCCCACTCTCCCAGTCTTTGCCATCCAGTTATTACCAATCCACACATCCTCTGGGTTATTGAAGAAGTGTGATTTTTCCCCATTGGCAGGCCTTGAGGGTGGCAGGAGACAGCATCATATACTGCAGGCTCATAACATGCAGTTTCTGTTTTATGGGCACGAATGCTTTGTGCTGCTTTTGTGCTCTCTGCGTAAATCTGCAAAGATGTGGATAGTTTGCCCACATAGTGGGGGTCCCCCCAACCCGCACAATTCACAGGCTAGCCTCCCTGTCCCTGTAGATCAGTATTTTGCAACCATGGCATGTGGCAGGGCTCAAGGAGGAGCCATTGGGGCAAACACCCTATGTGCCCTTATTGCCACAAACAATTGGCAAAGGGCCACTGAATGCTGCATTTCCTGGACCTAACACTCAAGGAACAGCTGAGGTACAGCTCCCTCCGCTCGTTCCCCAAATCCAGCGAAACTGAGGTAGCGCCATCTGGACCTGCCCTTCAAGTCCTCCAACTTGTCCTGGAGGCGGAGGGCACAATCCGTTGTGATGCGCCCCCTGGTCCACAAGCCCGCCACTTCTGCTGTTAAGCTTTGCACCTCCTTTTCTGTGACAAGAGACCACTCATTCACCCTGCACGGGTCCGCAGTCACTAAATTTACCTCAAGCATCAGAGTATTTCTTTTGTGCTCCAGCTCGTGGCTTGTTTGTTCCATTGCCGCTAGAATCTGCACTCTCCTGGGCTCTTGTGGCTCCAGTGTTCCTGTGGCACTGTGAACTTCCTCATTAACCTGCATTTTGCCACTTCTAGTTCCCCAAGCATACTGTTCTATTTGAACCTGTTCCGTGGGGCGACGACAGGTCTACTTAGCCTCTTAAGTCCAGCTATCACTCTGTCCCTCCTATGGTTAAGTGCCAAAAACACCAATAATTTCCTATAGTATAGCACTACCAGTGTTATATCATCATGCAGCGCTTAGAAAGCCATCAATTTGACTGGACCTATTGATGGTTGGCGTTTGATTGGATGAGGCTAGCAGAAGGTTTATTGAAAGTACAGTTTAGAAGCTGTTTGTGTAGACTCACATGATAAATTGCATGCAACAGTTAGGTATCGCTGTAGTATATTATGTGGGGGTGCGTTAGGGATTTACTGTTATTTCTCTGTATCATGTAGTCAGTTGTCCATTGTTTGGCTGGAGTAAATGATTGATGCAATGTCGATAGAGATTGCTTGGACAGTATAAAGAACACTCCTCTTCTAATCAAAATTGAAAGAAAGGAGAGGCAAACAGGTGAACAGAAGCAAAAACAGAGATGGATGGAGCCCTGGAAGCATACCCAGGTTTCAGGCTGTTCTGGGGAGGGCTAAGCAGAGTAAGACTTAAGGCTTCCTTCATCAGCATCTTCCAGTTCTCCTCTCAAGGGAGCGTCTGTTATTAAAAACAACTTATCGGACATTGATCCGGTACGTGATGCCAGGCATAGCAAACCGTGTAGCACCACTGTCTGCTTTTATTCGAAAATAACACAGCGGAGCACAGAAAAAAACAGACTTTCTAGTGGCAAAAATGAATGTGGAATGTATTTTTCGAATGCTAGCTATTCTCTACAAGACACTAATCGCTGACTATAAACTGCTGCCTAAGAGAGAGAGTGTACTTTGAATTTAGAACATTTATTTCTCTAATAGGAGACAAAGTTGTGGCAGAAGGTATTCAACTACAATATCAATGTTTTTGTCAAACACAACATTTTATTGGGTTTTGATTCTAACAAATTCTGCAGATAAAGTGATAATCAAATAATTAGAAATCCAGCATACAATTGCCCTACGACACCTTCAGTACATTTCTGACAGGGGTGCAGCCTTGAGGTGGGGGTGTTTGAGGTGTTACACCCCTCTAATAAATGTATTGTCTGATAAATATTTGGATACTGGTGCTTTCAGTCGGGTATGGTGGGATGTCTGTCGGATTTTACCAGGAACTTTTACATGCACACAGATAAAAACGCACCCATACTCTCTTCCTCTCTGTTTTGAAAGTCCTCAGTTACTTTGCAAAATATTGTGTTTTCTTTCATAGTACTCCTACCAATCCACATTCCTCTCCCTTTCCTCTGCTGCTTAGACCCCCTCATGCCCCCTGCTTGTCATGTAATGTATTTTTAAACATGACCTGCCAGCCTGATTGTTGGAAAAATCTGAAGGTCACATTCCCTAATCTCACTGACAAAGCTACGCTCCTGATTTCTGATCTCCCAACTCTGACCATTGAGTATATGCTTAGGGCCAGATTTACAAGAAAGTGGTGCATCAGCTGTGATGCGCCACTTTTCTTGCAGCCCCCAGGACACCCTAACAACACCATGTGTGCGCCATATTTATAATACGGCACACCATGACGCACCTTAGGACAGTAGCGTCTGAATTGATGATGCTATTGTGGTACTTTGTGTAGGATTAGCGCCATAAATTATGGCGCCAATCCTGCAAAGTAAAGGAAGGCCTATCGAAAGCAATTGGCGAGTCATTTTAACTCCTGCTCTGAGCAGGCGTTAAAAATGACGCTAAAAATGGCGCAGTGAAATGTTGTAAATTTCACTGCACCATTTGTAAGGGCCTACCTGCAGAGGAGAATACCCTCTTGCATTCATTATGCCTGGTGCAGGCATAATGTGGCGCAAGGGGCTACAAAGGGGTGCAATCAGTGCTTAATTTGTGCTTGTTGTTTCCGGTGCTGAGCACCAGCACTTATTTTTGAGGGCCGGGGCTTATTCTTCTGCCTCAAGCATTTGCTGCGAGCAAAAGACACATATGGGAAAGACGGAGGAAGGAAAAAACGAAAAAGCGTCACAAAGGGAGAAAGTAAAAAGCTGCAAGAGTGAGCTGAAGGAGCAGGGAGTGGCTTTATATGGATTGAAGAGGCCCAAGATGGTTTCAGGATTACGCCCCCTCAGTATTCCGTGTTCCTACATTTAATTGCAGCAGCCGCAGGTTTAAGAGGAGGACTTTGAGCACCGGCACATTTTTATTTACAAATTAAGCACTGGGTGCAATGTAAGCATTGAGCCACTTTGTAAATATGGCGAAGGAGAATGGCGTCCTTAACGCCACATTAGCATTATAAAATGACACTAGTGTGGCACTAGAACCTTGTAAATTTGGGAGTCATTCTCCGTAAGTCCTGATTTTACTGTCCAGGTTCTGGGATCGACCTCCCTCTCGGTTCAAGAAGAATGCTCCTGTACAATATTGATGTGTTAATATCGCCCTGCACTTGATTGACTCCACAAGAGAAGTGACCAAAATACTGTCAAGGCAAGTAGATGTGGAGTAAAGAACAGTCATCTATTTTTCCCTCTCTAAGCTTGCTTTAATGATATGTATTGCTCAACAATGTGCTCTCAATAGAAGTGCAGGTCAATCTTATTGACTTCGATACTGTGCCTTACAGCCTGCCAGGAGCACGTTGGGTTCAATGAACATGGACCACTCTGGCTACCTTGACTATGAGGGACTGCGCCTCACTGAACACTTTGAGGGAGGTTTAGCCAACTTCTTTAAAAAAATACATTGTCAAATAAGGGCAGATGTGGTTTTGAAACTAAGGTGTTGGCAATTCAGACAGAAAAGCTGGGACTAATCCCCCTCTTTCTCACCAACCTGGTGGATGTAGCATAATAAATGTAAGAGGAAGTGGCCTAATGATCAGAGCTGCTGACTTTGGAAATAAGAAACCAGGTTTGAGTCTCGACGTCGGCTCAACATCATCTGATGCAGTGCAAATCACTAAATCTCCACCTGCTTAAAAAACACAAGAATGAATGTGCTCCTGTGTATTGTAACTGCTGCTTATGTAAAGTGCTCTAATATCTCCGAAGCCCGTTTGCGCTCCATAGAACTGCAAAAAAAAAGTGCTGTCTAAATAAATTGATATATTACTGTAGAGCTCTGATTCTTTACATTTTCTATTTTAGCAAACAACTGTGATGGTAATTGAGAGGGGTATGGCCTTCATTCCTTCCGGGCTATATGAAAAGACATTTATGTGTTTGTTAAGGTAGATTCTGTGCAAAACATTTGTATTTCTGGCGTGGTTTCTTCTGCCTTTACTGCTGCCTCCAGTTTACTGTGGTGTACCGTGCCGAAGTGTCCTCCTCATGGCCCTCACATGGACGAGAGGTTAATATTAAAGTTACATTAGTAATCCATGTCAGTGGGGTACCACAGTCCAACCTTAAGCTTAGGAATTCTAAATATCCTCATTTTTTAAATTACAGATGTATGCTGTTTTTTCCCTTTGGTTTGGGAATAGCAGGAATGGGCAATTAACGTATCCGCCAAGCGCTAAGTAATCAGCTGTTAGAGTTGGAAGAAAAACACTCAAATCAAGTGGAAAGGACTTCTGATTCCAGATCAGTCTCTCTAGCTGCAGACCCTTCCAGGGCCGGACTGGGGGGAACCAAAAGCCATCTTGGCAAAAATGCTCCAACTAGCCCCTGTCTTTTTGCCTTCTTGCTCTGTTGCTCTAACCATCCATTCTTTCTCTCTTTCTTCTTCCGTTCTGATAGCTTTGTCTCTACCACCCCCATCCCACTATCTCTCGACCTTGAATCCCCACTGTGCTTAATGCAATTAACTTGGGGGGGCTTCGGAAAGTAACAGAGCTACCAAGAGCGGCCCTGGGCTTTCAAACCCCAACCCAAGGGCTCAGCCCACCGAGGAGATGCCCCGTGGACAAAAGGGTTTGCCCCGCTCTAAACCACAAGGATATTTGAGGGTCTTTGAACTATAAAATATGATACTGAGACTTTGCCTTCAATCATTCCCATCCGCATGCAGTTGTTGCAGTGGGACACATAAAAAACCTTTTAGAATGTCCGACACCCTGGTGAGTCCAACAAAGGTATTCATAAGGAGAATAGGAAAGTGAAAATCTCCTACCTGCATCCTTCTGCATAAACAAGTTGAGTGCAGAATAAAGTACTGGATTTATTTCTATTGTTCTTAAGGGTGGAAAACCTATTCATGAAACCTTGCCTTTCTCAAATCAGAATCATAAACAAAATACATATTTTTATATTAGTGTTTGCATATGTCCAATTCATGGAGGAGACCTGTCAAAGTTGGATCGCCCATCATTACGATTACAAAACTCGAAAGGCCACAGCATTGTTCAACAGGCCTTTTCTACCTTTTCAATGCCATTCTCATCCCTTTGTCTGCACATAGAAGTTAAATCAACACGGACTGGGAGTTCTGTAGAGCCAACTTTCCATAGTAAAACAAATTACATGAAACAGAACAAAGAGGAGGAACTACCATTTTTGTAAGGTAAACTCTACCTGTAATGGTCAGGTTTACATATTCCAGTATTCAAGCTTTCTCTTAACATTATTTGTCACAACCCTTTTCCGAGGACCATGGAACAAACATATGTGTAGGAAAGCACCCTTTTTGGCGTGGTTAGCCCCCCACTTTTTGCCTGGTATCTGGAGTAATTTCGAATGAAACTGCACTGGGTTCTTTCTAATCAGGTACCCAGTGCAAGATCTCTTTACTCTAAAACTGCATAGTTGTTTTGACCAATTGGAAAAACCTTTAGCACCCTCTGTAAGTCCCTAGTAAATGGTACCCATGGTACCTAGGGCCTGGCGTACTAAGAAAGGTCCTGGAGGGCTGCAGCACCAGTTGTGACACCCACAGAGACTTCTAACCAAACCCACGCACTGCTGCCATTGCAGACTGCATGTGTTGTTGCAGGTAACATTGAAAGTATGACCTGTCACATACCCCTGCATGCCAGGTCCCCTACCACCACAGCAGATAGTTTGCCCACATAGTGGGGGTCCCCCCAACCCGCACCATTCACAGGATAGCCTCCTTGTCCCTGTAGATCAGTATTTTGCAACCATGGCACGTGGCAGGGCTCAAGGAGGAGGCAATGGGGCAAACTCTCTACGTGCCCTAATTGCAACAAACAATTGGTAAAGGCCCACTGAATGCTGCATTTCCTGGACCCACCACTCAAGAAACAGCTGAGGTACAGCTCCCTCCCAAGGTAAGAGCCACCTCTCTTGAGGGCCAGAAACACAAATCTGCGCTGGGCAGGAGGGATAGCACCTCACCCATGCAGAATGAACATTCCAGGGTGGGAACCTTCCTATGTAATGCGACCCAGATCTCACCAGATGGCGGAGATGACTGACCTTTATGTCCTGATCCCACTTTTGACACCAGAACAGGCAGGAAAATTAGGAAGTTTAGGAGGTCTGACCACTTCATGCCAGTCCCACCCCTAAGGTGAACGAGCTGAAGCAGCTACCACTTTTTATATTCCTCCATCTTTGTTTGGAAGGAATTAGACCCATTTTAAGTCGTCATAGAAAGGGTGTAGTCAACTAAAAGTCGGGCAACCCATTGGCACTCCCTGTAATGCCCCTAAAACTGAGTATTTAGATGGCACCCCTGACCCCAGAACTCAGATCCTGATGAACTAAGAAGAAAAGGACAAAGAAAAGATGCACCAGCAAAGGAGGAGAAGACGGAGCAGCTGACCTGGAATCATCCAGCCTGTCTGGTCTCCTTGACGGACTCTGCACCAAAAGATGCCTCATCCTGCAGCTGAACCTCCAGAAAACTGGGAGGACTTCCTGCCTTTGAAAAAGAACAAGTCTCCTGTGAGAATTGTACCTGTTCTCCAACCAACTCCCAAGAAAGGACTCTGCAGCCTGCGGAATTGCAAAGACCAGACACCTGAAGTCACCACTGCACCCACCGTCTCTGACACAAGTGGGAGTGGACCTCCGGTGCCAGAAAGGTCTCCCAGCTGTCCAGAGTCTCAGTCCATTGTGGTTTCACTCCTTCTGGACTCCCTTAAGTCGCCTGCAACCTCTGCACGTAGGCTCCCGTCTCCTGCAGCCACTACAGTGAGAGAACCCAAACACCTAAAGCAACCAGTGCACATGTTGCTGCAGGCCCGAGTTGGAGTGGACCCCTGGTATCAACGATGCCCCCGAGTCCCCTGAGCTTGAGTCCACTGTGGTTCCAACCCTCCTGGACTCCACAATGACACCTGCAGACTCAGACCACAGGACCCCTCCCCCAACCGCGAGTGCTCCAGGACAAGGATACCTAACCCTAAAGGAAACCCCTGAATTAATCACCCCTGGGCTTTGAGAAGAGGCACAAAGGTGCGCCTACGTTCCCGAGCACGCCACGTTGCTTTGCAACTTACCTGTTACTTGTCCCCGACTGCCTCCCTCAGCCAGAGCATGCAGCCTAAATCCACAGAGACCAATCTCCATTTAAATACATAGGGAGCCAGATGCGTACTACACCTGGCTGCCCCAGTGCTGCCTGTAGTGACCTGTTGGTGTGGTCCTGACCCTTGCCCAGTACTCACCTTACGTATACAAGAATGGTCCTGTGAGTCATCAATAAGTGCTTGTTTGCTGACTGTATTTTCCTCCCTTATGTTAACAGTGAAGAACTCTGAAATTGCACTATGTTCATTTTTTAAACTAAAAAGTATTTATGCTTGAAAACTTACTTACCTCATAATGAAGTTCTTGGTTTTAAAGTATATATAAAAAGAAGTGTTATATTTCTAAATTGGTTTTGGATTTTTTCTTTGAGTGTGTCTCATCTATTGCCTCTGTGAGTACAACAAATGCTTAGCACTACCTTCTGACAAGCCTAACGGGTAGCCCACAATATCACAAAATAGAGCAATAGTCTTATCTACTTTTGCCTCTGCAAACCAATTGGGGATCCACTGGACTCTCTGCATGGTGTACTTCTTTTTAGTGCACTGTATAGAGAGCCAGCTTCCTACAAAGGGTTACTGGTCCCACCCACAAGAAGTTGTGGCATTTTATTCCTGCATCCCTGGGACCCGACTTACTATGGGCCGTGAGTGACTGGACCAAGTACTACCACCTCAGCACTTGGCTCTTAGTGATACTGTGGGTCGAGCAGTCCAAGACTCTTTAGGGGGAGTAGATGCAATGTATGTGTAGACTCATTACTCAAAATATCCACAGTGACCCTAATAACAGCACTGCCATGTCCAATACTTTCTTTTGTCAAAAAAGCAGCATTTCGTCTGCACACAAACACAGCATACTAAATAAGTCACTCAGAATATCTTTGGAGGTTAGTGCCCAGCACTGATCTCAGCCATGTTCTCTGCGCAGGTCCTCCCCCCACCTTTTCCACTCTACTCAATGTGTCTCTGGTGGATCTTTGGAGGAGACCCGACAGATCTTGCACTCGTAAGCAAGGCCCTTCAAAATCTGGCTTTGGCCTTAAAGGTTTCAGCTTTTTGAGCAGTCATCTACCAAGCTCATGCCAGTCTCCTAAAGCGCCAGCTGCCCTTCTCCGGTCTTACCAACCACTTCCTTCAGAAGAGTTTATGAGCTGGGGCACGTCTTCCAGTGCTCCATCAATGAATAGCTCATACTGCGTCCTCCCACAGTCAGTGTGTGACACACTGAGGTGGTCACAGATGGCAAAGGCTTTTAGGTGCAGAGCTTCTTCTTCCCGGATCCTGCAGATAATTTGGTGGAGCAGTGACAATGTTGCAGGACAGCTTCTGACCTTGCTTTTTAGTCTCCCTTCTAATTACAGGGACTCCTACAACTCAAGTGATGGCCCCAATGGTCTTAGTGCCCCCCTCCTGGCTACACAAGCCACAGGTGTCTGCCCCAAAGCAGTTGGATGCACTGGGTAACAACACCAACAGTCTTAGTGGCCCACCCTCTGCCCACCCTCAGGCAAGAGCCCATCAGTCTCAGATGCAACAGGGATGATCCCAGCAGGCCCAGTGGCAATGGGCCATGGCTCCACCAGTCCCAGAGCCCCTCCTCTGAAATACATGATTCCTGGACAGTGGCAATTGCCACAATGCTGTCTGCTGCTCCTTGTCACAGCCTGCAATTTAATTGTAACTCCAATGGGGTTTACCAACGTCTGCCAGAAAGTGGACAGCTCTCTAGCAATACCATTCCTAACTGGATTGGGCAACTCACACTGTGCTCACCTGCCAGGATCCCTTCTGGACTTTGCTTCCTCCAGGCTCTCTCCTCCTCCTCTTTCTCACAAGGCACATTTGTGTTAACAGACAGGCAGAAGGCTGATGATGCTCCAGATACACAGCAAGTGCTCTTGGCGTCTTGGTGACGGTCCGTCACTCTGCGGGAGACTAGCAGACCTTGGTCTCCAGTCCTGGTTGCAGTTGCAGCAGCTCAAAGCCTTGGTAGCCTCCTTTCATTTCATGAAGCAGAGCAGTTGAACCAAGTATGGGACTCTGTGTCAGGTCTGCTCCACCGGGGTCTTTGTTAGCAGTAGGTGGGGGAGCACCCAGTCCATAAGATGTGCACTCTCCACAGGAAGCTGCTTGCCATTCTAGTCTTAAAGCCTTCAGCTTCCTGGCAGCACATCATTTCCTCCTCCTTCCTGGGCACTTAAATGTTATTCCAGGCATCTTGGCATCCTCATTCTGTGGTTTCCTTCGGCTGCACGTTTTGGTGTCAGACATCTTCAGCTCTCCTTGGCTGGTGCTTCAAGGAACCAGACTTGCTGTTCCTAACCTCACTCAGGTCCTTATCAACATATCTGCTAGAGCAACAGAAAAGACAAGCATAAATCCCAAAGCTGACTCTGATTACAACTGCTGGGTAACGTGCCTTACGCGTGTGACATCTTTCTTCACCAGTAATAAGAAAATTATGTAGTTTCCCAATTGCAATACATTCTTACGGTTGAGTTGTGAAGTCATTATGCCTTCTGCCAGGGCCAGCAGCCAAGGTGAAGGAGAGGAGGACACGGAACACCGTTGAAGGTACATTTCAGTAACAAAAAAGAGAACTGGCTTTTCATTCTTCTCATCTGTTTTTCTAAAATGACCAGTGATCCAAAGAAATGAGAAATATACATCAAAATATATATTAATTTGCATACTACGTGCCAATACAAGAAAAACATAATATCTCTGAATATTTCTATGCATTGTCTGTTACCAAATTTTTTACATTTGACTTACATTGAACTGACTATTTTTTTGCACCAAGATACTAACTGCTGTTTGGAGTATTTCATTTTGCACTACACATTGTGCTTGTATTCTTCGTGTCTACAACTTGCACTATCTCTTTCAAATAAAAGAGCAAGGCATAAAAGTTTTAAACAATTTGTGAGAAGTGTGATAATGTGTCCATGTATTATACAGTATAAAATACCCGGAAGGGAGAATGGAAATAGAAAAGCTCAGGTAAGTGAAGAGGAATCGGAACGGACAAACAAAACATAGGCCCAACCATCACTGAACTTATGGTTATATTAAATGTGAGCTCCAAAATGGCCAGTGTTGGAATCAGGATTCCATGCCGCCCAATATGTGTGAAATGCCTGTGAACAAGGTCGCAATGACCGAACTCAGCGGGCGTTGGTATTTTTCTTTTTATGTTAAGTGAGCCCAGCATTAAATGAGCTCGAAAGTGCAGACCTTTGGAGTGCGGTTGTTTCTTTCGCCAAACGAAGGAATTGTATATATATATATATATATATATATATATATATATATATATGTATATATACACACATATATATATATATATATATTTATTTGTGTCACATCAGAGGCTACCTTTTGTTCATACCTCCTTTTCCAGATTTCACTACCTCCAGAAATGCGCGTGCTGTCTCGGACTAGATGAGTAAGAACATTTTGTCATCACTTTTCGCTTTCAGATGAGTGGGATAATCAAAGACGACACCCCTAACAACTTCAGTTCTTTTCAACTTCCTCCCCATCTATGTCCCCCTTACTGAGATCCGGGCACAAGAGTTAGAAGCATCCGTGGTACTGACACACGTGTTAACGTCTGATATTCCCTTTAGACTTGCAGTTAAGATACCCCTCGGGCCTTATTAGGAGTCAAGCAGAAAGGTATTCCCATACACTTCTTCCAACTACTACTTTTACTGGAATGGATGAAAGCAGAAAATAATATGTGCGGGAATTAGCCCAGAATCAATAACTGCTTGTGGTGTTAGCCCTGGTAAATCCAGGCGCCCCACGTTATTCCCCATTCCATGGCCAAAAATCTCACAATGACTTGTAACTGGGGTGGGTGAGGACCGGCCGCAATCATTAACTAGTCTGGGTTCAGTATCTCTACCTCTGCTTATCAGACAACTAGTAATGAGGTCCGTTGTGTTATTGCCAAAAGCTCTAACACCCACTATTTTCTTTAACAGTATTAACTCAATGGCAAGTACTATATTCTTCCAGTGCAGACCACATTTTCGCACAGTGTAATGGAATTCATGAAGAATCAGTTTATTAAAGGCACATAGGTTTTGATGTAGTTGCAAAATTATCAGTAGCCTACATTCGTTAGCTGGCTGAGGGAGGACTGTGTAGAAAGTGAGCTTAAAGAGTGGTGGAGTGGACGGCCAATAAAAGGGAGTGGGCAGATGGGAGTAAAAGTCACTGATGAACGTGAAGAAAATATATTCACAGGCAGTAGTCCTTGTCGAAGGAAAAACAAATGCTGAAAACATCACTGTTAATTATTTAGCAGCAAGAAACAATCTCTTTTTTGAAGACTTGTCTTCATTCTCACCTTTCCCTGACTCGAAGGTTAGAGGATTCTTCCTCAGAGTAATGCTTCCTGACAATGCCTTATGAGCAAAATACCTCCGGCTTCCTCAAGAGAAACAGGAAAACTGCATGACCTGCCCAATTTCATATGCTTTAATTTCAAATAACCTAATGACCATTAGATGCTGAGCTAACAAGGTGATGTGTTTGTATACAATATTTAGAATACTATATTTATGTCAGGCAGTATTCTGACATCGATATTCTGAAGAATGTCTTTCGTCAACACAGAAGTAAGGACCAGCAGAGAGCGTTAGGGAACTGTAAGTGTGTGGTGGTGAGGATTCACTGACCCTCTCCTGCATCGTAAAATCCCAACATTTGTGAGAAACTGTATCTACTCATTCCAGACTGACATGGAATCAACTATTTTTCCTTTTCGCTCTGGGCTTTAAGGTAGCATCTCATTGGCACCAATCTCCCATCATGATTTTAAACCGCTTGAACCTTCCTTACAGCCCTTATGGTTCCAGCATTATCAGTGTTCAAAGTCACTGTTGGCTCTGGAGTTTAAACCCCAGCTTCCTAGTAATCGTGTGATTCCAGGTCTCCACCATTACCATGGAAGCTCTTGTCAAATGAAAATCTTCACCATCACCAGCCAGATTTTGATGTTAGATTTTGGCGCTGCCTCAGGATTATGAAAACTCTTAAATCTGGGGCAGTGTCAAAATGCAATGGGTGTTGCTGTGGCACCCCCCCAGCAACACTAATTGCACGCCCCTTCCAGGAAAGTGCTGCATGTGAAGGGGCCATATTTACTAGGTGGCGTTAAGACCCAGAATGTGGCTTAACGCCACCTTGTAAATACGGTGCAGTGCATAGGGCCATAGGAGCGTCACTAAAAGTGGCACTCTGGTGATGTTTGAAGCTCTTAAATATGCCCCCAGCAGTCTATGTACTTGCCCCCTAGGTTTATTTGCATGACCATGACTTCTGAACAGAGCTTCGGCACCAACACTCATACTTTTACAAAGTAAGCACTTACACTGTGTGAAATGTTTGAATATCCGGGCCCCTATTTCGGTAATTTCTTGAAAAGTCCTAGGCATATTGTATTTATAATACATCAGTTCTCCTATGAGGACTTGTTAGGTTGGAATGTACATTGTCAGCATGTCAAGGAGTTCAGACTTTTGTCTCCAAGAGCATGCATTTCAATTTGGCCAAATAGGAGCCTGTCCTTGAGCTATTGGTCTTCCCACTCCAGCCCTTGCAATTCATCCATAATGCACACTCAGCACTGATAGCACATCTTGTCTCATTTCATGAGGCAGACCGAGAGAGTGACATACGAGGGGGAAATTTGAAAGGCTAAGTGAAATGTAAGAAGATTTGGCAGCTCCGTGGTCACTTGCCTACCAGGAAAACCAGCAAGTACTGCGGAAGTGGGCGCAGGATTGCTGAATGAGTTTCCCGCTTGACGGGTTTGCGGTCAGGATTTCATTTCACGGCAGTCCATACTTCCTGAGTCGGTTCATTGAATATCATTCATTTTGATAGCATACTAATTCCTACTGTTGTTCTTGATCTTCTTTTTCTTATTATCATTCTTGTTTAGCGCCACAGTTTCAAAGTTGTTCTAACAATGGTATTTTCACAATTGCTCCTCACAATTACAGATCATAAAGGCTCCATTGTGAGTGGACAGGTAGTGGGACTGGTAGTTGTGACCCTGAAGTTACTGTTACCGACTGGTACTATGATCTCAGGCATTTTAAAAACTACACTGGTACGACCAAAGCCAGAGGCGCTACTAAAAATGGGGCATTACTGAGGGAGTTGGATTTAACAAATCTGACTCTCCCACTGATTCCTCATGCTTCTCCCTGAGATTTTGGCTTTGAGCACCCCAAGTCTGGGCCTGCGTGTTTACATTACTCTTAAATCCTATGGAGCTGGTAACTTCCTGTACTGGGACCATAGGACAATATGAGTTGCTTGTAGATGGGCCCAAAGGGCCGGACAGCAGGTCCTCCTGCCAAAGCAGAATGCATGAAATGACTGGAGATCAGAGAAAAATGGAAGGCACCTTCATTCAAAAATAAGTAAACAAAATGTATATAGGATTCCTACAGAGGAGCACCAATTCTCTACACAGCCATTTATTGTTGTGCTATCTTATACAGAATTGTAGAGCGCACTATCACCCGGGCAGGCAGGCTAGCACTGAGCAGGTGTGAGTGTAGTTGCACCTAGAGCCTAGTAGGACTTCTCAAAAACCCAGGGTCTTCAGCTTCTTGCAGAATTGAAGAAGTAAGGAGTCTCTTATGTGTAGCTGCAGGTCGTTCAACAGTTTAGGACCGAGGTAATGATTCCTCTTCTCAGGTGTCCTCATGGCACTGCCCAGTTGCATACCGATTTTTCTCTGTTTCCTACAATTCTAACAGAATATTAACTTAAGGAGGCCTGAATATCTAGGAGCAAATATTGTAAAGGTAAGTATATACAGGTAAGCATAGGTTTCCCATTCTCAACTCAACATGCATGTACATTGACAATATGTGTTTGTGTTTGTGTGCAATGTCCATAGAGGTGGAGTTAAGAATAGTATATGTATACTTACCTATATGCTATATTTTGGCCCTCCAGGTTTAGGGGCCTCAATATTTGCGCCCACACATTTTTCTACTCAATATTTTAACATACAGTGCCCAAAAAATGGTGACATCAAAGAAATATAGTGGTAGGTTACCTGGACTCTTACCGCTATGACTGAGATTCTCACATCTACATTTCTTCCCAGGGCCCAGTAAAAGGACAGCTACTCAGGACGGAACTAGTCATGGCCAAGCAGAATATGACAGCAGGGATCAGATTATACTACCTGCCCAAGAGGTGTTGACTTGCCCCACGTGCTATGTAGCAGCATTGTACATTTTGTAATGTCACCATTAACATTTTACTCCATTCATCTCAGCAGAGGTCATTGCAGTTTTGCGAAAATGTTGTTTTAAGATGGCAAAAGTTATGTTTTTAATTTTGTACACAGTCAAAATGTGAACATGTATTTTTACTAGGGACGTTTGAGTTGGGAGGGCAGTCCCTCAAATTTTGTGACATTATGGTGTCAAATTTGGCAACTGTTTTCTTTAAATTTGTGTTAAAAACTAATAGAAAAAAGGGTTCTCCAGGAGAGAAAACACACACACATAAATATAATTTTTTTCGGTAAAGTACTTGAAACATCCGCTGTTAAAAAAATACTTGCAAAGGGGAAGCTTTCAGGCAGACTTTTCCAGCTAAGATTGAAGAAAATCGCCAAAGGCTTGATTGAATGAGAAAAATCATAACTTTTCAATTTCATGAAATTACACAATTATAGTTTCTGCCCAGTGCTACGGTAAATTGTAATTTCGCACAGGCCTAATATTTGCTGCTGAAAATAGCAAACGTTTACCCTCGGTTCAAATTTCCATCACACAGTGCCTCATACAGACCACATGTGGCTTTTCTGTGATGAGAGAACGAATCAGACGCTTTGTTAAAAAGAAACTGATAACCGGTAGAGCACTATATATAAAAAAAAATATATAGAACACTATTTGTCTTGCTCCAGTCACTCCAGAGCAGAAGATGGAATACAGAAAAGAGAGAGGGAGTGAGAGTCCAGTAGGTGAGGAGGGGGCCCTGGTCCAATATTCTACGATCACAGGCCTGGCCTATGGGCTTTAATCACATTTAGATTGACAAGAGCTCAGCTTTCGGGTGTTCCCTGTATCTGGTGGTTTGGTTCTACCTTAAGACTTGGGTTCAGTGCGTTCGCGTGGTACCCTGGCTGTTTGCACACCTTATGACCTCCTAGAAGGCACTGCCCCAGTAGTTCCCACATTAAATGGCGTCCAATTGAAGCGAACTACACTATGAGAACTGCCTGACTCACATTCAAAAGCTCCACCCATCAACTCTCTAAACATCTCGCCCAGAAACTCTCCTTCTCTGATGGCTCTTGGTCCCTCCCAAAGAGAGAAGACATCTCTCCAGTCTTAATTTCACAAAAAATATCCACGCTTTGCAGATCTTTCTTTGGCAGCACTCCAAGAGTTTGGAATGTTTTCCCTTTTCACAACAGAAAAGTATCCCTCTTTTCTAGGCTTCATACCCCTCAAGAACTTGCTTCTTACTGAACCCAGAGGCTGACCTTCATCACGGTGACTGAACGCCCGCTCCTCCCCCTCCCTCAAGTATTTATTGTCACTTGGGTAGCATGTCCCAGGTGACTGACCGCTTGGGCCCGCTCATCAGAAAAAAGTCCAGTTCCTGCAGGGTGACTGTTCTCCATACCTACGGAGTATGACTTTGTGACAGGACCTTATTTTCCAATCTCCAGATGTTTTTACCCCAGTACGAATAGGATGGTTATGAGCAGTGTTTATTTGTAAGTTAATATGTTTTGGCGCCCAAAGCTTTTCTCGGAAGCCCGCAGCGGTTGGAGATTGGACAGTAGTTGGTCAGGAGGTTTCTGGGTGACGGTGGTTTATTTAGTGGGTCTGTTTTAAGAGATGGACCAGTCGTTTTATTCAAGCACCTTGCAAGGTTCTTTGCCTATATCGGAAGGTCCTGTGAACATGTTGGGGGATACATTCCATTGGTCCGTCATTTCTACTTTTTTGTTGATTTTTGTATGATTGGAGGTTAAAGAAGGTTGAGCCAGAGGTGAGGATATAGAATAATAAAATGACTATTCATGGTTAGTGTCCAAGATATTGTAGTTTGGAATAGAAGAAAAACAGGTGGTCTTTCATGATGCTGGTCCGTCACATATGGGTTTTCATCAAGGCTTCTGGATTATTCATCTCCTGGCTGATGCAAAAATCCCTTCAGTTTGATTTGTGTCCAAACTGATTTTCTTCACCAGGTAGCTCAGTCTGATTTTGAATAGCTTTGTGGTACTTCCTCCTGGGCTTTTTGCAAAGGATCTTATTTTTGTCCTTGATTTTCGCCAATGGTGTTCAAGATTACGGGTGATATGTTTAAGCTCACCTATGGTTTAGTTAAAATATTTTTTATAAATTAGCCTTTAGGCCTATATCTATTTATTTTTTGCGCCGCATTTGTGTCATTTTTTGACACAAAAGCGGAACAAACTCATAAAATACAATTATGGCCCATATTTATACTTTTTTTGTGCTGCATTTGTGGCGCTTTTTGACGCAAAAGCGGCGCAAACTTACAAAATGCAATTGTAGTTTGTAACTTTGCGCTGCTTTTGCGTAAAAAAACGATGCAAATGTGGCGCTAAAAAAGTATAAATATGGACCTATATTTTGTAAGTTTGTGCCGCTTTGCGTCAAAAAATGACGCAAATGCAGTGCAAAAAAGTATAAATATGGGCCTTAGTTCTGGCACGGAGGGGAGCAAAGTTTATATATTATAGAGAAGAGCTGATTTTCCGGGAAGTTTTTGGCATCGGAAACATTTGGAATGCTAGTTTTAGTTGAACTGTATAATGTCAAACTTATCATTGGTGATGATTTTGAAATGACTGAACGTGCCTGATTGTAAGCAGCGGGTTTGACTAGTTGACTGAGATAAACGAGTGATCAAAGCACAACTGCAGGTCATTTGAGATATCATTGGTGTCAAAGTTATGTGTGAGATTAAGTCCTCATGTAGATCTACATGGGTAGGGCCAAAGGCTGCCTGAGTGAAACGCAAGGCTTGAATGTTTTCAAGAACGCCTAAGACTGGTTTTGATTTTTGTCAGTCGATCCACAGATTAAAGTAACCCAGTATAAGAACTTTCTTGCCCATTATGAAGAGGTGTAAGGTCAGCTCGAGGAATCCCTCCGAGCAGGAAAAGCAGTGGCTTTGGGGTAGTAGACCACATCAGCAATACAGAAGCAATACGGAGTGGTAATACCACAGGTGTTACACACTTGAAAAAGGTGGAACTGGAGAGATGGGAATTCAGGCAAGGTGAGTTTGACACTATGAATTAAAACTTTGCTTCTTTGTTCCCCACTGATGACCTTGAAACCCCTGGAAAAAGACTATCAAAGTAGATGAATACCTTATCGCCAGGTTTCAGTTACACCCCCATGTGGCTGTGTGTTGTGATCTCTTCTTCAAACGATGATATCCAAGCGCAATGTATGAAGCAATAAGTTTATTCAAGATAACTCTCCAGTACTGCCATCAATCGGCAGAGTCCCGTCCAATTGCTTATCATCGCCGCTCATAACATTCTATTGCAAGGTTCTTACACGTTACATCACCTAAGGATTCTAATTTATTAATGCAAACACAAAATTTAACACTCTGGCCTTTAGTTAGTAGATATAAAATGTTAAGAAACCTATTTTGGGCTAATTGCATGTCAATAAAATAATCTGTTCAACAGCTGCTGGTTGAGATCCAAGAATTGACCTTGTGTCACTGTCAGTCAAGTGGTTTTTGTAATACTTGATTAAGGAGGGACATAGATCACTAGAGAAATGAAGTACTGGACTGATGCCATGCTTGATCAGGAAATCGGGGACAGGAAGGGTTTCCTGGAGGGGACGTTATGGTCACTGAGAAGATAATGACAGCTCGGAACAGGATGATCATTATGATTAGAGCGCATCTTAATGATGTCTCGCGAGTGGATGCAGACATTGAAAATGGCGCCGTACAGGAGAAAGATAAGGCGCTTGATGGAGCTGAGCCTGCAGTTATCCCCTCACTTTGTGACAGAGATAATGGACGAGTGGCCAAGCTGCTGAATGCATTAAGATACAAAGTGTAAGACAGGCGCCTCTTGAGAGCGATGTAAGGATCAGATATAGCCAAAGGTACACACAGTGCTTTTAAACCAGTGACGAGCTCGCCCTTGTACAATGGATGTAAAAGTGTAAGTGCTAATGAGGGACCCGTGATCCTTGGTGTTTGGCTAGCTGTGCGTTACAGGAACGAGAAAGACCCCAGAGCAAACCCTAGTGCTTTCTTATAGGACTTTATTTTCCTTCAACTAAGTTTTTTTTTTTAAATGCAGGTATAACATGAGCACAAAGGGAGTGCGTCCGCTATTGCTACCTACAAGCTCTAAAGACTTTAGTGCTATATGTATACTCAGCAAACATTGACTCTCACTGGACAGCCGCCACTTGCATCAGAAATGAGAGGGGAAGAGACCTAGAAGATAGCAGGCTCGTGTTAAATGTAGGAATGTTTGTGTGTCTGTGTAAAGTCAAAATGGAGGTGATGGAGGTTATAAGAAATGCACGGAGCACCCACCCTCCACAGGGTAATAGCTCTATGTCAGACAGAAAAGCAACAACTTGACACAAAAGGTTATCAGAGCCCTTGAGAGTGAATAGTTGTTAACAGGTCTAAGGTAGCAAGCGATTCACCAATGGACAGCAAAAGTGAACGTATCCTCTGTTCTCATTCTTCTTTTTCATATTAACCTTTTTTAAATACAAGCAAAACACATGCAAACAATTTTCTCACCAGTTCCACCTATACATGTTCTTGGTAAATCACCGATATCATTCAATTTTTACACGTGCAACCTGCAGTACCATATATAAGATTCTAGACCTCGCCAAGGTACACCGTTTCCTATGACTCGTGAGGGTTGGGCAGCAAATATGTAGTGAGGGGGGGGCCCCATATGTCTTTAGGGCTCGAGGGCCGTGGTAGTTCATCTGTGTATAGTACCAGTTGAGACCTGCAGTAAGCCAGGTCGGACAGCCAGTGTTTCTTAGTGGGTATAGCTCGTTTATCCCAGTGTAGAGCTACTTTCTACTTCGCCAGCAAGCGGTACAGCGCCACAAATTTACAATCGACCTGCTGTAGGTCTTTGACCAATCCCAGCAGAAACACCCTAGGATCGCAGTTCACCTGCTCAAGCACCATGTCTGTGAGTGTCCCTGTAACTTTGGTCCGATATCGTCTAACAGAGGTGGAGTGACAAGCCATGTGCAGGAAGTCTGTATCCGCTGCCCCACATCTCACACAGTTTGCATCCCTCCTCAAACCAAATCTGTGTGTAATATATTTGGTGCAAATATTTAAAGTGTATTTTATTCAAATTGCCATTGGATTTTAGAATTTGCAGCTGTGCACAACAGAATTTCCAGTCTGCCATCTCGTGGCCTATAAAGAACTGCATTCCAAATCCCCAATGCCCTATCCAGGACCTGCGGCCAATCCGTTTGTGCTGTGTTATATAACTTAGGGGCATATTTATACTCTGTTTGCACCAAATTAGCTTCATTTTTGTTTACTCTGATTCGGTGCAAAACTAACTCCATATTTATACTTTGGTGCTAAACCCGTCTAGTGCCAAACTTACGGAGCTAAAGTCAATTTCTGGAAGTGGAAACCCATCTAGCCTTAATGGGATGCAAGGTAAGCGTTCCTGTGCAAAAAATGACTCTATGGCCATAACGCCATATTTATACTCCTGTGCAAAAATGGTGCACGGGAGGGAGGACGGGTCAAAAAATGGTGCAAAGCTTGCTTTGCTCAATTTTGTAAAGCCTGGGTCAGGGCAGGCGTTAGGGGGCCTGTTGGCCTATTTCCATGGTGGAAAACCATGCAATAAGCCCACAGGTGCCCTCCCCAGGCCCCAGGGACACCCCCACCCACACCAGAGGGACAGCGTAGAATGGAGGACCCCATCCCAGGTAAGTACAGGTAAGTATATTTTCTTTACGTGCCATTGGGGGCCCTGAAATGCGGCCCCCTGCATGGCACTGGGTGCATTGTCCATGCCCAGGGGACCCTGGTCCCTTGTGCTGGCCATTGGGGTGGTGGGCATGACTCCTGTCTTTTCAAAGACAGGATTCATGTGGTATGGAAGATTTTGCATCAGAAAGTGACTTTAGGCAGGTTAGAGTGCTTTTTTTTTACTCTAACTAGCCAAACGTCATTTTTTGGTGCAAAAACCCCTTCTTCCATACTGCCAGCCCAACCCGACTAAAGTAAATTTTTTTGCTGCTAGCCTACCCTTTGCACCAGCTTGCACCATTACATAAATATGGTACTCGGCTGCGTAGGAAAGAACCATCTTGCCTGGCATGTTACCCCCATTTTCACTTGTGTGTCAGTTTGTTTTTGCCTGTCTTACTGGGATCCTGCTAGCCAGGACCCCAGTGCTCATAGTTTGTGGCCTGAAGGAGTGTCCCTGTGTAGTGACTAACTGTGTCACTGAGGCTGCTAATCAGAACCTCAGTGCTTATGCTCTCTCTGCCTTTAAAATTGTCACTACAGGCTAGTGACCATTTTCACCAATTCTAATTGGCCCACTGGAACACCCTTCTAATTCCCTAGTATATGGTACCTAGGTACCTGGGGTTTTGGGGTTCCAGGAGATCCCTATGGGCAGCAGCATTTCTTTTCCCACCCATAGGGAGCTCAGACAAATCTTACACAGGACTGTCACTGCAGCCTGAGTGAAATAACACACATGTTATTTCACAGCCATTTTACACTACACTTAAGTAACTTATAAGTAACCTATATGTATAACCCTCACTTGGTGAAGGTTAGGTCCAAAGTCACTAAGTGTGAGGGCAATTTCCCCAGACTTTGTGAGTGCGGGGACACCATTACACGCGTGCACTACATATAGGTCAATACCTATATGTAGTTTCACAATGGTAACTCCGAATATGGCCATGAAACATGTCTAGGATCATGGAATTTCCCCATGCCAAGTCTTGTATTGGGGTGCCAATTCCATGCATCCCCGGGGCTCCAGCATGGACCCCGGGTACTGCCAAACCAGCTCTTTGGGGTTTTCACTGCAGCTACTGCTGCTGCCAATCCTCAGACAGGGTTCTGCCCTCCATGGTCTGGGCAGCCCAGTCCCAGGAAGGCAGAACAAAGGATTTCCTGTGAGAGAGGGTGTTATATCCTCTCCCTTTGGAAATAGGTGTTAAGGGCTGGGGAGGAGTAGCCTCTCCCAGCCTCTGGAAATGCTTTGAAGGGCACAGATGGTGCCCTCCTTGCATAAGCCAGTCTACACCGTATCAGGGAACCCCCAACCCCTGCTCTGGTGCAAAACTGGACAAAGGAAAGGGGAGTGACCACTCCCCTGTCCATCACCACCCCAGGGGTGGTGCCCGGAGCTCCTCCAGTGTGTCCCAGACCTCTGCCATCTTGAATCCAGAGGTGTGAGGGCACAATGGAGGCCTCTGAGTGACTAGTGCCAGCAAGTGACGTCAGAGACCCCTCCTGATAGGTGCTTACCTCTCTAGGTGGCCAATACTCATCTGAGGGCTATTTAGGGTTTCTCCTGTGGGCTTTTCCTCAGATAACGATTTGCAAGAATTCACCAGAGTTCCTCTGCATCTCCCTCTTTGACTTCTGCCGAGGATCAACCGCTGACTGCTCCAGGACGCCTGCAAAACTGCAACAAAGTAGCAGGACGACTACCAGCGACATTGTAGAGCCTAATCCTGCCAGCTTTCTCGACTGTTTCCTGCTGGTGCATGCTCTGGGGGCAGTCTGCCTTCACCCTGCACTGGAAATCAAGAAGAAATCTCCTGTGGGTCGATGGAATCTTCCACCTGCTCCAGCAGGCACCAAACTTCAGCATCACCTGTACTCTGGGACCCCTCTCATCCTGACGAGCATGGCCCCCGGAACACAGGTCGTGGATCCAAGTGACCCAGACTGTCTAACCGTCCAAATTTGGAGGAGGTAAGTCCTTGCCTCCCCTCTCCAGACAGTAATCCTGTGTACTGCATGAACTGCAGCTGCTAAGGTGTCTGTGCACTTTTGCAAGGAATCCTTCATGCACAGCCTAGCCCAGGTCTCCAGCACTCCGTCCTGCATTGCTCAACTCGCTGAGTTGACCGCTGGCTTCGTGGGACCCTCCTTCGTAGTGTGGAGATGATCGACATGCTCAGTTTTCTTGAAACCATGTTCAAGGGCTTCTGTGGGTGCTGCCTTCTTGTGCGTGGGCTCTTTGTGTTGCTGAGGGCCCTCTCTGTCTCCTCTTCCAAGTGGCGAACTCCTGGTCCTTTCTGGGCTCAGGCAGCACCCTTTTTCCTCAACCACAACCTTTGCAGCTAGCAAGGCTTGTTTGCAGTCTTTCTCCAAAGAAACAACTCTGCATTCCCCAGCACTCCATGGTACATTCTTTGTGCAAAGGAGAAGTTCCTGGCATCTTCCGTTGTTGCAAAATCTTCAGCTTCTTCCACCCGGAGGAAGCCATTTTGCACCTTCATCCGGGGTTTAGTGGGCTCCTGCCCCCCCCAGACACTTTTGTGACTCTTAGACTTGGTCTCCTACCTTTGCAGGTCCTAAGGTCAAGGAATCCGTCTTCAGTGCTTTGCACTCTGTTGTGGTCTTTGCAGAATCTCCTATCACAACTTTAATGTGTTTCTGGGGAAGTAGGGTCACTTTACTTCTACTTTTCAGGGTCTTGGGGTGGGATATCCTAGACACCCTTAGTGTTTTCTTACACTCCCAGCGACCCTCTACACACTGCACTAGGCCAGGGGTCCCTAAGTGGTTCGCATTCCACTTTCTTAGTATATTGTTTGTGCTGTCCCTAGGCCTATTGCATCCTATTGTATTCTACAGTGTTTGCATTACTTTTCTAACTGTTTACTTACCTGATTTTGGTTTGTGTGTATATTTTGTGTATTTACTTTCCTCCTAAGGGAGTATATCCTCTGAGATATTTTTGGCACATTGTCACTAAAATTAAGTACCTTACATTTTAGTAACTCTGAGTATTGTGATTCTTATGATACAGTGCTATATGATAAAAGTGGTATAGTAGGAGCTTTGTATGTCTCCTAGTTCAGCCTAAGCTGCTCTTCTATAGCTACCTCTATCAGCCTAAGCTGCTAGAACACTACAAATCTACTAATAAGGGATAACTGGACTGGCACAAGGAGTATGTACCATCAGGTACCTATTATAATCCAGGCCAGGCTCCTACAGGCTGGTGCACAGAAATGGTGCAAACCGGTACTAAACATTTTGGTGCAAAACTTAGTTGGTGCAGTTTTGCACTAAAAAGTATAAATCAGGGCCTTAGTGACCAGGCTCTGACTTGTGTTGCTCGTGACTAAGGTCTGTAGTGCACTAAAGGTGCTCCTCTGGGAACGGGGGGAAGAACTCACATGGGGCAGCTGTGTTGGGGTCCTACATGAATGTCAGTAGCTGGGTGCGGAGTGGCATGTGTAGAAAATAATTGACTGTCACAAAGGTACTATTATTGAATGCATCACCAATACTTTTCAGACACACACCAGCAAGTAGCCAAACCGGCGAGCCCTCCATAGTGACGGATATCACTGGATGATAGCAATGGCAATGCTGGCGTGCACAGGGGGTCTACCTGCTCTCACTCCCAGCATCTGCCTGGCCTCCGTGGTGGAATGGACTGTATTGATTTCTGTGCGCGTCAGTCACTCTCCTTTGAGCAGTGGGTGAGCCCGGATTGAAACGGGATAAGCATCGTCATGTTGCAGTGCAAGGTGTGGCATATAATCATGTGGCACATACCAGTAGTGCACAAGTGGGCCTCTGGGCGCAAATAATATAAATGAAGCCTCAGCATGAATACGGTAGTGTAAGTATATCCCAAATGATCCTTGGTTGTTTTCCAGTCATGCTAGAGTTAGTAGTTGTGTCCTAATTTGTCAAAAAATATATAGTGGCAAAACAATGGGTATGTTAATAAATAGATAGAGGAGCTTGGGCAGTAACACAGTTTTCATAATGGCTATCCTCTCTGGTAAGTAAAGCAGCAGACGAGACCACATAGAGATCTGATCTTCTAATTTCGAGATAGCCCTACCATAATTGTATCTAAGTATCAGGTCAGGATCTCAATGAATCCATTCCCCTAAATATTTAACAGGGTCCGTACTCCACAACAAGGGGAACACGAGTGGGTACTCAAAAGTACTGGGTGTTAATGGAAAAATGGCTGACTTCGACCAGTTGATGTTCACCCCGAGTATCGTTTGAACCTGACATATTCATGGATCACAGGTGCCAAGTGTAGAGGAGGGTCTCTTTCATACAGCACCACTTCATCTGCATAGAGGGGGAAATAATTATTGGATGCAGCTGAACCTTCAGTTCAGAGGTTGCATGTCTCTGTCGAATTATACAGGCCAGTAAGCCCAGCGTTAAAGCACATAATAATGGAGACATGGGACATCCCGGTCGTGTTCCTTGTGGGAAATCCTACGGATATGTGACCATTGACACGTAGCCAGGCCACTGAGTCAGTGTATAGTTAGCGAATCCAATGCTGAAAAGCTTCCAGCATTCATATACCAGCCATGATTGTAAACATGTAGGGCCAGGCAATAGAGTCAAAAGCTTTTGCAGCATCCAGTTGGACTGCAACTGCCTGCAAAGAGGGTGCATAGGCTATGCTCTGTGGACTGAGCTGGTATGAACCCAGAATGGTCAAGTAATACCAGGTTGGGCAGTAGTGGTTGGAGCTGCATCACCAGTATCTGTGCTAGTATTTTTGCATCTATATTGATTAAAAACAGTGGTCTCTATGACTTGCAATGTTCTGGCATTTTGTCAGGCTTCAGCAGTACCACTATGAGAGCTTCATGCAGTGAAGGAGCAACACCTGCTTATGGTACGTTTCTTCATATAAGGCATATAGGTGCATGGCAGGGAGGTCAGTGAACTTCCCGGGGCCTTACCATACGGTAAAGTGCGCATGGCGTCTTTAACCTCCTTGAGTGTTTTAGGTTGAGCTAAATACGCGCGTTGTCTGGGGGATAGCCACGCTTGTGCCACATTGTTTAGGTATTCACCAATTTCATACTCTGTGGCAGATGGACGGGCATCATATAGGCAGGTGTAGAAGTGTGTGAAAGCAGTAAGGGCTGATGGGGACTCATAGTGTGTGTTTGCCTCTGTTGTAGTTATCTACACAATGTGGTCTGGGACGCAGCTTCGTGGCCAAGCTACGACAGGGTCGGCCTCCCTTCCGATATGTCCTGACTATATGTTGCTTGGATATAAAATTCAACTCTTGCTCTGCTAATTCATTAAAAGAAGTAATGTGTTCCTGAGTGGCAGCTGGGGTGGCATGTTTAGAACTGGACTCATAGTCACGCTCCAGGGATCGCAATGTATCTTCTATGTTTCGTATTTGGGTGCGTATTGCCTTCAACACTCCCGCTTGCAAACTAATGCATACATACTGGATTGTGACCTTGAATACCTCCCATAGTGTAGCCAACCCCTACACAGTGTCAATGTTTTTTTTCAAGATATTCCGAAAATGGCTGAACATGTCCCATCCCGAAACACTGGGTCCAGCATTGCCAAAGCATGGAACCTCCATGTGATTGGGGCAGGAGTAATGGTAGGGATCAATAGCAGTAACTTCACTGGTGCATGATCAGACACCGTTTTATGCACATGTGTAACTTCCTCCACCCCAGGCACAGACCTCTAGACACCAACCAATAGTCCAGCCGAGACCATGATCTGTGTACTGAGGATGTGTGTGTGCCCTTTTTAGTGTTAGGTTTCGGAGCCTCCACAAGTCCACAAGGTCATATTCTTCTAAGCCAACTCCTATAACCCTGGCAGACTGCTTGCCATGCCAGTCTATTGTGGCCAAGCTATTCATGTCAGGGTCCATGTAGGTGTTAAGGTCACCGCCCCCAAACAGTATTCGTCAGTGGTAAGGTGTGACTGTGGTGCCATAGCGCCTTGTATAAACCAAGGTCGTCAACATTTGGGCCACAGGTATTCACTAAAGTTATGGGAGTGCTATATAAGCTTCCCTGTACCAGTGCAAGGCAACCCTTCTCATCTACTATAGAATGCGTAACTGCAAAAGGCACCACATGTTTCACCAGGATCATGAGGCCCCTCGAGTAGGAGGAGCAGGACAATGCCAACTTATAAACTGCCCATCTGCTTCCAATGGCCAACTCTGTACTGAGTTTAATATGTGTATCCACAAGAATGTGATCTAGATTTTATGTTGTTCTATATGGGAAAGTGCAAGTCAAGTCTTGTGAGGACTATTAAGCCCCTGTATGTTCCAAGTCAGTAGGGCTTTGTGTCCCCCTGGTCGGGGCCATAACAACATCTGTGTATTGTACGCGATAGTAGTCATCCAACTGCGTAATGTGTTGTGCACTAGAAGAGTAGTGTAGTAAGTCATACTCTGGTGGAATTGATAACAACTAACAAACAACCCTACCACCACCCACTTCAACTTCCCAAACTTGCTAAAGACATCCCCAGTGTAAAAAAAATAACATCATAAACCAAGTCATAACATCATACAACAAAGAATGGAATGTATTGTTACTCATCATAACCCTTTAGTGTGCACCCTCATGGGAACCACCAGGTTTCCAGTTCTCCTCCAGGTGATCGGGGGTGGCCAGGAAAATGTGTAATTGTGCCACCCAGCCTAGGTAGGGTGGGTGGTCCGGTCAGGTCTGTCCCCAGGTAGAATACATTTCCGTTCTTCTATCAGGGGCCCGTGGCACAGGGGGGCCTGAGATGTAGCCAGCGAAGCAGCCCAAGGCCAACCCCTATGTTAAGAGTCTTCCTCATCAATATCCTCTGTAGGCTGTTACCGTTTCTTCCTTTTAAGAGTCTTGAGAAAGTCCTTTGCCACCTGAGGGGTTGCTAATATCTTCTGATTTCCACCATAGTCGATACAGAGGGGTGCCAGGTAAAGCATGGCATAGGAGACCCCAGCCTTAGGCAGTTGTCTCTTAAATGGTAGAAATTCCCAGCGGGCCACCTGACCTGCCATCATAAAGTCTGGGTAAAAGGCCCACTGGTATTCAAGCTTTCTTCTCACATGCCAGCATGCAAACTGTGTCTTGATCGTGGAAGTTTAGCAATTTCATGATGAATGAGTGCCCCAGAGCGCAGACGCGCAATAAGTGAGCTTTGTGCTCTTTCTACCACCAACGGATGTGATAAGTTTCTCACCCAAATAGCATGGTAAGCATTGTTTCCATTTTGCCCGTGTTGGTCAGTTCTTGGACTCCAGTGATGCGCGAATTAATATGGTGTGATCGGGCGTCCACATCCTCATTTTTGGCCTGGATTACTGCCAATCACCTTCTCCATGTTCAAGCAATTTGTGCTCACAGACTGTAGATAGTCTTCCACTGTGGATATCCATTGCTATGCTGCTGGGAGTCACGTTGATTGTTTATCCATCTTCGCCGCATATGGTCCATACGTAGATTCAGGGAGTCTATTTTCTCACCAGTGGACTGGAGACTTTACTGCATGGCCATCAGCAGTTGCACTCTGAGCGCCGAGTCCTGCTCTTGACCCAGCTGAGCATCTTCTGGATGTTTTTTCAGGATGGCTATTTTAAAAAATGAGGCAGGTTTGACTTCGATCAGCTTTTTCCATGGCCTCCGGCGGGCCTTTCCCTGCACACTTCAGAATCTCTAAGGTTAGCAACCTGCCCATGGGCTTGGGAATAGTGAATGTGCTAGACTTCCTACCGGGTGGTGCAGCAGCGCCCATGGATAGCCAGGTACCTGGTATGTCCGCCAGCCCTCACCTCTCCACTGGGGACACAGTTAGATTCATGATAGCATCCATTGTGAAGGCACCATAATCGCAGTCCAATTGTTATTTATTTTCTCATCCCCCGCTTTAGCATTTACCAGTGCAGACCTTCTATTGCACCTCACAGTCTCTTGGTGATGTTCAGCAAGCAGCTATGGCAGAGAGAGAGGTGATAAATATTTTGTTGTAACGCAGGTGCAACCCCCTCCGGAGTGCAGCCGTCTCTGATGGGTCTCCAGCAGCAGGTCCTGTAGCGCTAAGCAGCCCGTGTACCTCAGAGTGGGCCCACAGGCCTTGACTCAATGTGCCGAAGCTTGTGTGTGCAGGCCAAGCGCTCTTGGTGGGATCTTTTTCCAGCACTGTCCTCTCATTTCATCTTTAGGGGATGCAGGGGTGACACAGGACGGGCGGCAAGCAGGTCTCACGCTCCCCCCGAGGAGACCGCTGCTCTCGGCAATCACTGATTGTAGGCCAGTACTCCGCCTCCACCCAGTTTACTCACTGCAGTTAGTGGGAACCTCCAGGCCAGGGTCTTAGGGCTGTTCCCATTGGGCCCGCACTCAGCCACAAGAGCCACCACGCTCAGCTCACCACACACTGTAGCAGGTTCTTGATGTGGTAATTCCGGCTTTCTCTGGAAAGAGACCACCGGCGCTGCTCAGTTGGGTGTTGCTAGTTAAAAGGCAGTCACTGTGGCAGCCCTGCAGCTCCCAGGCAGTCTCTGTCACAATCTGCTGTCTGGGTTCCCCTTCCTCCTCTTGAGGCCTGCCCATGCAAGATCTCAGCCTCGGGCCATTATCG
Source organism: Pleurodeles waltl (assembly GCF_031143425.1). Lineage (NCBI taxonomy): Eukaryota > Metazoa > Chordata > Amphibia > Caudata > Salamandridae > Pleurodeles > Pleurodeles waltl. Next base: position 252,175,296 of record NC_090449.1, on the reverse strand, counting down.
CGGGCCAGCGAGTTTCAGGCAGAAATTTTTGGGTTCAGATGTCCACCCCCTCTATTGCTAGACAAAGCCCCCCTTTTGCGGGGTTCAACAGCCGGATGGCAGGAGTCCAGTCAGATTATTCGTCCCAGCCGGCAGAGTTGGACTAAGGTGCAGCCATCTTGCCGTGGACTCACTGTCACCCTCCCTCCGTTCTCATTCTTGACATGACTCGAGCATGGCTAGCAGACAAACCTCAACAGCTTCACCACCCAACTTACAGCAAACGCAATGTCTCTGGGATACACCCTCGACACAGACCTGTCATTCAAGGAGCACAACTCTAAGAAAACCAGGGCAACATGGCACCACCAGTCCCGCCTGAAGAAAAGTGGAACCCTCCAACCCAAAACTGATTTTGAATGAAGAGTGCATGCACCGGCCCTCTCCCGCTAGACAGAGGTAGCGCTTTACTCAATGATCTTCCTGACTCTACACTGGAAGCCAGAAGGGACTGGCACCCTGACACTCAAGGAACTTCATTGGCTCCTCCTACAGGACTACTTTAAGTTCAAGGTGAGCTGCACCATTTATACAGCATACGGAGACCCAAATTCCTCGCTGGGTTTTGTTTGGCCATTCACAGTGGAATCCAGAGGATCCATTGAGAAATGGGTAATTACCGGGTGAACTGGTAATTATGGGTCCGATTCACCTTGTAATTCCCCATTCTTCTGTGCAGTTTCTCCCAGACTTTTTAGCTGTTTTGAACTGAATTCTCTGTGGTAACCAAGAGAGGTCCACAGTGTTTCCATCAGGCATCATAATCCAGTAAACCTGGTACGGCCCATTATGGCCCCATCTGGATTATCGGGAAACTCGTAATGCGGACAACGCAGAACACACAATTAAAGGATTCAACAGATACTGCTTCAGGGGTCACAGCTTAACATCTCTTCACCTAACAAGGAATTCTTTAGTTTTATTATGTAAATGTTTTTCATTATGAATTAAAGTTATTTGATTGTATAAATTCTATAACTGTTAAGTCTATTAACGGAGCCAACATAATCTTGGAATTTGACCGTGGTTTTTCTTTAACTCTCTAGAAGAAAGCTGTTACTTCCCTTTTATCTAAGGTTGGTAAACCCAAATCACATATCAAACTTTGTGATCTCATAAAAAATATTCCACCGCCCCTGAATTCAATTTTCTGGTACAAACAATAATTTTCAACTAATTACTAATTAATTCCTGTAGTCTTAATATCATATTTATAAAGCTTAAATTTATTAATGTTCAGATAATGTTTATTGTTCCTACACTTTGCCTATATTTTAATGATTAAACCTAGCATTTATACTTATTGTAATCCTATTTGTACCTTTATTGAGTAATTCATGTATTTTTGACTCTGTTTTCTTTCATATGTTTTCTGTCCTGGTATGCCTAACACTACTGCCTTTTTTCTGGTTATTACAAAACTTACACAAAATCTGAACCCAATAACCCTGCCCCTGCCTTGGCGGGGAGAGCATTATGGGATGCTCGTAGAAGACAACTCAAAATTCAAGTTCTCCAATCCACTGCAGATAGGCATATGCAAACAGCAGTTGCATTTCTTTTGGGTGGGGATAGCTTATTACAATGTCTTGGTTTGCCTTGCCAAGAGAGCAGTATGGGAACTCGGACTTTGAGACTAGAGGTGTGCGACCCAATAACTTTACAGGGTTGAGTCGAGCCAGAGCCAAGTTCAGGGTCTGGCTTGGCTCTAAGGGCCCGTGAATGAGCTGAGTCTTGAAAACGTTTTGCATGTCATTTGTGCAATACACCTAAACATCTGATTAAGTCTCTATGAGAGTCAAAGAGGTGTATCTCCTAAAAACGCAGAAATCTTTCACCATACTATAGCCAGGGCCACTGGAATTATGCGACAGGAGAGGACCAAATTATGTAGCAGGGTTGAGAAAATTATGCAGCAAGAAAAGGCAAATTATGCAGCATAATGATACACATTTTGTGACAGTATTACTTTATTATTTTGTCATTTTTAGGTTGAGCGCGCAAGCGCTTTGTCCTGTTGTAAGCATTTTGAGCTTTTGACCACGCACATCAATTTAATTCGTTCCTAGGCTTGCCTTTCAGAAATCACATGATGTCATTGGTAAATGCTTTACTTTTGTCCCGCCTTGAGGGTGTTTTTGTCAATCCTTGCAGACTGCCCTTGATACATGGATTATTGCACGATTGCTGATATACTTCAATGTGGCCGAACATTTATTTTATCTCTTGTCTCTCCCATTCGTGCTGCATGGTGGCCATGGTGTTCAAAGCGCAAACAGACACAACAGTGTGAACTCGATCGGCGGTATTGGTGCGCTGGTCACATTGTTCACAGTTACCTCATCAGTCATTTCTTGTGGCTCGCCCCTTAAAATACTTGAAAATGGTAAATGCTTTACATAAAACAGAAATCCCAAAGTGAAAGCGGCTCTCCAGGCACAGCAGGAGAGCAGACAGTACAATATTCACTGCACTCAGGAAACCTGACCCCATAATGCTTTGCAGGGCATTACTTTTATAAAATATTTTTGCTCATAAATCAGCCTGTGGTGGTCCAAGGACAATGGGACCACCTGCAAAACGTTCAGCATGACATGCTCTTTCTGTCTACATCATATCTGCGTCCCCACACTAGGTTAGTGGGGACCCCAAAATAATAACCCCTCCCACCATTCAGTGTCTTCTTAAATATTCTCATGGCTAGAACTTTTGTTTTACAGCTGGGAATAGCCTCTGTTTTAAGAACTTTGTTTGTAATATTATTGCTATAGGCCTACTACTCCTGAAAATGTATAATGCACTATTCTCTAAAGAGGTTCAATATATGGTCACACTGCATTATTTAATGCAATTTTCTGTTTGTGTGATTATGCTCTCTAGGGGTTAACTATATTGTTACATGACCATGTTTCTTACAAATTTTATTTTCATTGTGGTGTCCTCTATGGGCTGTTTTAAGCATTACAGTCATATCAACATACAAAAATATTTGTGGCACGGAAAATTGCCCCATAATGTTTTGCAGGGCATTACTTTTACAAAACATTGTTGTGCATAACTCAGCCTGTGGTGGTCCTAGGACAATTGGACCACCTTCAAAACATTGACCACAATGTGCTCTTTCTGTCTATGTCATCTACGGGTCCCCACGCTATGTTGAAATAATAACCCCTACCACCATTAATTATATTTTTAACCTCTCTCATGGCTGGAACTCGTGTTTTACAGCTAGAAGAGGTTATGTTTTATTGGCTTTGTTCATGAATTTCATTGCAATACGTCTGCTAGCCTTAAAAATGGATAGTACATTACATTTTCTAGGGGCTAAAAATATGGGTACACTCCAAAACTTTCTCCTATTCTTTTTCATGTGGGTTTGCTTTCTAAGGACTGTCTGTATAGTTACATGATCATGTTTATTCCAAATGCTATGTTTATTGTGGTGTTCTCTGGGGGCTGTTCTGAGCATTGAAGTCAACATACTATAATAACTGCGGCACGAAAACTCATCACATAATGCTTTGCAGGGTATTACTTTTACAAAATATTTTTGCTCATAACTTAGCTGGGGGTGGTCCTGGGACAATGGGACCACCATTCAAATGCTTTTTCTGTCTACATCATCTCTGGATTCCCACACTAGGTTAGTGGGGACCCCAAAATAATAGCCCCTCCCACCATTCAGTGTCTTTTAAGCTTTCTCATGGTTAGAACTGCTGTTTTACAGCTGGGAAAAGTTTTGTTTTAAAGGTTTTGTTTGTAGTATCATTGCTGTAGGCCTCCTAGCCCTAAAAACACCATCTAGAGGCTAAGTATATGGTTGCTCTGCATTACTTTCTCCAGTTTTTTTCATGAGGTTATGCCCTTACGGGGCTAACAATATAGTTACCTGAAAATGTTTCTTACAAATGATATTTTTTGTTATGGTGCCCTGTAGGTGCTGTTTTGAGCATTAAAGTCTAATGTCAAAAGTTATTTCTGATAATATTTTATATGATAATTGTATGTTTTAATAATCTCTCCTTATTACGATTATCACCATGATTCAGGCCATCTTAACATCCTTACTACACTATGACCGTTCGAACACTCTTGATGTGGTTGGGTGACCCGTCTAGTTTATTTCTCCTCTGTAGCTGTCTTGTGTCTTTTTGATGACATTGTGTTAGCTAGCCAGCAGCTCTGATGGTGGGGTGGTGAAACTGGTATTCTATTGGAATTAGCATGGCAGATGTAAATTAGGATGCTGAATGGCAACATTTTTATTTTTTGCTGCAGACAGAGGAAGAAGGTAACTGGAAGTGCTTTAGTTATATGCAGGGGCACTGAATTGTATGGCAGGAAAAGGTGCAATTATGAGGCAGAGTTGACTAATTTATGTGGCAAGGAAAGTCTAGTTCTGAATTTACAATGCCAATAGCTCTAACTCAAGCAAAAGCAAGACCTACTGCATCGCAAATGCTTCTTAACCTTGGTAACACTGCATGGGCTTTGGTTACACCTCATTAGTGCCAGTTTAACACCCAAATATAGCAATAAGCAACATAAAGGTAACCAACCCAGCTTTGCAAAGGGCCTTCCACTTCACAGCAACTTGTGTAGCTCTATTTTTAGTAACTTTTGAACCGTTTGAGCTAGAAACAATTTTTTTGTTAAATTCTGCAGATTTTGCGCCACATGATGGATTACGTGTCAAATGCGGCAAGTCTATAATTATGCAAAAATAGCTGCAGCCAAACAATCGCATAATTCCAGTAGCCCATACTATAACTAATTATATCACTGCATTTAGAAGCTTTGATTACAATTTTTAAACAAACCTAGAAACATTCATGCCCCCTTCATTGAAGAGAAAACCTGTAGTAAACTAAGAGGCAAACTGGTTGTTATGTGACCCTATCCGTTCCTGAAATCTTATTGTTGATGGAGCAACATTATAGTTTATAAAATCAAACACAAGGGAGATGTTTGCCTGGTATCACCCAATATGGTCAAGCATGGCAGTCGGAATTGATCCCAGGTTTTCTGGTTTTACATTGTGCAATTCAACCACTAGATGGGTGTCTGTTTGTTGCTCTTACTTTTCATCAAAAGTTAGTGTTTTGTCTTCAATTCTCAGCGCACGAGGTTAGAGAATTGGAGGCAGGCCGATGCCACATGAAAGCTCGACATGTTTTGGGTTTGAGTGTCTGAGACCCTGAGTTGAGCGAGAGTCAAACAACTGGTTTAGCCTTCAGAGACTCGTCCACCTCTAGCTAAGAACACTTAACCTTTGAATTTATCAAAAAACTATGTAACCCCCCAAAATTATATTTAATCATTGTTTGCAGCTACCAAAAATTGGTAAATGGAACAAACCCAAAGAAATAATATTCTGGCCGGAGGTAAGATATCTTTTTCTGCAGCTTCCATTTCTTATTTAGGGTATTTCTGTATTCGTTCAATTACCTGCAACCCTTGCAAAATAGATTTTTATTGTGTAGCCTCTCGCCTCCTCACCTTACAGCAAAAGCTGAAGACTTTCATCTCCACATGTTCAACAAGATAAAACACCTTCTTCTTCAGTGCGTCCTTGGTTCCGCTGTCCAGTCCCTTTGAGCACCCACCTTCAAAGTACTGCTAATGCTGGTTTCCCTCAGCTGACTCGGGCTCCACTGGCAGGTATTCTCCAGACGGATGCCTGCCTGGCTTCTAGCTTCAGAAAATTTGACCTGCTTCTTTAAGCTGCATCGGCTGCCCCTTGAAGGCAGAGTACAATTGAAAACAGCCCGACTCTCCATTAAACCCTTTCTTGTCTGCAAACCTGCACACCTGATTAACGTTTCTCCAGAGGGTGAAGGAATGTACAGACCTGCCAACCTATGGATGTTTTCACTGTTTGAGTACAGGGAGAAAGAGGCATGGCCTGGGCGAGGGCGTGGGCCACGATGCTTTGGATCCTATGCTCTGCCTAAATAGCCAGAGCTACTCCCCCATCCCTCTTGCCCCCCCCCACCCCCGACCTACAGCAACAAGATACACACACGGATGTGACGCCTCCAATGTCCCAGTGTGGGTTTAATTAAAGCCATTCTGTGAAAGGGTTCCCAGCTCACCGTATGATTGCGCCTGTTCCAAGTGTGGACGTGTGATAAGGCATGAAACTGTGTGAGATATGGCAGCACTAGTTGAGATGGCTGACCTGTATCTAGGACGTTAGTCCTCACTGAGCTATTGAAATACCTACATTTTAGACCAAACACACTCCTGAATGATCCCTCTATGGTCCCAAATCTTCAATGGCACAAACTGCTTTCAGGGCTACACAATCAATCAGATCTTCTAATTTACTGATCCTCCCCTTCCTGTCATTCCACACATAAGCCAAGATTTAAGAAGGCCTAGCGCCTCCTTGCTCCACATTAGTGTCATTTTTTATGATGCTAATGTGGCTCAACGAGGCCAAATTCACCATGCCAGATTTACAAAGTGCTTTGCGCCACTTTGTAATCCCTTGAGCCACAATATGCCTGTGCCAGGCATAATGTATGCAAGGGGGGGCGTTCCTACACTAGGGGGACTGCTAAAATGTCACAGTGGAATCTAGAGATTCCACTGCGCTATTTTTTACGGCTATTTTTAATGCCCGCCTGCACAGAGTAGGCTGTAAAAGGGGGCACACCATTATTCTTAATGGGCTCCTATGTACTTTGCAGGATTAGCACCAACATTTTGGGCGCTAATCCTGCAATGTACAACGATATTGACAAAAATGATGATGCTATTGTCCCTAACCTGAGCCATCTTGTACAGTATGTTAAATATGGTGCACACATGGTGACTTTAGGGGGGCGCTAAGGCGCGCAAGAAAAGTGGCGCTGCATATAATGCAGCACCACTTTGCTTATATTTGGGCCATAGTGTCTCCCATTACTATCCTATCTCTCCTTTAACTCCTTCCCTTCCATTCTTCTTTTATCCAATGCCCTTTCCTCTGGCTGATGTCCTGCTGGTGCAGTCTCATGTGTGAACAGAGACTAAATCGTCAGCTTGTCAAGCTGCATTCACTAAGCAACACCGTCGAGCTACTCCATGCAGAGCACCACGTGGCAAGGGGGTGCCAGCATCTTGAAGGCTAATCCCACCCTGTCTGCCACACTTTCTGCCTTATCCATCGCCTACTTTGCTCCATTGAATCCCCTTCCACCCCCCACATTTGCTATTCCCTCTAGTTAATGCCCATCAATGCTTCTTTACCCATCTTTTTACCTCTCTCTACTCACCCTTTTCCTATCCATTTTTACACTGGGGCATGGGATGAACTATTGGAGTGGCATTGCAGCGGTATGAGTCAGGGAAGACGGACAGCAAATGTTTGACTGCATTTCATATGAGTGAACACTTGACCTACTGATCCTCCTGAATGCAGATTGATGCTTCAGCTCTCCAACTGGATACTTCAAGTTGCCATCTTGAATTGGTCTATGTTATTAACAACAACAGTGGGGATAATTGTAATCAGTGGTGCTGGAACACTTTTAAGAGGGGGGTGCTGCAATCAGTGATGTCAGAGAAGTTGTGAACAAGTGTAGCGAATGAGCCACACCTTTCAGTAGGAGAATTGTGAGGGAACAGTGTGTGGCCAGCGGTGCATTTTGCAACATATTGTCCTAAATATGATGAAAGCATGGTGTGGCAAATTTACATACAGCAGAATTTCCATAGAAATGCCCCCTAGAAAGGGTCTATAAACAAGGACCATACATGCAGCTTTACTGCTTAGCCTATATGACACACACACCATAATGTATAAAAATCAAATTTATGTGCAAATTTATCATTTTTGAATCACACTAGTAAAGTGTTTTTTGATCCTATTAAAATCTTTGTTTCGATCACACTTTACTCAGTTACATAATGTGCCACATTTGTGTTTCTTTTGCAGGCAATGTATTTTAAATTATTTGTGTTTGTTTACAAATATGTAGATGTTGTTGTGTGTTAGAAAATATCTGACATCCTGCAACTTTTCCTTTCATACTTCTTGTACTATGGCAAGATTATCACTTGGTTCACCTTAACAAATTCCCTTGAATGGAAAGGAAAAGTAAAGGGTGATCTCCATGTTAAACAAGCAGCACTTTGTCAGGAGACACTACCTGTAGCTTGACTCCTGCTTTGATCTAAAAGAAAATGGACAAGTTAAAGACCTCTTTATTGCTCATGCGCCAACTGCGAGGTTCTCTTGGGCGGTGCTGTAGCACCTCCTGCACCCCTACCTCCAGTACTGCTGGTTGTCAAAAAACAAATATTGTTTGCAAATAAAATATTTAATTTGCCCTTTATTACAGGAGAGGTTGTGGTATAACAACTAGATCAGCCAATTTTGGAAGTGGGTTACCAGGTTTCGGTCTTAGCTCCAGCTCAACATCTTGTAATTCTGGGCAAATCACTTAATCACCCTGTGCCTAAAAATAAATTCCTTGTATAATGTCACTGGTGCTCATGTAAAGCGCTCCAATACCTTTGGGTCGAGTTTGCGCCACATAAAACTGCAAATAAAACCTGCAGACTTACATAATACACACATATGCTTTATCCTCCGTTCATCCAACTTTGGTCAAAGTTAGGCATGGAAAACGTGTCCGAGATACAACAAACCATGATTCTGCTGTCAATGAACCTCTTGACAGTTCTTTCTCCATTTCTTCCATTGCTCAAGTATTTCCTCGCTTTGTGCCTGCCACATTTTTTATGTTTTTATTCCCTTTCTTCTCTCTCACACTTCCCCTCTCTGTCCTTCCGCTCTCTGACTTCTTTCTCTCTTTCATCTCTCCCACCATTCTTTTTGCTATTTTAGTCCCCTCCAACTTCGATCTATTTTCCCTATTTTTTTATTCCAACTTTTCTCTACCTCAACCTACCCTTTCTCTCTCCTACAATTCCTCTCCTTGTCTCATCCGTACTCCCTGAACTGCCTCCAGGGAATGTATTATTACAGATACGATGCATTGACCAATTCTGTGTTGTGGCATATCCTTAAGTGTGTGTGCCATGCGCAGAACAGGATATTACACCATATAATAGCAAATCCACTTTTCCAGTGCAATGGGGAATCCTTCATGGACACTGGGAATAGAGCATTAGCGACAGGCAGTATGCCTTTTTAGTGTGCAGGTACCAACTGGCTTCCCATTTAAAGGGGAGTACGGATCACTGCGCAAGTGGGTACAGTGAGTCACTTCTTTGTACCTGCAGAGAGATGCCTATGGGGTCCGTGGGACCCTGAAGTCCCTCTTCCGAGGTGCAGAGGTGTTTCAAGGCATGGGCAAACTGGGCAGTTGCCCAGGGCCCCACCCCTTCCAAGCAGTTGGGCCTCCAGGAAAGTAAAGTTTCTCTATTGCTCACTATTGTGTATATTTGTAAATTATTCTTTAATGTGTGATTTAATATTGTTAGCCATTATAGGGCTCGAATTAGCAAAAATGGTTAATAAAGCTCAAAAGTTGTTCCAAACAGGGGCCCACAAAATATTTCTTGCCTGGGTCCCCAAAATCTGTGAGACGACACTCCAATGGTACATTAACTGTGTGCCACCTCTTTGAGATGTACAGTCAATGCACCTCCAAATAGCCTCTTTGTCTCTGTGCCAAAGCACAAGCACAAATGCAAAGGATTTCCTCACATGCATGAGGCACGTCCCCTTGATATCAGGTCGCAGCACATTTAGGGCTGAAGCTATCTGAATTACAGAAGGGGCACACAAGGATCTGCAGCCCCTTTAGTATACCAAAAGTGGGCACAAGCACCCCCTGGGAACTTTATATAATATGGCACCCGTTTGATGTTAACAGGCCACTGTAACTGTAAGGAGTGGAATTACAAGGACTCCTAGAGCCTGATGTCCTTTCTGGTCACACCACTACCTTCATGACTTCTGTGCTAGTGGTATCAGGTGCCTCTTTAGCTTCCCCGATTAATGTCAATGTGTGTGATACTTACAAATAGACCTGAATTGTTACCCAAAGCACTTTGTATATTGGGGCACACTGGCGGAAATATTGTCATGTAACTCCAAGCCTGTGGTCTATACACTGGCTGCTGGTCAGGTTTAATGTTCTCTGCGCGTTGTTCATTACAAATTTAAGTTATTTGATTTTATAGGTATAAAGGACCACCTGCTGTACATTATAAGGATATTGTAAGTCACAGACGCATTCAATAACAATATAGAGGAACGAGGCCTGGGTCTGGCTCTTTACTCACTGTAAACAAAAAATAAGATAAATATCAAGCATTTCTTGGTTCACTGGAGGACCAGAACTCATTATTCCAAGGTACCATACTGTGCCTACTGGTGGAAGAGAGTTGTGCGTTCTAGGCTCCACTATCCAGGAGCCAACCCTAAAAAACCTATCAGGCACCACATCACACGTTGCACAGAGCTCGTTACATGTCTTGAGCCAGGCTTTATTGCACCCTAGGCCTGCTTTCCAGCACTGAGTCACTGTAACAACCGCTCAGCGCCAACGTCCAGCTAAAGCGCCACAAAAACCTTTAAATAGACATGTATACTCTAAAAACCCATAACTAAAACAACACTACACCATACTATACAACACAACACATCATAACATAAAGTGGGAAATCTTGTCAGCACTGTATCCATACCGCTTACTCTCTCCCCCTCCAATCACAGCACTCCCTCTACTCTATCTCTCCCCTTCTCTCTGGTCACCATCACCCATCCTTTAACTCTCCTTGTCCTTTGCCCCCACTTCCTCTGCTGTCTTCTGTCATCACTTAGTTATCTCCCTCTCGCCGTGGACGCTTTGGGATCACCCTCGAGCTGTTTAAAAATGTTCTTTACATAAGTCGCTTTGACAAGAGCTTCCCTGCAGGATCCCGTTTCTTCGCAGCGTTTGAGAATAGGCCAAAGTTAGCTACACATTCGATACAGGCATCAGTGTCTCCACTGCAGCAGGCGGACTCACCCATGCTGCTAGTGCCGAGGTCACTCAGTGTGTGTGCGCATTTATGATAGTGTTCAGCACACAGCATCACTGGGTGAGAGTCGTCATTCAGGCTCCGCCCCCAGGTGAGTTTGTCTCTGGACACCTCTATCCGGCGTCCTCTACCGAGGTCTCCTCCAAGGGTTCCTGACTAGGTGTGAAAGGTGTCCTGTTTTGACCATTCATCACAGATTCCAATCCAGCCAATCACGAAGAGTTTCCCATTTAGGCTACCGATAGGGTCTCTAATCCAGGCCTTAATTAGTACAGGATAATGTACAAACCCTGCCCGGATTTCATCTGTCTGAGTCTCCATCAGGCTGTCCCTTTTAACCCGTTCTCTGGGTTGTAACCTTTCTGGATGCAGAAATTTATAAGCATTACTAATCTGTGCACATTGTAATAAGATGGGACAATACAAATATATAAAATATAAAAAGTCAATGGATTTCTCCAGAGCAAGCTTTGGGGTTGAGCATGCCATGATAGTGAATTGCCAGCAGGCAGGGATAAGTGCTCACAAACGGGCACCTCATCCCATGCGCCCTCTTCCCTGAACCTCACTTGGCTGTCTTTCATCTGGGTCAGATATCTAAGTCTGAGGGACTGTCCTTCACTTAGAGCACTTATCCCTGCCTGCTGGCAATTTACCATCGAGGCATACTCAACCCCAAAGCTTTCTCTGGAGAAATCCATTGACTTTTCAAAATGTTCTTCTCTTCCTTGCATTATCCTGGCCATCCCTTGTTAAGTCTGGTGTAAACCAAGAGTTTTTGATTTTACTAGAATTAGATTATAAAACACTTACTTATAGGAGCATCAGCCATCCCTTTCCATCCATTGGTCTTTTATTTTTCCATTCCCATTTTTATTCTGCTCACTACAGCATACAGCATGGGCAGTGGTTCATCTGTAGCTTTCTGTCTCCTCTGATTGTCTCTTCTCAGAGTTTAGCATACATGCTTTTCGCTTTGTGTGATGTCCCTTATCCTCCTGGAAAATCCTCATTCTACCAGCTTAGTGTTTCCTCAGTTGAGCAGTAGTGTATGACGAAGTAGATTTCTTTAACCACATAGCCTATGTTACATTGTTGACAGACTCATTCTTGCTCAGTTACCCACCTCTACACTGTATGTGCCAAACTGTCTCTGGTTTATGGTTACCAAGTCTGCAGCTGGCCATTAGTTGCATGTCTTTGGAGGTTCTTGACTATGGACGTGTATTGTGTGGGTGATTGCTTCTCACATTAGTCTGTAGCATGTCTTTGGTTTAGCGCGTTCTTGACCTGGGTCTTCTGTCAAGTTTAATACCCTTGTTTAGCTCAGCTGCTCAACGTGGGAACGAGTCTCCATTTGGTGTGTTTCAGTCTCTTGAAACTGAGAATGTCTTGTATGCATATCCCAGTCTCAGTCCCTCCCTTGCAAAATGGTTCTGGCCTCTGCAAAGAGGTTTTCCATCATTTGTGTGTGGACCTCATTCTCTGCTGTGTGAGTCTCTGGCATGTGAATGATAGACCCTGGTATGTAGGGCTCAGTATCTGACATATAGGTCTCAGTGTTATGCATGTGAGTCTCACTCTCTTCCTTGTAGGTATCAATATCTTACATTCTCATTCTGTGCCCAGTCTCATGTATGTCAGTGTCACACTTTTGCATGCAAACCCAGTCTGTGTCACTCTCTTGCAAAAAGAATTGAGTCCTGATTTAGATATTGGCGGATGCGTTACTCTGTCACAACAGTGACAGATATCCTTTTTGACAAAATCTAAATCCCATAGCATGTAATGGGATTTAGATTTCAGCAGACAGGATATCCGTCACTGTTATGATGGAGTAACTCGTCCGACAATATCAATATCAGGCTCTTAGTGTCTCTGTCATGAGATTTTTCATATGTTGTAAGTGGGTCTCACTCTCTGGCATGTGGGCCTCAAACTCTACAACTTGGGCCTCAATCTGTCATGTGGGTCTCAGTCTGTTACATGTGGGTCTCAATCTGTCAGGTGACCCTGTTTCTTGCATGTGGGTCCCAGTCTCTTGTGCTTGGGGCCCAATTGCTGGCCTGTGGACCAATACAAAAATGGGGCCAATTAGCAAATCCGATAGCTAAAAAAGAGGCCCATGTTTGCAAATTGGGGAGGTTCTCAGCTTCTGAAGACACTCTGTATATGTGTTTTGCACGGAATGGAAGACTACATGGATTTGGGCTTGCTGCAGGCAATGATATTTTAATGTCAGGGAAACTGACAACATAAAACAGGCCCACAAACAGCCAGAAAACTGTCCCAAACACAGATCTGCCAGACCATCCCATCGGTCACTGCCTGATTGGACTACACAGGCAAGTTCAACCCTGTAGGAATTGTGGGACAGTGGGTCCCTGTTACATTTCTGTCTTACTCTATTGCATGTGGTTTTCTCTCTTTTCCTTGGGGATCTCAGCCTATTCACGTGTCACTTTCTCTATGATATGTGTATCTCAGTTTTTGGCTCCTGCTCTCAGGATCAGGCACTTCAGGCCGCCAGTAGTCCCCTGCAGCGGCGGCTTCTCCTCTATGGCGGAGGAGCGTTGCCACCCGCCAGCAGCTGCAAGCATTTAAAAGTAAAGCGATAATAAACAATGTTTATTATCGTTTTATTTTTAAAGGGATGGGGCCATGGTGGATGACAGAGACAGAGGGGGAGTGCCTTGCACTCCCATCAGGCCCGTGTGTGTGTTTGGCCAGCCATCTAAGACCAGTCAAACACAGGTGCACTGAGCTCTCTCCAACCCAGCACTGTGTGGCCACGTTTGAGACAGCAGGCCCAGGCTCCCAGTCTGCCTGGGAGCATCAAGTCACGGCTCTCTGGCCAATCCTATTGCTGCTCTCACATGAGAGCAGTGTTAGGATTGGCTGCAGGCTGTGAGCCTGTGCCTGCAGTGCAGCCGGAAGACCGGCGCTGCCACAGGGACTCAGGAAAGTTTTTATTTTATTTATTTTTTAAATTTCATTTTTGTTAATGTTTATTGTTTAATGTTTTTTATGTTTATTTTGTTATCCCTCATACCCAAGCCCCCCAACCCCATCCCAATCCCCCGCTGCTCGCCGCCTCGCCCCTTCACGCGCAGCTGCGACTGGTCCTTTGTCTCTCGCGTTCCCACTGAGGGCCTGAGTATGCATTGCTGCAGCTGGCAGCCTCGGGTAGCTGGCATGGAAGTGACAGTCATGGCATGGGGGCGAGGGTGGTCGCATTCCACAGGGGCAGAACGGAACCAACGGCATCTGCGTACACACATCAGCTCTCGCCTGGCACGATCAGGGAATGACGGCCTGTGAAAAGGCCTCAACCTGCCCTTGGGCTGGAGTGACCTAACCTCGAACAGGGCTTTGGTGCTCAGAGACACGTCACTGGTGGAGTGGGCTGCATCTAAACCTAGCACATTATTCGTCGATATTTCCTATTTCTTCCACACCTCGCATGACACTTCCTCTGTATTCCGGACAGATAGCAACACTTGCAGCGATACTAAAAATACATTCTGTCGAAAAAGCTGCTAATGTCACTTCTGAACGCAGAATGGGGCTGCGTACGCTCCAGTCTGTCAGCAAAAGGCTCACATGTGTTTTACCTCACAGCAGCAGGATCCCCCCATTTAGCGCCTACCTTTCGAGATCTATATGCGCCCCACAGGGACTGGAACACCTGCAAATTCAGATGCACTCGGATAAGGGAGGGTATGTCTAATATTCATAATTCAAATAACTTGTATTTATGTAGGACTTATATTGCTTCTAAGCTAAGGGTACCAGGTGACTACAGCCCACAATGGACACTATTTTCATTATCAATCAGATGTATTCTGGGAGTTTTAGTTGTGAATAATTTCTGCTGAACCAATTGGACTGACAGATGGAAACAAGGATTTCTTAAATGAAAGCCCAGGGCTGGAATGCGGTGTCCTTAGAAAAACGAGAGGCATCTGGTAGCTTTATTCTAAGTGCTGTAGATGGCAGTTATTAGGACATCTATTACTCAATTTATTGGGGATCAGTTTAGAATAAGCGAAGGATAAATATTTATTTCCAGGTTTCAAGCAGGTGATTTACTAATCAGAAAAGATGTCAGCGGTGAATGTTTAACTCGGTGGACTATTGCATAGCTCGTGCTCCACGAAACTCATGAAACGTGGCTGTCATGCCGCCATGTTGGACGTGCAAACACGGGAAATGTTCAAGAGCAAAAATATTTGTCAGACAGGTTGAGAATAACTAGGAACCTGGAGACATGGATTTTAAGTTTGTATTTACCAAAATGTTATGATTCTGGGGCCAGATGTATCATCAAGGCCCTTTGCGATTCGGAAATAGCGATTTTAAAGAAATCGCTATTTCCGACTCGCAAGTGCCATGTATCACATTTGCGATTCGGTAATAGCAATTTTTAAAAAATCGAAAATGCTATTACCGAATCGCAAATTGCGATACAGGCCCCATTTGCAGCTATGGGCATGTTGGCCCATATCTGTGAATTTTTTGCATTTCCAAAATTGGGATTTCTGAACCAGAAATCGCAATTTTGGAAATGCAAAACCCCAGGGTTCTGGGGGCCTATGGCCCACTCTGCTGCACCCCAATTTTTTTTTGGGGGACATGTAAGGTGCACACATGCCAAAAGGGCATGTGTGCTTTACATGTACTATTTTAAAATGCATTTTAAATGCATTTTTACATTTTGCACATGGTTACCACCAAGTTCAACTTGGTGGTAATTAGCGATTCCTTAATGCCCAATTCGCACTAAGGAATTGTTTCATACATGTGCTTAAGAAATCGCAACTAAGGATTCCTTAATTGCGATTACTTATTTAGAGAATCGCAATTTGCGATTCTCTAAATGGGGTCGCAATTTTAAGGAATCGCTATTTTAGCGATTCCTTAAAATTGCACTGCAAATGCCTTTTTTACTTTCAGAAAGGTAATTTTGCATTCGCAAACGCCCAAATTTTGCAATTCGCACCATTTGCGAATGCAAAATTCGTTGATACATCTGGCCCCTGGTCACATAAAATCACTTCCCTGTACCTGAACGTGTTAATATAGTTACTGTAAATCATGTGTAATGTACAAATGGAGCTGTGCGTTTTTGTTGTAGGTGAAATATTCCAACCTATTAATTCCCCTTTTAAAGTTCTGTAATCCATTCATACCATCATCATCATTCTTCTCCTTCAGAGAAAATGTTCTCCACAGGTCAACTCTGCCATATCAGCACCTGCACACTAAACAATCTTGAATAAATTGTAGGTGTTTTTAAAAGCCAGACTTTTCGTTTCCTGGGATGTTGTCAAGGTCTCCGGTGAGCTCCGGAGAGAGGCATCGCTGACATCGCCGTGTCGGTTCCAGAGTCGGTGTGGGAGTCGTCGGGCCTTTGAAGTTCACACATGTTGCGGATCGAACTCCGGGGTGTTGAAGTCAGGTGCACCGGCGTGGATGGCGTCGGGGCCACGGTGCAAAGCGGGACGATCCAACGTGCGGTGCCCACAGGTCACGGTGCAGGCAGCGGCTCGGTGACTGCATCCAGCGGCGTAGGTGAGACCAGTGCTATGGGGTGAAGCGGGGCGGTGCGATGTGCGGGGTCCACAGGTCACAGTGCAGACAGCGACGTCGTTGTTGCTGAAACACTGTCGTCGGTAGTCCTAAGCCAGCGGTGTGGGAAGGGACAGTGCTTCGTGACCCTCACGAGCGGTGTCCACAGGCCACGGTGCAGGCAGGATGCTTGGTGACTACACAGGAGTCAATGGTGCTGGCGTCTGTGGACCGGGGCTGCGGTGCGGGACGAGACAGTGCTTCGTGTTCCTCAAGAGCAATGTCTACAGGCCACGGTGCAGGCAGCGGCGCTGGTGTCAGCAGGAGCAGCGGCGTCGGGGATGCCCAGGCTGCGGTGAGAGCAGGCGATGCCGGAGTGCGGAGCCCACAGGTCGTGGTGCGAGCAGCGGCTCGGTGAATTCGTCCGATGATGGCGTCGGGGAGACCAGGGTTGTGGTGCGAAGTGGGGCAATGCGACTCCGTGTGGCGTCAGCAGGTAACGGTGCAGGCCAGTGGCATTGTTGCCGGCGTCGCAGTGGTTTTTCCTTTTGAACAGCACAAAACACACAGTTCCCAGTGCTGAAGGTCGAGGAAACTGAAGTCTTTGGTGTCCCTGAGACTTCCAAACGGAGGTAAGCTCTACTCCAAGCCCTTGGAGAATTTTCTCAAGCAGGACACACAGCAAAGTTCACCTTTTGCACTCTTTTCAGGCAGAAGCAGCAACTGCAAGCCAGTCCAGAAAAGCAGCACTGCAAAGGGACAGTACTCCTCCTTCAGCTCTTCTCCTTGCAGGGGTTCCTCTTGATTCCAGAAAGACTCTAAAAGTCTGGGATTTTGGGTCTTCTTCTTATACCTTCTGCCTTTGAAGTTGGCAAACTTAAAATCAAAGTCTCAAGTGTTTGCAAAATCCTTCCTTGTCCAGGCCAGGCCCCAGACAGCACACCAGGGGGTCGGAGACTGCATTGTGTGAGGGCAGGCATAGTCCTTTCAGGTGTGAACAACCACTCCTCCCTCTTCTCTAGCTCAGATGGCTCATCAGGATATGCAGGCTACACCCCCACCCCCTTTTGTGTCACTGTCTAGAGAGGTGCAAAACAGCCCAACTGTCAAAATGACCCAGACTGACAATCCACAAACAGGCAGTCACAGAATGGTATAAGCAAGAAAATGCCTACTTCCTAAAAGTGGCATTTTCAAACAATTTAAAAACCAACTTCACTAAAAGATGTATTTTTAAATTGTGAGTTCAGAGACCCTGAACTCCACATTTTTATCTGCTCTCAAAGGGAATCTGTGCTTTAAGGATATTTAAAGGCAGCCCCCATGTTAACCTATGAGAGGGATAGGCCTTGCACAGCGAAAAACGATTTTGGCAGTATTTCACTGTCCTACCTTAAACATACACTGCACCCCCCCCCCCGGGGCTACCTAGGACTTACCTTAGGGGTGCCTGACATGTAGTAGAAGGGAAGGTTTAGGTCTGGCAAGTAGGTACACTTGCCAAGTCGAATTGGAAGTTTAAAACTGTACACACAGACACTGCAGTGGCAGGTCTGAGCCATGTTTGCAGGGCTACTAATGTGGGTGGCACAATCAGTGCTGCAGGCCCACTAGTAGCATTTGATTTACAGGCCCTGGGCAACTCTAGTGCACTTTACAAGGGACTTACCAGTAAATCAAATATGCCAATCATGGATAAACCAATCAACAGTACACTTTACACAGAGAGCATATGCACTTTAGCACTGGTTAGCAGTGGTAAAGTGCCCAGAGTCCTAAAGCTAACAAAAACAGGTCAGAAAAAATAGGAGGAAGGAGGCAAAAAGACTGGAGACCACCCTGCAAAAAGGGCCAACACAACCCCCACCAGCCTGAAGCCAGGGGAGAACATCTATACCTTGATGTACGTCCCTGATTGGGGCGATAGAACAGGGACCCAGGCCCACAACAGCAGGGGCATGTACCAGTTCTACGCCTTCCTGACTCCAGTTGGATCCCTCTGTCCATGCTCGCAGGGACCCCTGATCTATCACATGGGGAACCTTTCTCCTCACCTGCAGATGCCATCAGTGCAGCACCTAACATTACTTTGCTCACAGATGTATCCCAGGGGCCAGATAGTACCACCAGGGCCAACACAGTGGTGTTGCCCACTCCACCCCCGGGGTGTGACTTTTGTCACCCCCAGGGGCAACTCTGTCCACCAGGAACGTAAGCCACAGTGGCTGCTAACAGCTGTCAGGGATGAGAGCCAGGCCCCAGGCCTCTCAAAGCTCTCCTACCACTGTGACTGTGGAGAGTCGGGGTGGTAGCCCCCAGGTGCCTGGCACGCTGTGACCACTCTCCCTTCCACCAGGTCAGGGATGACAGCCTGACCCTGGTCATCCCCATCTGGGGCTCTGTACCCTCCCACTAGGGGCGGCACCCCCAGAGTCCAGAATTGTCAGGGTGCTTGTAGAAGCAGTCCTGCACAATTTTCCCACCAGTGCAGGGTTATTAACCTGCAACGGGTCTTCCAACCTGGGGTCTGTACCTTCAGGTTGGACCAGGGCCAGGGCGAGGCTTCCCTCCCCCTACCCCCTCTTCTGGGGTCCTGCACCCCCCAACTAAGAGTGGCCTCCCCAGAAGACAACACAGTAGGGGCACTGTTAGCAGTAGCCCCTCGCTCCAGGTCAGAGGGTACACCCTGTACCTGGCCTTTCAATCCAGGGTCTGCACCCTTAGATTGAACTGGGGTCAGGGGTGAGTCCCTCCCTCCCCTGCCCCTACTCCCAGGGTTCTATACCCCCCCACCATGGAGAGTACCCCTAGAAGTCACACCGGGGGGTGGGTGATTGGGCAAACCTCTCCCTCTTCAGGTCAGTGTTTACCCCCTGCACCTGATCCTCCAGTCTAGGGTCTGTACCATCAGATTGGACCACTGTCTGGCAACCCAGGACTTCCTGGGGAGCACACCTACTCCCCATCAGGTCAGAGTTTACCCCTTGAACCTGGTCATCCAACCCAGAGTCACCACCCAGCGGTTGAACCATTGCCTGGAGCACCAGGACTTCCTGGGGGGCACACCTGTCCCCCACAAGGGAAACACCTTCCCCAAGGGCCACACAAGAGTCTGGCTGGTGCAGGTCTCCTGACCTCTGCCCATCTGGAAGAGTCTGGATTCCCCCAAACCCAGAAATGGTCTCACCAAGGTCATTCCTGGGGTGCTCTGACCGTAGAGCCAACCCCTGGCCCTCCAGGTTCTCCACTGCGGTCCGCAACCCCCTCTCAACCCTCTGTCTGGACTTCTGCACCCCCACTAGGAGTGGTACTGCCAGACACCAGAACTGGTGGGACGTTGGCTACAGCCTCCCCCCCAAATTCTCCTGACACTGTGCAGTCTCCCTCAGCAGATGGCCCTATGGCACAGCCTAGGCTCCCCTCCTGGCGTTCCCTCATGCAAACCTCCAGGACCTGGGACTGGATCTCAGCACCCTGGGCCTCAGCCCAACCCCATTCCCTCTCCTCTGAGACTGAACATGGGATCCCTCACCCATCCCACTACACTGGGACCTACCTGGGACACTACAATCCTTTCCCACCTCACCTGATTGGGAAATACCTAGACCACTCCCCTCAGGAGCACCCCCAAATGCCTCTTCAGACTTTCTGGCAATCACCCGGAGGTCTGCCTCCAGTGTAAGTTCCCTGGGGTCAGAGAACTCACACTCCACCTGGTGTTGGCATAGCTCTGGAAAATAAGAACTAGACATATGCTCTCCAGCAATTGCATCACTCGGCCCCTCACATGAATTAACCAAACTACCCTTCACCCAACCATCCAGTGACTCAGCCTTGAAAAAGTACCCCACATCAACCTCCGGAGACTGTTAAGACAATACTTGACTGTCCCTGACACTCAACCCACACTCTTCTGGGATGTCTCCACACTCCATAACCAGGACATCTACCTGGGGGGAACCCCTCTCCCTGTCACTCTCACCTAGACCCAGTAGAGTGTCCCTCCCATCACTAGGAACATGACTTCCCATGCCAGTTCCCCAATCCACCTCAAGGACCCTGTGCATCACTGGAGCTACATCACACGCCTGAACTTCCTGGTGTGTGTTAACTCCCTCCTTTAAGTAGTGGACCAAGGGCCAGATGTATCAAGCCTTTTTGCATTCGCAAACGGTGCGAATGCCCGTTTGCGAATGCAAAAATGTCTTTCAGTACTTATGAAAGGCATTCGCAACACAAATTTAAGGAATCGCTAAAATAGTGATTCCTTAAATTTGTGAGCCTGTTTAGAGAATCGCAAATTGCGATTCTCCAAATAAGAAATCGCAAATAAGGAATCCTTATTTGCGATCACTAAACCACATGTAACAAGCAATTCCTTAATGTGAATTGGGCATTAAGGAATCGCTATTACCACCAAGTTGAACTTGGTGGTAATCAAGTGCAAATTTAAAAAATGCATTAAAAATGCATTTTTAAAATTGACATCTAACGCACACATGCCCCTTTGGCATGTGTGCGTCTTACATGTCCTGAAATATTTTTTTGGGGTGCAGCAGAGGGGTTTTGCATTTCCTAAATTGCGAATTCCAGTTAGGAATTTGTAATTTGGGAAATGCAAAAATTCGCAAATATGGGCCTACAGGCCCATAGGTGCGAATGGGGTCTGTATCGCATATTGCAATTCGGTAATAGCATTTGCGATTTTTAAGAAATCGCTATTACCGAATTGCAAATATGGGGGCATATTTATACTCAGTTTGCGCCGAATTTGCGTAGTTTTTTTCGACGCAAATTCGACGCAAAACCAACTCCATATTTATACTTTGGCGTTAGACGCGTCTAGCGCCAAAGTTCATGGAGTTAGCGTCATTTTTTGGGGTGAACACCTTCCTTGCGTTAATGAGATGCAAGGTAGGCGTTCCCGTCTTAAAAAATGACTCCCAAGCATGTGCGTGGTATTTATACTCCCGGGCAAAAATGACGCCCGGGAGTGGGCGGGGCAAAAAACCCCGCATTTGCGCCTCTTTTTAACGCCTGGGTCAGGGCAGGCGTTAAGGGACCTGTGGGCTCAGAATGAGCCCAGAGGTGCCCTCCCCTGCCCCCAGGGACACCCCCTGCCACCCTTGGCCACCCCAGGAGGACACCCAAGGATGGAGGGACCCATCCCAGAGAAGAAAAGGTAAGTTGTGGTAAGTATTTTTTTTTTTTTTTTTGTGGCATAGGGGGGCCTGATTTGTGCCCCCCTACATGCCACTATGCCCAATGACCATGCCCAGGGGACAGAAATCCCCTGGGCATGGCCATTGGGCAAGGGGGCATGACTCCTGTCTTTGCTAAGACAGGAGTCATGTTAATGGGGGATGGGCGTCGTAAAAAAATGGCGCAAATCGGGTTGAGGCGATTTTTTTGACTCAACCTGACTTGCCCCATTTTGAGACGCCCATACGCCATTTTCCCCTACGCCGGCGCTGCCTGGTGTACGTGGTTTTTTTTTACGCACACCAGGCAGAGCCGGTCGGCTAACGCCGGCTAACGCCATTCTATAAATACGGCGCCCGCATGGCGCTTCAGAATGGCGTTAGCCGGCGCTAATTTTTTTGACGCTAAACTGCGTTAGCGCAGTTTAGCGTCAAAAAGTATAAATACGGGCCATGATACATTGCATTTTGCGAATTAGAAATAGCGATTTCTTAAAAATCGCTATTTCTGAATCGCAAATGCCTTTTTTGTTATATCTGGCCCCAAGTCTCTGGGCATGTGCACTTCTTCATCTGCACTGGATACAAGATATTTGCTGCCACCATCTGAACTGGACTCGGCCCTCATGGCTTCCAGCTTCAGCACTTCACAGCTCAGCTCTTGAGCTGCCAACATTTCTTTTTCCTTGGCTAAGGCTCTCTTAGCCTCAGCTCTCTCGAGCTGTTAATCCAGCTCTCTCATCCACTGCCCCTAAGTAGGGACAGTGGCCATTTCCAACACCAACCATTTCTCAAATGCACAGTTTCAGCTCAAGCTCTAGCAGGCATTTCATTGGTCAGATATAAAAACAGTGTAATTTAGCTGTCCTGGCCCATGAGCTGCACTCGGATGCCAAGAGCAAGTTGGAGGGTAAGGTAAGAGTGTCCTTTCTGCCTGAATTTATTGACTCTGTAAAGGAGATGGAAAGGTGTTTCATGTGCAATTTCTTTAGAGCTGACTTTTCATGTTTGACAATTGATAAAACATGGCTGTTCGGACAATTGACAAATTTAAAGATGTAGTCATGGAGGCATATGCTCTAAAACTGCCAAGACTCAAAGTATGTATGCATGAATGTATGTCTATGGCAATTTTATGGTGCAAACCTAGACAAAAAGCAGTAGAGTGCTGTGCATGGTCAAAGGCAAGGTTAAAGATAGTGGCCTGATCCGACAGCTTTGCTCCGCTGACCTTGCCCTCGCCACCGACCCACGCATCCACAGAACGACCGCCAGTGGCAGATCGTTCTACCACCTCGCTGCCAAGATGTGGAACACTCTTCCTATCCACCTGCGACATCCACAGGACCTACTAACATTTAGGAGTCGCCTGAAGACATGGCCGTTCGAGCCGTAGCAGCACCCCGTGCCCCCCCCTGAGCGCCTTGAGACCCTCACTTGTCAGTAGTGCGCATTACACATGCTTTGATTGATTGATTGATTGAGTAATAGGAGATAAAGCTGAGTTGTGGATGTTTTGTGCATAGTGATGTGGTGTTATTTAAAGAGAGTCTTCATTAGAGGATTAGCAAGCAGCCTACACAAGGAACAAAAGGCAGAAGAGCAAGGACTAAGAGATCAAATTGGCATTCTACTGATGTTGCATACAGAAAAAACATAAATGTCACGATAAGACCAAGTCACTATAGGAACAAATCACAAGGACAGATAAAGACCATAAATGTAGCACTCATTGCTCATCAAACACTGAAACAAAAGACAGAAATATTTAAGAAAGACAATAGATTGGTCCTTAATAGCATGCATGTTAAAGTGGTAAGCTAGTGTAAATTTAACAATACGTTATTAGGGGCGATTCAGAACAAATGAAAAACAGAATAAATGACATTGTCACCTTTTTCACACAGTACTATACGGGGCTATATAGAGACGATTTATCTTCTCTCGCTATTGAGCATAATATTGAGTATGCTTTGGATACAAATCCTCTACCAAGCTCTCTGTGCTGCGATAGGATGGTCCCATTTCTGACTTAGATTATAAGGAAATTGCAAAGGATACAGAGAATCTTGCCATGAGATAAGGTTCAGGACCAGAGTCAGACCCATCAAAACAATATAAAGTAATGTCTCACGTTATGAATCCACTTTTGAATAAGATAGGGAGAATATGATTACAGGGACTTTACCACAAACATAGATGGAGGCCATTATCTCGGTTGAAAAAATAAAATCAACAAAGCTCCTCCTAATTGTTGGTCATATCTGCTAAAGTCAGATCTCAAAATGTATTCAACAGTACTTGCGCCTTATCTGTCTAATGTGATCACCATGCTTGCCTCATCTATAAAGCATGCTTTCTACCAGGCGAAGACATCACCTTGCACATGAATCAATCCAAGGCTTTGATCATGTGGGAATATGCATTAAAGGAACAACTGGCAATGATTTCTATTGATATGGAAAAAGCCTTCAATCGGGTGTCACAAAGAGTCCTTTGGGAAGTATAGCAAAGAATAAATATCAAGCATTTATCAGATGGGTACAGATAATATACCTGAAACTTTGGCAAAAAATTGCTTCAACAGCATATGGCTGCCAAGTTAACATAACTGACAATGCAGATAATGTAACGGTTTACACCACAGACTTACAAGCCACCATTCACATAATAGAAGAACATGCTCAGGTATTTGTTTTGCGTCAAGCTATAACTTAACCAATGTAAGTCTAATTGGTGTTGGGAGTTTGCAGTTAAGTGAGGCACAGGTGATGCAATAGGCACATTATCTTGGTGTA